>NC_090271.1:164426708-164774208 GCF_040414725.1 Anabrus simplex
GTATAACCGTCTCCCCTACAATGTGGGCCTGAGAACTCTTCTTGATGATGATGATGATGAAAATAAGAAGAAGAAGAAGAATTAGTGGCTTGTGACAGCAAATGATGCTAGTTAAAATCTTTAAGAATGCTCTTATATCTTTCTTACAAATTGAAGAGTGCTTTTCTAGGAATTTGGTATTTACTTTCTATTATTACTTGTGCTTGTTGACTCTCATGCGCTGGATGTTTTGCCTGGAAGTTAGTGACTTGTAAGTTTTACAGATTTCAAACTGTTGTTGGCTAAAATGTCCAAGCAAAGAACCCACCTGTCACAGTTCCTGGTTATTCACAAGAATGTTAGTGAAACCTAGTTTTAGATCATTGTCTTAATATTTGTTTTTGTCAGATAATTACAGACTTCACCTGAATTGGCCCACAGCAGGCAACAAGCATGCACAATACATGTGTGCTGGTAGTAGAAAAAAACATCTGATTATAAACCGAAAGGTTGTGGATTTGGTTCCCACTGGTGTCCCAGTTGGCCATTTCTGATCTGTACTTAACATCTCTATGGCATGTCCTAGATTTTCTCAACTTTACCAAATAAGCTGATTTTATTTCAAGTACAGTGCAGTCATGTATGCTCAATATTCACATGTGATCTTCATTCCAAGAATATTCTCTTTCCTTTGCATTACAGATTTCCTCAGTTGAGAGTTGGATCAAATTATAAGTAGCCATTATAATATCTTGCATTTTTAATTGCTCTTGTTGGTTTTCTTTTAGCCGCTGAGCACTCCAGACCCGTCTAATCATCACTCCATCAAGCCAGAATCTTCGGAAGTGCACTAACAGCAACCAGACAACTTCTTCTGAGTTGAACAAGTTTCTCCGCTCTTCCAGAGGAGATAGAAGAGATTGGAACTGGAGAAGTTCGTTCCATTTGAAGCAATGGAACGACTTATCTTGATCCATTTAATTGATTTACTGAATAAGATAATATTAAATGAAGCATAAAACTTTTACTGGGAGACATTTGATGTAACACAGAGGAGATAATAGTGGCAGTGCTTTTTTTAATTTTTTTTTAATAAAAGAAATTCTAGTAATCAAGTACAAACAAACAAACATACATATAGACAAACCAACCAGGACCTAAGAGAGCGTTACAAGGTGTGCCCCTGAACCGTCACGATTTGCTTCAGGTTTTAATTTCTTAACTTGTATGATACCTCTTTGTTTTGAAGTATGTGGCTTTGAGGTAAACCTTTAACTACGTTTTTTGCCCACCCTCCCACAGTCTCTCTCTCTTTCTCCCCTTCTCTTTGTATAAGCATGTATTTGTTGACTGGGAGTGTGTGATGGATTGCGTACTTGCCAGTGGGAAAGGATAAAACCACGTGTGACATGAGCATTCAATATATTTCAGAGAAATTATTAAATTTTGTGAATTAGTATGACCCGTAGTATGAAAATCTGCTCCCTTGGGTGAATTCCTCTGTTTTTACTACCTTCTCGCTACACAATACATACGTTCAGTTGTCTATCCCACCTTAGTACAAATTTGTGTTTCTGGTGTGGCTTTGTTCTGTTCCTCACTCCACTTCATTTGTGGGGCACATCTTCAGTTTTGATAACATTTGAAAAAATAAGTCAGTCCTGAGTGTGTATGATAACTGTGTTACTGATATGGTGGTGGAACACGAAGTGGCAGCAACATTGCTGATGGCTATCCGCAACAAACAAGTGCGTGCAATGGTCCAAGATTGTGTTGTTTATTTTCTGGTGGCTTCAAAAAAGTAATTTGGATGCTATTCGAGGAACTGCAAACTGCACTGTGGTGATGAAGTGAGAGCGATTTTTAATGTTTCTGTGAAATCGAAGGAGACTAAAAATTTATCTTTTTTTATATATACATATATATATACATACAAATATATATTTCTTTTTTCTCTTGTGCTTGAGTGGATTTCATAGGCCGAAAGAAAGTGAAGGACCAGAAGAAATAAAGAAATGTTGTAGCATGTAATTTTTTTTGTTTTTTGTTGTTGTTTAAGACAACAAGAATGTTGGAATATTCATTATTCTAACTGTAAAAGATAGACTCCCAAGATTTAAATGACTCTTTGCATTCACATTGTGTGTAGACATGTTTTCCAACAACACTATCACTAAATAGACATTTTGTCCTCTCTTTCAGTTGAGTTGTTACGAAGTGGTAATGCATCCTATGTACTAGTTTCTCATTTCTCTTTCTGCATGAATTTGTTTCTGCAAAGGGTTAAGATCTTGAAACAACTGTCAGAGATCCGAGAGTTTTCCGTGTTTATTTTGACATTGTAAAAGGTACCTGCTGACGATTATATTTTGTAGGTTTCAAGCAATAATTCTTGTGTCTTCAAGAAAGGAGGGGTGGGCAGAGTTACTTCAAATAGGAATATGACTCCTAGATTATAAGGCAATGTTTAAATCCTGGAAAGGGAGAAAACATGGGGTGAAGAATACTGAGATACTTTTACAGAGAAGTTCTTGATCCATAGGTATCGGTAGAGGTTTACCTTGAAAATAGGATGTCCATCATCTCAATAGGAAATTGAAATACAGTTTGGCAAATCCCTTTAGTTTCCAATAATAGGCTACATATTTTGGAAGACATTATTTAGAGGAATAGGAGTTGGGTAGGTAACTGATTTATTAGGCATATCAGCGATTTCAAAGTTGTAAAAATTTGAGAGTTGTTGAATTGGCGAGAGTGCTTCGGAACTTAGTAGAGGGTATATGATCCTGGCCCGGGACACATTTCTGAAAGTGCAGTAACAATTTATTCTGTGATTGAAGTTGCCGACAGTATTGCTCCTTCAAGACAAAGGATATCCCACAATAGATAGTACTAAAAATTACTTCTTGGAGGAAATGAAATTTACTTAAAATAATAAGCATCTATTATTTTCCCCATCATGTAAAATTAGGTGTGGTTTTACTTCGCTTAATTTTCAATCTGTGTTAATTTTATTATTGTACTTTCCAATATTAAATTACATAATCGGCCTGTTAGGATAGGTAAGTGTTTAAAGTTATTGAGTAATGTGCAATATCTTGTAACAAAGCGTAATGTTCCTTGAAATGTCCAGTGAGCATGGAGAACCTCGGTAAATTTCTCTTAATATGGTATAATGAAGTGGGCTGAAATATACTTATGTATTTTTTTTAAAACACGTTTGACTGTTTTCTCTTGCCTCACATTCATTGTTCATTGTCGAAAAAGGTGTTTGTGGACTAAGAAACTAGAGCTACATATCGACAAGAAATCATTCCAGTGGGAAATTTCTTTTGAGTGGGCTTGATCCGGAAGTTTGCCAACATGCCAGAGTGAATTAAAAGAGCTGAGAGACTGGAGATAACAGTATTTTTTAAACATTCTCTTGAGGTGTGAAAAAACTGAACATCACAAGTTTATTTTTATCCTAAAATTTTTCTGTCACTTTGAGGCGTGTGCCAGTAAGAATGTTGTGCAGGCTGCTGGAATATCGAAAAATATACGTCATTACATAACATCTTCATGTGATTGTTTGTTCTCTTGTTTCCTGTTAGAGAGTTGAGGATATGTTTTGATGTATATTGAATGGGATGCACTCCAGTAGTTTTTGCCAAGTACCTTTTTTCTGTCTTTGTGTTTATATGTGACTAGTTTCCTCCTGTAAGTGCCAATGTTGAGGTCCTTGAATATGATCTGTTCTAGTATTCATTTTTAGAGGTTCTTTTCTCTCTCAAAAATGGAATATTGCCATTTCTTTTGAAACCATAAGGGCATATAATTTTATATACAATGTATAGCAAAATATTTTATTTTAGTGAATTTAGTTCTATACATACTCTATATATACTCCTCTCAAATATGAAACCACAACACTAGTAGTTACAATGTGTTTAGATACGCTTCCATTTTCTGCTGTTGATAATAATAATGTTGGAAGAGAACAGTGGAGTAAACTGCTTGGTTATAAGTAAGAAATTAATATTCATGGAATGTACTTTGAACCATTTTTTCAGTGATGTAAATGGCTCAGCAGTGCACCACCTTGGTTGTATTCATGTAATTTTTAATATTCGAGAGATTAATATCTTTTGGTTAAGATCCCATATAAAATGATAATACTGCTCTCTTGACAATGTTTTAAAGCCTTATGAATACATTAAGTGGCAGCACATAATGTAGTTCTGCTTGTATGCTCTTGAGAAAATATATTCCTTTCAAGTTCAGGTTCATGATGCATAGTATAAGATCTTCAAATAAGAAGATTGCCATCATGAGCTTATTTGATACATACAGATGTACATTGAAAATTGTGCCTTGAAACTTTAATATTGCAATGTACAGACATAATTGTCTAATTTGAGCAGTTATCAGTGTGGATATGTAGAAGTTATCCTATAGCAAAAGGGTGTAAGAGGGATGTACTTCGAGAAATTTGGGAGGAAATATTGTACCATAAGCAGATAGTTGCATATTGGTGAAAAGTTTCAAATGAAATGGCAATTGAGTGGTGAACAATTTATTATTGTCTCGTCTTTTGCATTCTGTAGATTATCAAGTTCCCTTTTTAATACTGCTATTTTAAATATTACAAATGTTTCTTATGGATAGATATCCAGGGAGATAAAGAACAAATCTCTGTGAATGAAGTAACAGTAATGTAGCTTACTTCCTCATTTGGATCTACTTGTCTTGATTGGTATCAAGCTTTCTTTGTAATTTCTGTTTTCCAGCTGTGCAGAATATTTATTTAGACTTTATTTTTGTGTTGTACAATGTTACTTTTTTCTACAATATGTGTTTTTACCGTGAGAGTGAATGATTATTTTTTCTGTTAACAATACAATATTTTTGTGGCATAAAAGATTATTTTAAAATATCCTACTTATAGTGAACATAAAGAAAATAAGAAACTGAAATGAACTTTCTAGCTAAGTTAAATGATTTTTTATTCCCCATTTAGTGGCAAGTGATAAAGACTTTTGAAAAGCTTGTCTGTCAGTGTGATGATACATCATTGCACGTGCTAAAAAAAAAACAAAAAATCCTGTAACTTCTTTGGAGTTTGTGTAGATTCAGTAATGTAGGTAGTAAAAGAATACAGAGTTTAGTCGCAGATTTAAGATAAGAAATAAGAAAAATAAATAA
Organism: Anabrus simplex; assembly: GCF_040414725.1. Taxonomy (NCBI): domain Eukaryota; kingdom Metazoa; phylum Arthropoda; class Insecta; order Orthoptera; family Tettigoniidae; genus Anabrus; species Anabrus simplex. The sequence continues at coordinate 164,431,872 of NC_090271.1, forward strand.
ATGATGTAGGGCTATTGGATCTTCCAGAGAACTTTGAAATAAAATCTTGTAATGAATTTTTTTTCAGTTCACTTTATTTCATTGTTTGTCTTCCTTTATAGTGTATGAAATATTGACTAATTGCACATTTTAGATGCTGCTAATCCATTTAGAAGACTTATATACCACCATGAGGAGGAAACGATCTTCATGTGCGTGGAATAAAGCTTACATGTTATATTAAAGGTGTCGTACAATTATTACAGAGTCTTTGTAATGGAACTTCAACCTAGAACATAACATGAAATGTATTCAAGTCTTTCTGTGCACCATTTATGGTACTCTTCACGTAGTCTCTATATATAATAATCTCTCTGAAACGAATGCACTATGTATTTTTTTATTTACCCAGTTTTTATCCTATAACTTTATAAGATATTGCTGTATCTTTCAGGCAGACAATATTGATTGTCTACATAATCTCCATTCCTTTCATCTGTTTTATGCCACTTTGAAATGAGCGCATTAATGCCTTGCTGAAAAAGTCTGGTCCAGCACATCTTAGCAGCTGTGCATCAGCTGTCGTGGAGGAGTCGTTATATTCAAATATCTTTCTGCCAAACTAGTCCTTCAGTTCATAGAAGAAATGGTAATCAAAGGGTGCCAAATCACGGCTGTAAAGGAGGTGCGGAAGTGCCGTGTACCTCAGATTTTGGATGACATCCTTTCTTTCCTGATTGACATGTGGGTTAGCATCTTGGTGCAACAGCAAAACATCCCATCAATGAGGTTGGGCATGAATCTGTTGAGTGTGACGTTTCTTTGGAGTTGCCACAAATGCATCAGAATTAATGGCGATACCTTGTCTCAAGCAAGGAGGTGCACTGTCACCATTATTGTTTGTTATATTGATGGATGAAATCATAAAACATGTAAAACAGAGTATCAGTAGTGATGAAGTGAATGCTTTGGTGTTTGCAGATGATGTGGTGATTTGGGGAAAGGGAGAAAAGGAAGTACAAAGGAGACTGGACATTTGGAATGAAAATCTGAAGGAGTTTGGAACGGTAATTAGTAAAAAGAAAACTTAGTCATGCACTGTGGAAAGGTGAAAAAGAGAAGCCTAGTGAGCATAGACGGAGAACAGTTAGAGAATGTAGAACAGTTTACATATCTGGGTAGCATTATTAATGGAAGCAATGAAGTCAACCCTGAAATTAATAACAGACTAAGTAAAGGTACAACATTTTATCATCAAGTCAGAGAACTTTTATGGTATGACAAAAGTAGCCAAGAGAACAAAATTAACATTATATGAACAGTATTTCATACTAGTTTTAACATACAAATTTTTAAGAACATCGGTTGAAAAACAAGAAAAGATAGAATCCAAAATATTAAAATCAGAGAAGAACTAAATACAGAACCGTTAGTACAGAAGATACAGAAAGCAAGACTGAGATGGTTTGGACATATAAAAAGAATGGGAAAGGAACGGGTAACAAGAAGGGAATTGGAAAGAGAAGTCAAATCAAAATCTCTTTATTTGCAAATGAGGTGTCTACTCAGTGGCAAATGGTACACTAAAATACATTATTGTCAAGCACTAAATATTAAATTAACAAGAGAAGAAAATTTTCCTATAATACAATATTATACAATTAACGCTAACAATTTTTTCTATTAAACACACAGCTTATCTTTAATAAATTTATATTGTTCACAAAATTCTACTCCTGCACTACTTACAGATATAGTCAACTGATATACAGTATGTGGAATTACTTCAAATGATACTATACAACTATAAAATTAAAATTTACCTTGCATTTATTTACTTTTTTATTTTTTATTACCCATTCTGGAACCGAAGTAGCATAACGACCTGCTGCGTCTTAACCAGAGCCCCTTTTGCCACCACTTTTCAGAGTTCCTGAACGGCCTTCACAGCTACCGTAGCGGTTCCAGGGCCCTCAAAGTCCCCACTGTACTTCACCCCTACAGGCAGTCCTTTACTTTGGCTGTCCAAACTCCTTAGACCAGGGGATGGAATTAATTTATTCACACACATTTTTTATTTACATTAACCTGCACTGGTCGAATGCCCTCTAACATTTCATTTATTTTCTCTATTGCTGTTTATTCTCTTCTTGAATATCTGTACAGATTTTGGAAAAGGATCAAACACTACCCCTGGTAAACTGTTCCACTCCTTCACAACCCTTCCCAGTGAATGAAAATTTACCCCAATCGCTTCTGCTAAAATTCCTTCTAATTTTATATTTGTGGTGAGTCCTGCCGATATAATTATTTTCCAACTGAAGCTTCTCACGGATATCTCCCCATGCTTGTTTTCCTTAGAGGCTCTATATAATCCTATAAGTCTAGTTTTCTCCCTTCTCGTACTTGAAGTTTCCCACCCAAGTTTTTTAACATTTCTGATACACTACTCTTTCTCCTGAAATCCCCTGTTACAAATCTTGCTGCTTTCCTCTGCACACTATCTATTTCTTTTATTAGGTATTCTTGGTGAGAATCCCAAACACTGTTTGCATATTCCAATAATGGACGAACCATAGTTACTGTAAGTAACTTTTCATTTTTAATTCTTTGTTGCATCCTTTAAGTAGCCTCATTATGACATGTAACGATCTGTATGCTTTCCCAACAATGTCATCCACATGACCCTTCCAGTGCAAATTACTTTCGAATTTCACAACTTAGTATTTGCACTTGCCATCTTTTTGGATAACTACCTCATCCAAAGTATATTCAAATTCAGTTTTAAAACTCCTGTTTGTAAATGTTGTAACAGTTGATTTGTCTCCATTAACCTTCATATTATTCTCTTCAACCCATTGTTGGATACTCTCAAGGTCCCTTTGTAATTCTGAACAATCCTCAATGTTATTTATTTCCCTATAAACAATTATGTCATCTGCATACAATCGTATTTTTGAAGTTATATTATTCCCTAAATCATTTATATTAAGAAAAGTAAAGGACCGATTATACTACCCTGTGCAATTCGCTTCCAAACTTTCTCTTCCTGCGATACATTATTTCCTACTTTGACTTTCTGAACGCTTAAATTTAGAAATGTTTTTATCCAACGTGTAACCCTTACGTCCAATCCTATTCCCTCCAATTTCTTTAATAATATTCCATGTTCCACTCTATCAAAGGCTTTGGAAAGATCTATGGCTATGCAATCTAACTGGCCTCCTGAATCCAATTGATCTGATATGTCCTGCTGAAATCCCACCAGTTGTGCCTCACAAGAAAATTTCTTTCTAAATCCATACTGGCTTCTCATGAACCAATTTTTATCATCACATATCCCTCTGATGTACTTTGATATTGAACTCTCCAGTATTTTACAAACTATACTGGTCAGGCTGATTGGTCTGTAATTCTCTGGTTTCCTTTTATTACCCTTTCCTTTATAAATTGGTGTTATTATAGATTCCTTCCATTCCTTTGGTATTACACTATTATTTATGACATAGTCAAAGAGAAATTTTAAATAAGGCACTATGTACCACCCCATTGTCTTTAATACCTCCCCAGTAATTTGATCACTTCCTGCTGCTTTTTCTTGCTGAAGCAGTTGGATTTCTCTGAAAATATCTTCTTTTGTGAATGAGAAGCTTCTTGTTTCCCTCTGTCTCTCTCCCTCTCTATCTTCTATTTTGGTTTCCAACTCCTGACAATCATCTACTGAATCTCTGAATTCCCTACTAAAGAGGTTTGCTTTCTCAGTATCTGTTAAATAGTGTTCACCCTCTTCTCCCACCACTGTAGGAATTTGGATTCCTTTTCCTTTTTGATTCCTGATGTATGAATATAGCTTTTTCCATTTCCCTTTGTGGTCATTACCCTCTTGAAGTATTCCATTCATATAATTTTCTTTTGCTTCCTTTTTCACTCTATTCATTTTCCTCATTAGCTGTTTTCTAGTTTTTCTACTCTCCCTACCCTCTTTGATTTTCCTGTTTACTATTCTATATTTTCTTTTTAATTTTCTTATTTCCCTTGTATAATAAACAGGGTCTGAGGCCATTTTACCCTTAGCAGGTACAAATCTCTTCTCTCCTTCCCAAATGATTCCTTTAAATTACCCCAAAGTGTATCCACATTACTCCCTTCACTTATCCAACAACTGAATTGTGATTTAAGGTAAGTCCCAAATTCATCAACTTTAGTTTTTCTGTACAATTTCTTGTCTTGTGTGACCCTCTATTAAGCCTTTTTGGTACCAGTCCTACATCCATTATTACAGCCTTATGGTCACCTATTCCTTCAATTACCTCAGTTTTATCAACAATTTCCCATGGTTTAACCAAGAATACATCTAGTAAGTTATTGAGATGAATCGGTTCTTGTACTACTTGTGTAAATCCTCCTTCCCAAATTAACTTATTTGCCAGTTTCTGTTCATGGGCTTTACTTGCAGCTCCATTCCATTCAACTTCAGGCATGTTTAGATCTCCCCCAATTATTACCATATTATTATTGTTTTTATGAGTATAATCTATTATTTTCTCAAATATTTCCACGCCTCTTTCCTCTCTTCCAGGCCTGTATGTTCCTATAATTCCCACCTCCTTTGTATTATCACAAACTAATTTTATCCCTAATATTTCATCCCTTTCATCGCTAAACCATTCATGTGAACAATGAGTTTCCTTCACCAGAATAAACACTCCCCTCCCTTTTTATCTCCTCGGTCTCTACGATAGACTGTGTACCCTTCTGGAAATACTTTTCTATTACCCACCCCTTCTCTTAACCACGATTCCACTCCTATCAACACATTAGTCGCATAAGATTCCATCAATGTACCAAATTTTAATTGTTTATTTACTACACTGACAGTTTACCAACAGCAATCTCAGACCCCCTTCCTCCCTAAAACTTGACTGTTGCAATTGGGTAACTTAAAATTCCTTACTTTCCTGAGTTTCATTTTCTAGTTGGCTGAGCCAGCTTGAAGTACAGCTGGCTCTTTCTACTAGTTTTCCTGGTCACAATTATAACTCAAGGGAGTTGCCTTTTTTACAGTGCATATCTTAAGATTAATAAAATCTAGAACAATATTTGCTATCTTTTGTTTACCTGAATTGTTTAGATGAAGGCCATGCTTTGTGTAACAGTGTCTCTCAAAACTGCTGCTATCAATTACCTGTGTATTACAAAAATGTTTACAAATTTTAACCATATCTGTATTAACTTCGTCCACGTCAGTGTTCACACACGAGTCTCTAATCAAATCATGCCTGTGGGGCACGTTCACTACAATGATGTTAGTGTGAGTCAGCTTACCTAGTGTACATTTAAGTTGAGAAATGACATTCTTAGCGTCGTTGTAAGCTACGTAGTTCGTCCCGCCGATGATCACTACTGCATCACGACTTCCGAAATTTCTTGCTGCCTGTTCCGTGTTTTCCAATATCTTCTTGATTGGGGCCTCAGGATAGGTGACAGCCGATGCTGCAATATCTTCATTGTTCATTTTCTCCACAATTCCCCTCGCTTGGCTATCACCAAATGTAAGAATGTTTGACACTTTTGCCGGTGCACTGTGTGGGATTTTAGGCCTAACTTTGACGCTTCTTGTAACGGATTTTGCGCTATACTGCTTCCCATACAGATAAGTCCTTGCATATCGCTTACTTCCCTCAGGGCTGAAAATCTATTTTTGGTGTCGATTACAAAGTTGTCCTTATTTAACTGTACACTTTTCTTCCTAGAATCTGAAGCAACTTGACACCACATGCTAGAATTCACGGATCCACTTTGTCCTGAGTGTTTACTGGTACCGGTACTTTCGATTCCAGTAAACGTACCTTCTCCTTTAAAATCTCATTCTCCGCTTTTAATGCTTGTAAATCCTGTTGCAATAAAGAGAGAATTACAAGTACATTATCATTACCTTCATCCTCCAAGAAATGAGACGCCAGCAATTCGTTGACCGTTACAGGCCTAGGTTTGTTACCACTATTCAAATTGCTCTCGCTGCAGCTCACACAGGTCCAAGTATCTTCATTTTTACCAAAACCAGCACTACATATACACTCAAAATGGTACCAAATTAAACACTTTTCACACTGGATACCATTCTTCACTCGCTTCTTGTTTACACCACACTTATTCCTGATTATTTCGCAAGAGAACCGGGAGCTATCTTCACTGACATTCTTCGCTGACGCCATCTTGAAAATAAAACTTAAGGGAAAGAGACCAGTTGGAAGACCGAGAAGAAGGTGGATGGATCAGATTTGGAAGGACATTAGAGAAGCTGGATTGGATGGGGTGGAAGTAATGGAACAGAAAGGAGTGGAGGAGGCTTGTTAACCACACCCGAGCAACTGGAGCGGGATGATGATGACCTTGTGCTCTGATGTCCTCGAGCGGGAATCCTTGAAAGTGGCAACAGTCTCTTTTCTTGGCAATTGCACCGCTATGAATGGTTTTTTTTTTGCCAAATTCTCACGATGTCTCTCCATTGATGATGTTTTTGTCTCTGGCTCAAAATGGTACAGCCATGTTTCATCTCCTGTCACATTTCTGGAAAGGAAATTTTCCCATGCTGAAATTGTGCAAAATTTTGATGCACACCATCTTGTTTCTTTATGGCCAGCTGACAGCACCTTCAGAACTGGAAGAAAACCTTTTTTCAACACCAGTTGTCTCAGTATTCTGCACACACTTGCATCCCCAAGTTCCAGTTTGTGTGATATTTCGCTTGTAGTTGCACGTTTGTTGCCCATAACTGTGTCGTTAACCTCGGCACATTGTCGGATGTTTTTGCAGTCTGCCACTGTGAGGAGAATTTTGAGGTTTGTACACAAGAACCTTGTTTATCCGGCCCTCATTAATCCGGATCTCCGGTTTATCCGATTGAAAATAATAAAAATGTATTTTTACTTGTACAGTATTTCTTTTTCGAGGTCGACTCTTCTTGAATGTCTTCTCCGCCAAGGATAGTTAAGGATAGGAATTGGAAGTAATACGGCCATGGTCTATCAAAGGTACCATCCCGGCATTTGCCTGGAATTGAGATTGGGAAACCGTGGAAAACCATTCCCAGGACAGCCGAGGTGGGATTCGAACCCACGCTGTCCTCAATGCAACGCACTACTAATTCACTGATAGTGAATTTGAAAATGAAACCAGCGCTCCATCAGAAGAAACAATGACTCGTGGAGAGGCAACAGTGCAGCTGGACAAACTGATGGCCTATTTAGAATCCTAGACTAAAACCACACCGGCAAAGCTGTTTTTAGCAAAACGTCTTCGTGATCGTGCTGCGCGCAAACGCTATACAAATATAAAACAGAAAAAACTCCCACACTATTTTATGGCATAAAACAGTAGTAAATGTAAGAAAAGTGTTCTTATATTTTTTGTACAATTGAAAAAATGTATTACTGTACAACTTATGTTAATATATTATATAACATGTAATGTATTTGTTTTTTTAGTTTTTCGGATTATCCAGATTTTTGGATCAGTTCCGGTCCCACTTAATCTTTATAAGCGAGGTTCTTGTGTATTGCTGTCTGATAATATCTGTGCCCGTGGACTTACTTTAATGCAGTCAACAGTGTCACATATCTGTTTACTTGTTTCTCATGGTCTCATTTCCAGAAATCTGAAACTGTTATGATAGCACATTGTTTTCGACGGACATCAAGCACAGTGGCCATTTTGAATGAGTGCTACCACTGCAGTTAACATCGGTGTTAAAAGATTATTAAACCTCCTATTTTGTTACTTCTTTTCACAGTGTTAACCATTTTCTTTGTAGGCCCTCTTTTTCATAGACCTCACCGTAGGTTTATGTAAGTAGGGCAGTGTCATTTCCTGGGCTAGCTGGTGCACAACCATAGGCTTTTTAGACAAGGGTATAGGTTAATTTCACTTTCTGGTCAAGTAATTTTGAACACAGAAGTTATACACTCCAATTCTTAATCTCCAGGTGCTGATTAACTTCCTTACAGCCCTGTTGGCTTTTTCACTTCTTTTATCTTTCTTGGTTCATGTGTTCTCTGTAAGCACCTTGTTAACATATTTGTGTGGAAGAGTGGCAGAAGACTGTTTTAACAAATAAGTCAGATAACAGCTGTGGAGGTTTTCCTCCCTCCTGTTGGTAATATTGCAGAGTAAACAAATTAAACTGAAAATTTTCCGTTAAAAAGCAAATCACATTCATTTGTTTTGAAACACAGTGGCCAGCATTATGAAGATCTGAAGTGAGGTATTGCCAAATAGTTCCAAGGTACCTTGACCAACATATAGGAAAATAGGTTCGGTAGCAGATTTCCACGATGTGGCCATCCACTATCAGTAACTTCTGAAGGATGTACAGTAGAAGTCCGCTATAGTAAGTATGGCATATAACGAGAATTCCTTTGTAATGACAGCTTTTTTTTTTTTTCTGTCCCTTGAAAAATTCTATATTAAACTGTGTCAAATATCCCCCTGTATTAAAAAAATCTGCTTTTTATTTGTGGCTTCCAAGGAGTATTTGTGACTTCATTTTGAGTGCCAAGTTTGTAGTGGTGTTATCTCACAGGGCTCTCTTCCCGCATCGCGCTCACTTGTTTCTCTCCCTGTCCGCCTTCTGCATGACGTCATGTGGTATGAGACAGCGGTCGTCCGTCCTGCTGACACGTATTACCACTACAGTCTAAATTGGTCATAACTTCTGAACCATTCATGCAAATAATGTCCTGACAAGGTTATTGTAATCCTTATAAAATACTGGAGGAGGTCAAACAATTTATTTTGATGAGGAACTCGAGGATAATATCGAAATATTTATTTAATGTTAAGGAGTTCCATTTTTTACCACGGACTGTAGCATAAAATCGCTTCTAGAGGGCAGCCGGTTGGAAATAGGTATGTGCCATTGCGGACTTTTTGTAGAGGATTCTATGCTCTACATTTCGTACGCTTACACTTGGGGTCTATCGTTGATGGTTCACGCAGCGTAAGCCAAGAAAGCAAGTGACCGACCGACATTTTTATCTCTTTCTACGTATGTACTGTATATCTGATCATGGATATATAGTAATTTTATAGTGGTTCACTACGTGAACAATGTTCGTGTTGTCAGTATCTGAAGTAGAACCACTGTACTTGATTAAAATGCAGTCAACATATTATGGAAACGTGTGTGGCGCTATAAATTGTCGGCACGTAAAAGAACTCCTGTGGGACAAAATTACGGCATCTCGAGTCTCAGAAAACCGTAAATGTTAGTGAGACCTAACACAAATAACATTATTATTATTTCGCATATTATAAAGACAATAACGATAACAACCATCATAGCCAGTTAGTTTGCTACTGTGATGGCATAACAATACTTCCTCGTCAGCAATGCTTGGTTATTGAGACACTTTGTAATAAACTCTTGAATATCTCTATTATTACAGCTCGCACGGTAAAAAGGTGTTAGATATAAATGACTGAATGAAAATCATATTTTCTATAATTATTGTTGTGCTAATAGCCGGGCTGAGTAGCAACTCAAATGGTAGATCGCTGACCTTCTTAGCCCAACTTGGCAGGTTCGATCCTGTCTCAGTCCGGTGGTGAAGGTGCTCAAAAACATAGTTAGTGGGACGTAAAATCCAATAACATTAACATTATTATATGCTAATAACTTATATTTCTCAATATATTTCGAAGCTCGTGAAATAATACAGTATCCGTGATCCGATATACAGTAAATACAAAGAAAGAGACAAAAATGTCGTGCGAGAAGAGACCTGTTACTGGATCTCTGTTATTTCAAAAGGGGGCCTCACACATCCCAGTCATGAGTGGTTAAAAAATATAGCCCAGTTCGAAATTTCGTTTGGTGTGTTTCACGGTAAGATTGTATCCAGATGCAAAAAAGTGAAAACTTTTACTTCTATTATTAAGTCAAGATTTCTAGTATTCCATGACAAAATAATTTGTCTCTGTGTAAGGACAAGGACATTTATTAGGATATGGCATTTTAATGCAAAGAGTAAGGAGCTAGCACTGATAAAATATGCCAATGAGAAGGCTAAGCTTTGGGCTGGTTCATCAAGTAATTAAGTCTCCTGACATGTACATTTTAATAATTTAATATAATTCCATAAAGATGTCGATATGATGCATATTTTCCTATGCCATTTAATCTAAATATTTACTTCATCAGGAAATAAATTAATTATTTTGAGTTGCATGGCAATATTTTATTTCTTATCGTATTATATGTCATGTATTTGATAGTTGATGTTCTACCTGCTCAGCATGTGACGAAATTTAACGCATTTTCACGTTTTTAAATCTATTGGAAGTGCCATTACGTATCGAATCGGACTAAACCAGACTATTATTTGATGAAAGATTGAGAAGATGTTTCACAGGCTTGCTGTACTGCAACTGTGTTCCTTACTCGCTATCGTTCATGCCGCGTGACGTCAGAGTGCTCCAGCCAATGGAAGCTTCAACCGTCGGAGTAACCTACCTCATATTCTACTTACCTTGGTGTTATCTAGTGAATTGACTCTAGTTTCATTGTGTTTTTGGTTCATATTTATTATTAATATTTATGCCGTAAGTGTCAGCCATCTTATTCATTGCTTCAATTATTACATCAATAACAATCTAGAGAGTCACTCGATATAATTGACTAAACTATCTGCTTTAACTGGCACCCATTTTGTTTCTTTGCCATCGCTACCATAGAAATCGCAAGAAGATGTATATTCTACTTTCAATTCTTGGCATTGTTTAGATCAAACAGCCGGCCAATAATGTCAGCCATCTTTAAGACAAGCAATGTGAGGCGTCTGTCCTCCAGAGGTACGGCTGTAAACATACCCCAGGAACTAAGCAGGGGTTGGACATGATCTTACATAAGATATTTGGTTTGGGGGGAGGACCTCAATCCCGACACAGTGCGTCCCCATGTTTGATAGGGGAGGTCCCTGTAGATATGCAGGACAGGTGCGAATAAGGTTCGTCCAAATAAACACCTACAGATCAACTGAGGCAAAAGATAAGGGTGAACGGTTTCTAAAGCAGAAGAGGAAGATTCTCAATGGTTTAGAGGGCAGGAGAACCAGACTCTGAGGCTTACATCCTCAGTTTTAATTTAGGGGTGCAGGCAATGCCTACCCTCCCAACTAACTTCAACATAAGGCATGATGGAAACACCTTCAGAAAAGACTACTCCAGGGAGCAACCAGAAACAGAAATCCCCCACCGCTGTGAGCGGTGCAACCAGGCCTTTGGATTCTGGAGAGCCTGGAACGTCATGCAGGGAAGAGTTGGAGCTTTCCAGAATCTCTTCAAGAAAGATACAAACCAAGCAAAAACATCTGCTTGGAACACTGAATATTAACATGCTCCTAAAAGTTGGAAAATTAAAGCAACTTACTGATGTTTTGAGAGAAAGAGATATTTACATACTTGCACTTCAAAAGACAAGATACCTTGATGAAAATCAAATGGAATCTAGTGGTTATAGAATTTACAAAGGAAAACCGACAATAAAAAATAACTTAAATTTAATGATCCTTAGTACAGCCTTTATGGTTAAAAGTAACATTCGGGAGTCCAGCATCAATTTCACCTCACCAACAGAGAGGATGTAGTTTCTTTCCTTTAGATCTAGCAATAAAACATACACGATTATCGATGCATATGCGCTGATAAATGACGATAACAAGAAAAACCTGGATAAGGTAGATGACTTTTCGGAAATTCTCGGTGACACAACATCCAAAATTCCACAACACCATGTGAAAATTTTGTTTGGTGATTTCAATGCCCAGATAGGTAAGCAAAGAAGATACAGGAAAATTGTGGGAGATTACCCAGCACATAACAGAACGAACAGAAATGGCGAAAGATTAATCAGTTTCTGCAGTCATTTTAATTTGAAACTTATGTCTACACACTTCAAGGCACTCCTGAGTAAGAAGAAAACATGGGCATCTCCTAACACGTTGCTGGGGGAGTCTCGGATCGACCATGTTGCTATTGTGACCAGAAACCAAAGGGAAATCTTGAACGTCAAGCTAAGAAAAAGCATAATCATAGATTCGGACTACTACTTCTCGGAGATTAAAGTAAAATTCCAACCAAACAAACCCAAACAAAGAACCACGAGGAAGCTTAGAATTGATACAGATACTCTGAAACAAAACAAAAAGACATATTGTGAAAAATAGTCGAAGCTGAATATGAACACCTGGGAAGAGATCAAAAAGTCAATGTTTAAAGTTGCTGAAGATTTGGGGAATCCAGCGAGGAAACAAAAACACAGGTGGTGGAATGAAAAGTGTGATGAAGCTTTGGACAGAAGACTACAAGCATGGAAGAGGCGTCATTCCGACAAAACCGAGGAGAGGGGAAACTTTCAGGAAAGAGAGGAAGAAAACGGCTAAGATCATACGATCAAGAGAAAAGAAATTATGATGGAAGTAGGTTGGATAAAATAGAAGATGATTTTCAAAAGAACAACACTCAAGCATTTTACAAAACCTTCAGAGAGGAACTACCGGAATACCAGTCAAGTTTGTGTTTCAAGCGGGAGGATGGTTGTGTAGTAACAAACAACAAAGGAAAGTGTCTATTTCTCACAGATTACTTCAAAATGTTGCTGAATTGTGCAGAACCTGTGGAAAGATTGGATATGAAAATTCTATCTCAGGATAACCAAGATTCCAAGCCACTGAGCCTAGAAGAGATCAAGGAAGTAACAAATGAGCTTAAAAACAACAAAGCACAGGGTGATGTAATTATTGCAAAAATGTGGAAGTTAGGAGGAGAAACTGCAGCAAAAGGAATCCACGCCGTCATAGGAGAAATCTGGAGAGATGAAAAGATCCCCAATGATTGGAAGGTCTCCAGATGAACATCAATAACTATAGAGGCATCTCTTTACTCCCAATAATATATAAGATACTCTCTAAAGTACTAATAAGAAGAGTTGAAGAACAAGCAGACCATCTCATTGATGAGTACCAAGCTGGTTTTTGAAAAGGAAGACCATGTGCAGAACAAATATTTAACCTGACGACCATTCTCAGTATAAGAGCTTTGAGAAGCCAGAACACCGTGGTAATATTTGTTGATTTTAACACGTTGTCCGGGCGCGCGCTACTCCTTTCCTCCCTGGGGACCGGCAACAGAAGCACACCTAGCATGAGAAGTAGGATGAAATATAAATACTTGTAACTTTGAAATGATATGAAATAAATTATTGAAACTTGGTGAGAGCACTTACCAGTGATTCTAGTACTTGCTGTTAGTCTGGTATTGCGTGAAGCAGCTGCCCTTGTGCAAAGGAACTTGACAAGCCGAGCAGATGTACCTTGTGTCCTTGCATTTCTTGTGTGCAGCACATACTCTGCAGGGCTTCTGAGGGTACTTTTTCCTTCCATGTCCAACGATTGCTTCAATTTTATGAAGCTTCAGATCTTCAGACATTCTTCCAGCAGGATCCCTTCTTGGAGTACATGGAGTTGGTCTTGATACTTCTTCCATCTCATCCTCTTCTGCTTCCCTTTCTTCTCCATGTTCCTCTTGTTCTACCCAGTAATCTGCAACCTCCTCCAGGAATTTTTTATAATTTATGTTTAATCCTGGATTCTGCAATTGATATAGCCAGAAGGCATTGAAAAGTGCACAATTTATGAGCCAAAGGAAGACTTTCTTTGCTCCATTTCTCTGTCTTCCTGAGAAATGTATAGTAGGCCAAATACTGATTAGCCGTGTCGACCCCCTTCATGAATTTATTATATTCAATAACGGATTTTGGCTTTTCTATTTTTTTCCCCAAATCTGTTTACAACCTCCTCTGTTGTGCCGTTATGGATTGTACTTACCATTCGAACTTCGCTCTTGTCCTTCCATACATGTAGAAGAACTTCACGTTTCTGACGAAACACATTTTCACCTCTCTTCAGTATTTTCGAGGAATATTTCAATACTTGCGGAATTCCTCTATTCACCCGAATAGTCCCACACACTCTAATTTTCCTTTGAAGAAGGTTTTCTGCAATTTCTACGCTCTTGTAATAGTTATCCTGGTATACATGGTGCCATAAGTCAAGGTAAGGTTCCAAAACCGAAAATATGGTTTCCTCTAATCTCTTCCCTTCTCCAGCATAAATTTCCGTGTTGCAAATATATCCAGTAGTGGCCTCACATACCATTTTCACTAATATACCATATCTGGTAAGTTTTCCAGGATTGTAGGTTCTAAATCTAAGCCTGCCACGCCATGGTATCATGGATTCATCAAGAGAAAGCTGCTGCATAGGTTTATAGAGTGATTGAAACTTAGTCAGTAAATAGTCCAAAATTGGCCTAATTTTGTAGAGCCGGTCCAAATCGTGGTCACCAATCAAGTTATCTTCATTTCCACCACATTTATATTTTTCCATTTCAGGGATTTGGGGGAGGTTTTATACCTCCTGAAAAGTTGTTCATAATAGAGATTTGATTGTTGCACAAGAAGCTGAAACAAGTCATCGCCTAGGAAACGATCTACTACCTCTGGGATACTCCCGGAATTACTGGCCGTATAAGTGAGACCTGTAACACCTGTAAATGGTTCTAGGACTCTGTCTATCCATCAACCTCACAGTCACTACTATCACTGGCATCTTCACTCGTATTATTGTCGCCTTCAACAGACTCGTCCGAACTGTCGCACTTTCAATTCCGCGCGTGTATTTTGATGTTGACGGACACTCATCTTCACAATCACTAATACATACACTTTCGCAATCGCTAGTGACATCAGATAAACTATCAGCATGCAATTCTCCAAATATTTCATCATCGTTCAAGCTGTCTTTACTACGGCGCGCCATGCTGACACCTGACAATACGCTCGGTCACGCGGTACCGAGTGTTATGAAACCACGCTTCGTGTGTCGAAAGCATTGTCAAGGAAAGAATATATCTCAATTCCGATCAACAAAGACTCTAGTTTGTAAACAACAGGAAATATTTCGATTAATAAGTGGTGGAGAGGACAAAATAACACAGGAATGAAACAATATGAAAAAACGTTAATTTAAGTAGCCGGTCACCCACTCACCAATACGAAACTACATTAATTAATGTAGCCCATCATTAATGTGTTAAGAAAGTGTATGATTGAACTGACAGGCAGACTACCCTATTTAATGTCCTAGAGGAATTCAGAATTGAGAGGAAAACAAAAATGTTAATAAAACAAACCCTGACAAGAACTTTCCAAAAAGTCAAATTCTTCAGTGAAATTTCTGAACCATTCGAAATAAAAATGGGAGTCAGACAATTCTCTGTAACGTTGTTCTAGAAAAAATCATTAGAATCTGGGAAAAAGCCTTGGAAGTGAAAGGAATAAGGGGAATACATTTAGGGAGAAAAGGAGAGAACTTAGAAATTAAGTGTTTGGCTTTTGCAGATGATCTTGCTCTCTTGGCTCACAATGGAAAAAATGCCCAAATTATGCTGAATACTCTACATGAGGTCACTGAGAAAATGGGTCTCAAAGTCTCATGTGAGAAGAGGGAATACATGGAATATGGACATCAAGGGGAGACAGAAGTGAAGCATGGGACTTTAAAAAGAACTGAGAAATTTAAATATCTAAGGGATGGGATAGAACCTAATGGATTGGATAAAGAATGTATAGGGCAAGAATTCGAAAACTAGAATTAGCTTACAGGTTAACCCAGAACAGATACAACAAAAGAGCAATATCTTACTAGGCAAAACTTAGACACTACAGCACGGTGGAAAGCCAGAGGGTCTATACACTTCAGAGAGCCTGACAAGGAATAAAAAGAGTGAGCTTCAAGATCTCAAAAAAAAGAGAGAAAAATCTTAAGGAAGATTTTAGGACCACAGAAAAATGCTGATGGGGAGTGGAGGAATAGAAAAAATGATCTCTACAAATACACCGAAAAAAACAGTTACCATGCGAAAGTGAAGGCTAAAATTCTATGCGCATCTAGAAAGAATGGGTGAGAAATGGCTAACTAAGAAAATATTCAAGTACATCACTGGACTGAAAGTTTCGATGAAGTGGGTAGAAGAGGTAAAAAGAGATGCAATAGAAAGTGGACTTACAATGAATATGATTCACAACAGAAAATAATATAGAAGCCGAGTGGACAGCATCAAAACATTCCAGGATAAACCAGCAAAATGTAGACCCAAATTAGTCATATCTGAGAAAGAAAGGAAGATTAGAAGTGAAAGGATGGAGAGGTTCTGGTAGGAGAAGGAGGAGAAGAAGAAGAGAAAACCTTAGGTGCAATGAGGTCCATAGGTGGCCATATTCGGAAACAAGAAGTTATAGCAAGAACCCCACCGTTGCATCCATTATTAAGAGTGATTAAGCGGGCAGTTTTTTACCCATTACAGACTGTATCAATATTTATGCACTTTAGCGACTATATTGAATGTGTAAAATTCTTTCAAGAATAAAATTACTGTGTCCACCTATTCAATACAATTATATTTTGTAGTGATTAAATCCTACATGAATTATAAACATTAGTTAGGAACATGTTTTGCCCTAATTTTGGGCATCTTCAGCCTAATACTAATGTTAAGGTCAAGTCTTAAATCTATTAAACATTGGAACTTAATACTGGGTAGAGTGGAGTGGAGGGGTGGAGTGTTCAAAGGAGGCTATGGTCACCTATGTCGTAAGTATATTGATACAAAACTGGAACCGTGGTATAAAGCCGATCATTTTGGGTTTGAATATCCCTTTAGAAAGAAGCATGGTAATATTTTATAGGTTAAATCTTGTATGTTGGAAACATATTGTTGACATCACTCATTAGTGCTTATCTGATAAAAAAAAAATTTGGAATATTGTGGCATTCTTGTCGATGAACGTTCCCATTGGTGCATTGTTTAACCTTGGGAGCAATTATGAGTTGTCTGTAAATGAATCAAGAGAAAAAAGGAATTTAGAATGATGAATGTAGAGCCCTATATAATAAATGTAAAGTGAAAGTTTTACCCCATAAAAGTGGACGAACTTACTTGTCCTGTCAGACATTAGCTGGAACCACTTGTTCCGGTTGTATCTGAACGACTAACCTTGTTACTTCTAGTGTAGTATTGATGCAGTAACGGAGGGGTGGAGTGTAGAGGGGAAGGGCGAGAGAGTTTCAATTTGTGCATCTGCGTTGTTGCTAGAGAGGCGTTACTCGAATTGGATTGGGTGGGCCCAGCATTAGGCGTGGCGATAGGAGTGCATGCGTGCTGTGATTTAAACATACTGGGGATTTTATTCTGATTTACGGCCTGGATTAACCTCGGAGTTGCCTCATATAACAGATTTTTGTTGTCAGTGACGTCGTTAAGATCATTATTTTTATTATAAGTTTGTTCCAAATAAATGTACAAGTTTTCAGTCTTGCTCAATGACTTCCCCTTACCTAGGTTTCTAACGATCGTCAAATCTTTCTCTATTGAGGTAAATTTATGGCCTGTTTCACTCATATGCTGGCTCATGGCCGAATGCTTGTTATATTTGGAAGCATTGTAATGTTCTAGATACCTTGTCTAAAAGCTCCTCCCTGTTTGACCAAAATACATGAACCCGCATTGTGTACATTTTAACCTATAAACACCAGAATCTGAGTAAACGTTATTATTATTGACCCTATTGTGGTTGAGGAATATGTTCTGGTTATCATTTACTGTCCTGAAGGCTATGTTGACGTTGTGTTTTTTTAAAACATTAGTGATCTGATATATAGCAGGGCTGTTATACGTAAATGTGGCGTAGCTGTTTTTCTTTGATTTAACTGGGACTAGGTTGGAAGATAGCCTAATTTTGATCTTATTAATTAATCGATTGATTATATTTATTTTAAAGCCATTGAACTGAGCTAACTGTCTTATGTAATTCAGCTCTGTTTCCAAACATTTTGGCGAAAGAGGAATTTTTAGTGCCCTATCTATTAGACTATGATAGGCAGCTAGTTTTTGGGTCTTAGGATGCAAGGATATATCTTTAGTAGTTATGGGTGAATGAGTAGGTTTCCTAAAATTTTGAAATTGAAAAGTGTTATTCAAGCGTGTAACTTAAATCTAAAAAATTTAAATTACTGACCTCATCTTCTTTGGGTTAGGATCTATTTCATTTAGTGAAACTAATATTTTGTCACTGTCAGTAATGTCCTTATTGATGATCACGAAAGTATCGTCAGCAAATCTTAGCCACATTTTTTTTTTTTTTTTTTTTGCTAGGGGCTTTACGTCGCGCCGACACAGATAGGTCTTATGGCGATGAGGGGATAGGAAAGGCCTAGGAGTTGGAAGGAAGCGGCCGTGGCCTTAATTAAGGTACAGCCCCAGCATTTGCCTGGTGTGAAAATGGGAAACCACGGAAAACCATTTTCAGGGCTGCCGATAGTGGGATTCGAACCTACTATCTCCCGGATGCAAGCTCACAGCCGCGCGCCTCGCCCGGTAAACAAATACTCTTTATTTGTGAAATAATTGTATGTTCTATCGAATCCTTGTATATATCTGCTGATAATATTTACCATTAAAGGAGAAGTATTTATTGTTTAGAACAAAATTCAATATCTTCTTGAATTCTTCAATTTCCATTTTACTAAGGCCGCTATGTTTATTGATGTTGTCATGGATAATTTTAATACTTACTTTAGTAGGAATGCTTGGAAACATGTTTGTGACATTGTAAGAACACAAAATATGGTTGAGTTGCAGTTCAAATTTCTTCAATATTTGGCAGAAATTAATTTAATTTGTTAAGGGGGATTTATTGTTGAAAACACAATGCTTTCTTAAAAACGTATGAATGAATTTTGATACTTTATAGGTAGGGCTATTCCTAGAATTTATAATGGGACGCATTGGGGTGACCTTATGAATCTTCGGCAAAGCTCTGGCAGTAGGGATATTGGGGTTCATGTTGAAAAGTCTTTGTTGCTCTTGTTCGTTGAAAAGAAAATTAGAATTTTTATTATTTTAAAATTTTGTTGAATTCTAGCAGTGCGATCTTTGTTAACTACCGAATAACTTGCATCATTAAATAATTTTTCAGTTTTTTTTAGTGTAAAACTGTTTGTCTAAGATGACCGTGTAACCTCCTTTATCTGCCTTTGTAACAATAATGTTATTGTCGTCTATTTTTGTTTTTAATTTCTGAATTTGTTTTTATGATTGAAATCAAAATTAACATTTATCTCTTCCGTCAGTTTAGGTAATTTCTTTTTTACTTCGAATCTAACATCGTTTTGAATCTCAATGGGGAGTTTCAAAATACTGTATTGATGATATCTGTTGTTTTATTTCGGCTAGGCCAATTATACTTTAGGCCCTCCCAGTCACATCCTCAGAAAACTGAACGTTCGTCAAATTGACTACTGTGGATGTGTTATCATGTGGGGATACTGTTCTTTGTGAAACTTTGTTACGTGTGGGAGATTGTATCTTAGATTGTACTAATTGGGAGAGTTTCTTACCACCGGGCGAGCTGGCCGTGCGCGTAGAGGCACGCGGCTGTGAGCTTGCATCCGGGAGATAGTAGGTTCGAATCCCACTATCGGCAGCCCTGAAGATGGTTTTCCGTGGTTTCCCATTTTCACACCAGGCAAATGCTGGGGCTGTACCTTAATTAAGGCCACGGCCGCTTCCTTCCAACTCCTAGGCCTTTCCTATCCCATCGTCGCCATAAGACCTATCTGTGTCGGTGCGATGTAAAGCCCCTAGCAAAAAAAAAAAAAAAAAAGAGAGAGAGTTTCTTACCAAGTGTTGTTTGCTTCCTTTCTAATGCAATATTCAATTTATAGTCTACATGAATTCCATTCCAACGGAAACAACTTCTGTGATCGATCATCTTCAGTATAGTTTTCTCACTATGTGCGCTAGCGAGCTCTCGTTGACAATCAAATTCAAAGCCGATATCAGAGTCGATTAGTAATACTCGTTGACTGGTGTTCCATAAACAAAATTTGAAATGAAAAAGATTGTCTTCATAATAAATGCGTAAAAACCGTGGCTGATAGCAGTAATTACTCGTTAGAAATAAAGGCAGAAGTAAACGATCCCTTAATTTTAGTGCTTTGTACTGAAATTAAGTAAGAATGTGATACACCTCAAAATACAACAGAGTGGATGAATGATTTCAGATGTTAGTTTATTCAGTGAAACCTCATTAGGACGTTTCTGCAGGTGGCAAGGAAAGAGAATGTGTTAAGCGAGGAAATGTACTATTGAATACACAAATAAACCCTATCCAACACGGATATGTAAACACTAAATATGCTTTTTTCCTGATATGCTTGCAGTTTACATAGTGTATGTACGGAGGCAGAGATGAGAGTATTAAAAGGCATGATAAAGACTAGAGAACAAATATGAAAACCTTTCTACTGGAGGTTTATAAATAACAACAGTGTATTAAAAGGTGTGTAAAACATGAGACAACAAATGTAAAAACATTTGCACTCGGGCTTGTAAAAGTATCAATGCATTATTGTAGATCACACTCTTTCTAAAATGAATGTCAGCTGAAGCCTTATATTTTTTGGACCAGTGGGTTATTTAATATTGTTTTCTGGTCATGCTCTGCCGACCATGAATTATTTGGACGTTAAACTTGGTCGTGTAAGAGAAGACATTGACCATCATCTTGAATGGGACATAACTTCCATCGACTCAAGTCGGAACTCAAAGGTGCGAATTTCAACATACATGCCACCGTTGAAAGATGCAGATGCCTGTCCACTTCTTGGATTTTGTCTTCATTAATAAGCAATTTCATGACTTTTCCAATATTCATAACTGCACTACCACAAGACAAATACCAACCACGCTAATCAGCTTCACACAATTACGTTCCTAATTCCTGTCTTTCACGCGACAGATATTTGCTACCCTTCCCTGTATCACTTAACAGAGAAAAAATATCAAACTTCTGAATAGAATTTGAAACACAAGCACAAACAGGTTCAGTGGGTTATTCAGCAATGAAAATGAAAACCTGAGAGCAAAATCGAATTTTCCTGAGGCTAACGGCTTGTTTCCCGAAGGTGTAATTAACTCTCTCAAGTTCGGGTTCAAGGCTGTTCCCCGTTTTTGCGCACCTTTTCCCGGCCTGCCTCCTATGGCGAGGGTTCTGATTGTTTCGGATATCAAGTTCCTTTCACAAGGAATGTCAAAGAACATTTTCAGGGCTGGGAAAAATGTGATCATACTAAGCGGTAATAGTGAAAATTTGTGACTCAGTGAGGTACTTTTAATTAGATTGAATACGATGTGAATCGAGACTTTGAATTTGCGACTTGCTAAGCGAGAAATCGTCTTAATGAGGAACGCACAAACAAGGTTTCACTGTATTTTCTCACATCTCTTAAAATTTGGGAAATTTGTAGCGAAAGGTTATCATTACTTTACTGGTGCTTGAAATATGTGTTCACAACACATATTACGTTAAGTTCGGTGACTATGTTTGGATAAGAAAACTGAAACATGCCACAGAAGCCACCGGAGTGATACTACTATAATTTTTCAGAATGAAGTTGAACATATGGGGTCATGTCTCATAAATGTATAAAAATATCGTATTTACTCATGTATTAGACCCTCCCCTATTTTTTCGAGACAAAGAAAATGAAAAAAATAAACCTTGCATACAAGACACACACTCCCCCCCTCCAACGTAATGCATCGGGGGAAAAGAACGATTCTGCTTCGAAGCGGGTACAAGCCTTATTGCAGCTCTGATGACATCACACAAATTTGTGATTAATTTCATCCGTACGACCCACGCAATGAAAACACTCATCGAAGTCATCTGTGTTTCATAATTAAAAAATACCCACCTCCATAGCATAGGCGTACTGCAGCTCTGATGACGTCACACAAATAGATGAATAGTTTCATGTCCACCAGGGTATTGGTTAGCACAATTAGCTGCCATTCTCGGGAGCCTGAGTTTGATTCCCAGTACCGTACTGCCAGAGATTTACTAACGACAGTAAGGTTGGTATGTGGTAAAAATGGTACGTGTAACTTCCCTCCACTGCACAATGGGCCAGGAATCATATCTAGCTGGACAAAAGTCGTTTTTATCTGGAATGCTTTATGTTGGACATTTTATTGTTAGACATGTACTGGTACTGTTATACATACTAAGCCTATACTATTTATATTGCATATTATGTATACTCCTTTTATTAGAAAATAGTCTCACGTTTATAGTAACACAATATGTCTTTATCTTTACTCACTGCTCCTAGAAATCATTCTCGTCATCATCGGCACTCTCATTGTCATTATCCTCATCCTCTTCGTCCGCAGCATGCAATGTTTGAGTTCCGCCAAAAATGTCGGTTCCCGTAGCAACTGCCTCTCTTCAAATGGCAAAGACTTGTTCTTCTTATGCAGGAAAAGAGAAGCACTTGTTATTACCGGGTCAGAACCTAATAAAAGCCTGTTAAACACATCTTGAATGTATTCTCGAGACTATTTTCGTACATGACCCTCCGTGTATGGCTTAAAGTGCTTATGTCTTGCCTTCTGCGCTTCTTCATTCAGCATACTTATTGCCAGGGTGGCCGATTCAATTATACTTCCTCCATGTATAAGGATCTTGTGCACGGTCGATGGAGGGAAATACCACAGATATAACTCAAGATTCAGTCGTGTCATGTCAGGTGTCAGCAGTAAAATTATCAAATTTATCGACATCAACAGGAAGATATAGATGTTGATTCCCATAGGGAACCTGAAATATTTGTCCCGAATGAGTAAATTTCTAATACCAATGTAGTTAGTCCGTTATTGGACATTATAAATTTTCCAGCTAACTCATTCCTGGTTGCCAGCGTTTCGCCCCAGTGTACTAAGTTGGGCTCATCAGTTGGTAAATAGTAGACCCACCAATACGCATGGCTAGTGCATACTGTGGGGGACATTGCATAGGCTGGCAACCAGGAATCAGTTAGCTAGGAAATTTATAATGTCCAGTAATCGACCAACTACATTGGTATTATAAATTTACTCATTCGGGACAAATATTTCAGGTTCCCTATGGGAATCAACATCTATATAATCTGATGGCCAGGCAGGCATCAATTTTGGAAATGAGACAAAGTCTCTCATAATGCATTGGCATTGCCGGTGGCTCCAAGTAGCCTACGCAGTGGCCTCCGCGGCATGATCTTCTCTCCAGGATCTCAAATCTGGGTAAACCTCAAGTGAACTCCACAACTCGTCGCAGAAGACACTCCTGTTATTTTTGATCGGCCGGGTGGCTACACATCTTTACTTTCCACTCGCGCCGAGCCAACAAAGCATATAGGCCGACTCCTCGTTGGATGTCAGCCTCCCTACCACCAACCACCATGACGACCACCACCACGACCATCACCACTACCTTTGCGACCGCTGCTCACACCTTTTCCTCGCTTTCCATCACAACTGTTACGTCGTCCCATTCATCGCCGCTTCTATCCACCTCTCTCCCCGCGCTACCTCCTGTTGATCCACCTCGACTATTACGTATTCCTCCCCGCTACTTCACCCGCCCTTCTACGCTGTCTACATCTGCCTTGCCGACCACGACATCAACACCACCACTGTCCGTCGTAACAGCAGCAGCCGCTCATCAACCTCCAACACCGTCAGACACATCAGCCACAAACGAAGTCTTCAGTTGCGTCGTCCGCGGCGTAAGCCCACTCATCCCGGCAACTGACATTCAAGAACAACTTCGCCTTCAAGCCATACCCGTCAAGAGGGCATTCCGTATCTACAACTCCACCGGTCCGACGTATTTAATCAGACTTCAGCTTTCCAGTGCAGCAGCCGTCGCCCACCTGATCTCCAGCGGAGCACTTCTCTACGGCCGTCGTCATCCCGTCGAACCCTCTCGTTCACCTCCCCGCCCTAGATATCACCACTCCACCTCTCGTCGCCATACCCGGCCTGATCATCCTCCCTTCCAACGCTCTATCTATGTCCGTCCAACTCCTTCTTCTGCTAATATCTCCCTCCCACCACCACCGACCCTTGAACATCTCCGACACCTCACAACTGTCCTCTATCACATCGCTTCAACACTTTACCACCTTACACTTCCACGAAACTTCCTTCTCGACACTCCTGTATAAATCTCAATCCGTATAGCCAGTCACCCAAATTTTCACACCGTTTTTCCCTCTTCTTCATTTCAAACATCCCACTGTTCTCTCCACATCTCCCGGCCCAAGAGATCGCGACACGATCTAGGGGGCCCGCCCCGTCCTTTGGGCGGGGAATGAAAGCTCTGCAGCAGCAGCAGCAGCCTCCGCGGTATGCACTAGCCATGCGTATTGGTTGGTGTGCTATTTACCAACTGATGAGCCCAACAACGCTGGCAATCAGGAATGAGTTGGCTGGAAAATTTATAATGTCCAATAACGGACCAACTACATTGGTATCATCAACGGGAAGTCCAGTTGATATGGCATGCGGAATCACAGCAAATATCTTGGATTATTTCTTCACTGATTCCGGTAATTGTAACTGATTTCACTGTATCATTGGAATTTCCTACTCCTCCACATATAGGCTGATCAACGATTAGACCCATTTCGGAGTGAAATCGTGCTACTATCTGCTGCTTCCTCATAGCAACTTGGACCTTGTCTTTGGGTTTTCTATTCTGCCATGATTTTTCATCATGTCAGTAGGCAATAAGCAGAAGGCATTCAAAAAATCGAATGTATGCATGCAGGGGTGAAAGATCAACTGCAAAATGTCTGACTTTATCTCTTTTTCATCTTAACTGAATATCATTCTTGGTTTTAGGTATAGCTCCACATACAAAACATTTTTGTGTTGGCATTTCACTCAAAGAATTACAGACTTCAGCATCAACCATAGTCAGGGCTTTGTGCTATAATGCATGAGAGGCACTGAAGGTGATCTGAAAGCTCTCTTATACCTTGTAGCCCTTTGCGGTGATGATTCCACAATATCCTTAAGAATCCCTGCAGCATCCCTTTTACCAGTGGACCTAAGTGATACCTCCACAGCCAGTACAAGTTCTTCATGAGATTTCTCTTTTACTAAACGCTGAATATGACTGCATTTTGTTTTATCTCCACTTTCAGTAAAAAGCTTCCTTGGTCTTCCCATTCTTGAAGGCCCAGGTTTCTCCATTGTAAGTCCCTCGTCTTTATTAAATAATTGTACTTCTCCATCTAGCCATGCACTGCATTTAGTAAGAAAACTATCTTTCTTTCTACCACACTGCTTCCATTTTATATCAAAATTACACTTAAAAGCATTTACTGTATATTTTTTAGAAGTCCCTAGAAGAGTTATAAAGTTCATATTTGTGTACTACAAAATCATATAATGCTTCAGTAGAAGCCTTAATACACAATACCTACTTGCGGAGTTAGTTCTGTAAACAATATTATATTTATCAAAACGGCACAAATATACACAACATTTTAAGGATGGAAATTGAAGAACGCACTATAGGCTATATGTTGTGGTCTTTAATAGGGCTGAATACTTAGAAGTTTTTTTATAAGTCTACAGGAATTTAATGAATTTTAAAGTGATCATTACTTTTTCAGTGGTCACAATTGACTGTGTATAATGCAACAAATGTAATTCTGATAGTTATTATAGACATTAAAAATATAAGGGCTTATTCATTGTGACAGCATATACCAAGATTAAACTAATGCATTTGAAGGGCAGGGAGGGAAAATGACGAGAGAAAGGATTAGTTTTTCGGTAGAATGATTTTAAAGTTCAAAACGTTCTGTTCTGAAACAGCCATTAACAATGGGTAATATAAGAGTGTAAATGAACAATAAAAGTACTTGACAACACTATTCTAAAACAACATTTTAATTTCCGTAACATTTCAAAATGTTATAAAATTTTAAATACACAATACAAATTGCCAGAGAGATAAACGATGAGAGTTAGTAGACAAGTTTTACACAAACTATCAAACCAAGATCTCATTTCACTTAAGTTTTTCAAACATTATTCTCTTTTCAATTTCACTTTTGAAGTTCAGTTTAGTTAAATTGAGTCATAAGTTGAGTCAGAAATATTTCAATCAATCAATCAATATTTCAGATGTCGTAGCAAACTTTTCATCAAAATTTGAGATTTTCGGTTGGCCTCGCTCTAAGTTTGGCATGCTTCTATGTTTTGCATTGCACTTCGGCTGGAAACAAAAACACACAAAAAAAAAAAAAGCATTAGCCTACTTTTGGCTGTGCAGCCTAGCAAAAGGTTAATAGTTTAATGTAAAACTTAAAATAATGGATTACTACTGCACAAGAATATTATAACACAAGGCTACAAATTATTGTTCTAGAGGTTAGATTAAGGCACAATAGTTTAGACTACGTTTGGTTAGGTTGACAATAAACTTACCAAAAATCTTCATCACTTTCGTCATCATTGTCAACAGGAACGTTGTTATAATGCTGTCAGAAATATTGCGCTTTGGTAGAAATAAGCTTCTTAAGCTGCTGCAAAATCCTCAAACTTGGCATTGGATACAGGTAAGCGGCTTCTATACAAATCTGCAGGTCGAATATCAAGGGCTAGTGTCATTCCAGTGAATATCAAGGGCTGGTGTCATTTCAGTGGGTTTGCAGGGAGATTTGGATGGTTTCCTTCCTTTAGGTTTTTTGTTTGGATCATGTTTTGCTTCATTGAAGTTAATTTTTGAAAATACCCTGTTGTACGACTCTCTAACTGAGATGAATTGAGGCCCATCCTTGTTTACATGCATTTCCCTAACAGGTCTGGATTTGAAAGGGCACTTATTTTCAAAGTTAAGCTTCTTAAAAAAATCTGTAAATGCTTTTAAAATTTTTTCATTGCATTTTAAACCTCAAAAGAGCTTGGTTTGGCTGTAGCACTTGCAATAACACTATCCCAATCCTCAGGCACTTCAACATAGGACTTTTGGTTTATTAATCCCATATTACGGTCACACTCCATGTAGGAATGTCTGCAGATAGGAAAAAAATCATTGTTATTGAAACTAATCCTTTCAGAACATGCACTGTATAGTAGGCATACCTAAACACAGTGAAGTTTCTATTTTGGCCTGCACAGAAGTCACAGATAATTGCCAAATTCCTCACTTCAGGTTTCAAAATATTCGTAATAAAGTGGTTGAGTATGGATGTTACTTCATCTGCTCCTTTTTTTCCCTCGGGTCTCGTCATAAGTGTAAAAAACACTTTGCTGGGTACTCGGAACATGGATGTTGAAAAGATAGTAAGAAAGTTGCCTTCTATAGTAAACATCATTCATTGATATGTTAGGGGCATGTAAGTTTTTTTGGAAGTCCATACATATTGCCTCTATACTTTCAGATTTTTGGGAAGCCTTTTGTGCTGACCTTTTACATTCATAAAAGCTTCAGCTTTCTTTAAGTGAAGTTCATGGGTAATTTTGATTTGTTTCATTTCATCTTGTATTGTTTTATTGTCTTCTTCTTTTGCGTTGTCAATTTCACTTGGAGGTCTCATTCCTTTACTCTAAATTTGTCACATGTACTGCACGAGTCAGTACAAGGGTACCCAAAACCAATGTTATACTTTGTATTAAAAATCAATTTATATGTGTCATATGATGTAGGGTGGTCAGGATATTTTTCAGAGTACATGGCATGTAACATTTTTATGTCAAGTGTGTCTAGCAGATATACTTTCTTACCATCGCAAAGACTACAGTGTGACTTACGAACTTTCAGAGAGGAGATATGCTCATGGATTTTGCCTTTGGTCTCGTCTGTTACTTTATTAGGCCTATTATCATGAGAGCCTCGTGCATCTTTTGTAATGTGCCCTTCAGTTACCAACATTAATTGCAGGGTTTGGACATGCCTTGGTGTAATCCCATGAAGCAACAAAAATGCCTTGTAACAAATAGGCACTACAATAACAGACGCATCTTCCACACATCTTACTTTGTAACTGTAGGAATAGGAATGATTTAAGGGCTCATTTTTACAATGCCGTCTCTGTTTTACCAATGATGTTGTAATGAGGCCTTCGAGATATAAGTTTTGTTGGTTGTAGTCTCTAATGCTGTTAAATTTGTTTATAATAATTGCCCTACAACTTGCATGAACTACATCAAAACACTTTAACCTAGAATGGTGACAGTTTGGTCCTAGTTCATGGCTTTACATCAGTCATCCTTCCTAATTTAGGTTTCTTCTTAGAGTTGCAACAACTTTCTTCAACACTAGATTCCATTTTTAAAAACACTTAACACTAATCCTAAGTTCTATTAAGTCATAATTATAAGTAAAACACACTGAGAAAACACAACTCACTCAATGAAGATAACCTCAAAACAAGACACTAATACATAAACAACAAAACAGCCAGGAATTATGGGAGCAGCTGCTTGACCCTCATCAGTCTTGCCACCTGGCAGCTTGACTCTCATCACTTTTCCCCTTTGTGGCAAATTTCTATCTGCTCATATCTATTGACTGCCATCAGTTTTCCTCATGCTAGTATTGTAGGAAGGTAAAGCATCACCATAGCAACCGACTGGCACTAATAACTCAATTTATTTATTTTAATGACTCGTCATTTTTCCCCCCACCCTTCATTTCCTCTTCGCCGTGTTTGGCGGCGTGTGGATAAAGCGTCTGGGGGTTCACTGTTGTCGAAAATAACGTGTTGAGATTTATTGTTACTTGATGTTTACATATAGTGACATTACTTGATTAGAAACGCGACTTTCCTTTGAAGGGACACGACTACAGCTTCAAGAAGTTACCAAAACAATGAAGATGAAAGACAGAGAGTATAAGGTGCAATTACTTAAAGCTGACCCAGTTTCCTCTGATTTTGGAGATGTTGCTTGTGTACAAATAACTTCTTCAAGAACATGTTAGGCAGACTACTGTTGTTTATGTAGTGACGTATTTTGCTGTTTACTTTTCATAAAACACGTATTACTAATGAAAAGCTCCAGGAGCTCTCAACTTGGGAGCGCAGATTGGCGACCACAGGGCCTTTAGCTGAGTCCTGACCTTGCTTCCACTTTCACCTATCCTATCCGACCTCCCTTGATCAAGTCTTGTTCTTTCCCGACCCCGACGGTATTAGAGCACTTGAGGACCAAGGAGTGTTTCATTTTCACGCCCTTCGTGGCCTTTGTCTTTCTTTGGCTGACACCTTCATTTTCGAAGTGTAGGATCCCTTCCATTTTTCTCTATGATTAGTGTTATATAGAGGATGGTTGCCTAGTTGTACTTCCTCTTAAAACAGTAATCACCATCACCACTTACTAATGAAACGTTTCATTAATTACAAAAGCTTAGACTATGTACGCCTATTGATGCTATACAAAACGTAGTTACCAAAATATTCCGGTTCATTGCAGTTAATTACATCAGAATTGCAAAATCGTCAAATTAAAACCCCTCCAAAACCTACCACATACGGCAAACTTTAAGCGCGCGCTCTGACAGTGCTTCGGCTAATTTCGGAACTGCTCGACGAAACTTGTGTCCATCGCTAGTCCAGTCGCCAGCGATTCCTGGGCTATGTTTTCCCCGCTCCTCACAGCCCCTCGCCTTGTGCACCCTCCTTACGTCTCACGGCCCCACTCCTGCAGTCCTCAAATTGAACCTCTTCGCTGGTTCCGAAGAGCAACAGAGTGTTAATGTCAAAAATACCGCTACGCACGTGGATATACAGAGCTTATAAAAGGAATAGGCTGTAATAAACCATACACTTGTCTATTTCAAGGGGGTTCCCTGAACCACTGAACAGAACGCACCACCACTGGTCCCTTGTCAACTAACGGATCAAGTGGCGCGCTATCAGAAGCATCTGACGCATCGCAACTTCAGTGTTTATTTTATCTTGATTTATGTCAGTGGGAGCCAAAACAAACTTAGGCTAGTGTACCTGCGACAATAATGTTTGGTGAATAGTCCTGTACTATCAACATAGATGAACAATGCATGACGGTGACCTTACTGTCCCTCAAAGTAGTCCCTCCCATAACTATGCACTGCTGAGATCGGCGATACATGTCCTGGAAACTTTGCAAGAAGGCTTCCTTTGGGATGGTGTTCAAAAGCCTCGTCACATTTCGTTGGATATCAGGAATGTTGTCAAATCTCTTTCCTTTCAAAGCGAGTTTGAGTCGTGGGAATAGGTTCTAACCTTTTTCCGACGAGGGGATCCCGGAGAACACCATTCCATGCTTTGCCGTTTCACTTCAGGGTCATACCTGAGACACCAGGTTTCATCCTCGGTGACGATACAGTTCAAAAAATTTGGTGTCGCATCCGCCGTTTCGGCAAAATCCTGTGAGCCTCTAAATGTGCCTGCTTCTGATCGTCAGTCAAGTGATGTGGCACAAGACAAGAACACATTTTCCTCTTCCCTAACTTCTGGGTAATTATTTGTTGCATGGATTCATGCTTAATCTGCAGTTCATCCGCTATCATGCACACGGTTAATTGCTGATCGTTCATGGTTAATGTCCTCACCTTCTTAATGTTTTCATCACTGATGGTGCTCGTCGGTTTTCCGCTACGGCGGTTGTCAGAAACATTTTCCCAGCCTCCTCGAAAACGGGTGAACCACTCGTACATACACTTCAAGGACAGTGCTTGATCTTCATAAACACGTACCAGCATCGCATGTGTTTCTTTCGGTGTCTTGCCAAGCTTAAAACAAAACTGTACATTGATCTTTTGGTCGTTCAAGTTCCTGTTTGCAGTTCAGAACCAATGCACTGTGTCAAACAGGTCTTACACGGCACACACACAATGCTTAACTGAACAACGTTGGGAGCAGGTGGTCAAAGTCTGCTGCTATGCAGGTGCAGCATTGTGTGTCGCCAGTGTTGCCGGATCGACCGTTCTGACCTCATTAACCGAACTTTATTGTCACAGGTTGTAGTTCAGACAGTGGTAAACGAAATGCATAGGGTAAAATATTGTTTCAGCTAACTTCCCAAAATGACTTCAGTCCGGGTAACTATGATTCCTGGCCCACTGTGCACTGGGGGTGTCTAGAAAAGCTGCACCACAGAGGAAACGAGTTTACTTTAGTTAAGAAATCTTCACGGTTGTTGCTATTAATATAGCAGGTGAGATCAACAAAGTGATTGTTTAATATCTTGTAATTCAGGCCAATATAGGTATTCTTTTTTTTTTTTTTTTTTTTTTTTTGGAGAGAAGTAAGTTTATATCGTGATAAAAACAATCCAATAATAGCAGTTGTTTTACTTGCTAACCTAAAAAATAATATTACTGATTTTACGTCCCCATTTCTTCTAACAATTTTCGGAGATGCAAAACAAAACATACTATGCATTAATAAAAATATTGTGATGACAAACATACAAAATTAAACTTTATGATAAATAATTAAAAACGCATTACCACCACACTTGTAGATATCCATAAATGCGGCAAACTTTCTTGTTATTTATTTTTATTCTTTCCGTCATGGAACTTGGCACTATCCGGGCACTCGGTTACAGCTGTTTAGGTAAAAAATCTTAATGTGATAAATGTAGAGTGCAAGCATGCATATACTTAAAACTAAAGGTCTGGCTTTCAACAGCCGCAGGTATCCAAACAATGTTTCCGCTCACATTCGGAAGTACAACTCATAAGCTAGTTATGAATTGGTGGTTTGGCACGCTTTCTACAGCACAGCTTTATTTGGAAGGAGTGGCTTCTGCTACACATACACCAACTTGGAATAACAGAGACCATCTCCAGAAACCATTTGGGAATAGATTCTCACTGTTTGGAATTTATAGTTGGAAATGAAACTATTTTTAAAAGTTTAAAATGATGGGACCTCAAATGCTCTCGAATGCAGCGCATGGCTGATGAGATGGCAGTGAAAAGGACATCATTTGGAAAGACGACAAGCCGGTAACTGAAATTTGTGACACAAGACGATAATTCAAATGAAAGCAATGATCAGATTTACTGTTTGGTAGGCCTACTGCTCAGCTGACAAGAGACATATGACTGGCCATTAAGTTTTTTGTATCAGTATTGTATAATATGATAATACGAGATACCCTTGTCCCTTTTCTCTACGGGGTCAAGTATGAAGCAAGACGAATGTTCGTAGCAAGATTTTACAACCGTGTGCCCTTCCTGTCATCAACCTCATCAGAGGGTTTAATGAGATGAAACAAATGACATGAATAACTAAACTATGTCTATATGTAGCCGTGAAAGTCGTCCTCATCATGTATTGTCTTTTGACTTTTAGAAATACTGCCTTCCAATGAAGATAGCCAGTATAACTCAAATGCATTCATAAGTTTGTTAAAGAATAGTGTATAATTTACAATTTATAGGTCTTTATAGCCTAGAAGTCATTTGTCCACTGCACAAAATTTGAGGTTATTACATATTGGAACACCCCGCTTACATTTTTTGGCTATAACAGTGGACAAAAAAGGGTCTAATATGCGAATAAATATGGTAACTAACAATTAAGTTATGGTATTGAAATCTGCGAAAATGCAAGTTTTGAACAAAGTGATTTCTGTTACGTACCGATTTCAAGTGTGTAGGGATTTTCCTGACTTAGAAAAATTGGATATAACAACAATCCGCTATAAGGAGTAAATTTTTTCGCCTTTATGAATTCTCACTGTAGCGAACTTCCACTGTTTACAGATAGTTGTATAGGTATCCTTTCAGTCACCCTCAAAATTATGTAGCTAGAAGAGCTTCTGGGGAACTAGAAAGTTCTGATAGTTTTAGAAGATTGTGTATGTTAAGTATGAAACTCTACAGGCCTGCATTGCTGTTCAGAATGAAAGCGATCCTAACTTTTATAACAACCTTTTATGGACTATACATCCCTCCACATAGGGTTGGTGTCAGCAAAAACATCTGGCCAGAAAAGTGGTCTGAATCCACGCATGTAATGGCACCAGGCAACTCAGAAAAGGCCAGGGGGAAGAATACCTTGTCCACTTGCATAATGTTCATGTTTCCTTTAAAAGCAGTTTTTAACATTTTAACTTGTAAATTTAATTCTGAATCTAAAATACCAGTCGAATTTCACCACTTTTGCAGTGTTCCTTTGGCAGTCGCTGGTATACAGATATCCTCCTTTGAAGAGAAAGGTTGTTCCTCTCCGTGAATCTACACAGTCATTCTCTGCTTGCTTGAAACTGTGAGATTCCTTTATTGCTTTTCTTTTCACCTCCAGCACCTTTAACCCTTAGAGTGCCAAGGAGTTCAGTTACACTCCTCCCAACTCACGCTAAAATTGCCAGGAGCGTGATCGCACTCTTCTTTATTCAGCCTTACAATTTCATCACAAAGCAGGTGGCATTCGTAGCATACCCACTGAAAATAGGTGTGGCTCTAAGAGAATTAACTATAGCATTTTGTGCAAAACTGAAATAGCCATAGTAGTACGGTAGGTATATGGCTAAAAGAGCCAAAAATCTACATTTTTTGATTGAAATGTGCCACTTTCTGTGGTCATAGTTGATGCCCAAAGATCATCTTCCAGATAGGGTACCACTTGAAAGTCCATGTAAAACACCAAAATGGCAGCCGTTAAGGATGGCACCATTTGCTGCTATGTTGGCGCTCCAGGTTGTTTTGTATCTCAGCTCCTAACATTTGGATTTCATTTTATTTTGGAAGCTCTTGTGCAGGGCCTCTCAGAGTGCATGCACTGTGCACGGTGCACATTATGCATAATACTTTGTCACGCCACACACTTTCACCACATCACCCTCCATATTTCCCCTCCTTCCACTTCTCCTCCCCTACCGCTCCTTCCCTCTCCCCTCCTAACCCAACAATGGCCGCTCCCCAGACCTAAACTATCCAACACGCTCTGTTCCTCTTCATCTCGCGCCATAGCTTTACCGCCTTATGTCCCGCAATAAACATCATAGAAACCTGCCCCCACCCTACACGTAACGCTGCAACAATACACCACAAATACTGGCACAGTCAACCTCCAAACTCTCAGAAAACGTATTCCTTAATACCAATTTTATATTCTTGTCGAGCTGAATACCGGACCTGTGAAGATTACAAGATTATTTTGTGCATCTACAGAATGGTGGTGTTAATGAAGCTATGTAATATAGAGAGAGACTTTCAAAGATGGTTAAATGAAGAAGTTATATCATGTTCAAGATCATGCTTTCACGTCTCTGCACAGTATTTAAAATACAATTTACCGTTTGTCTTTATAGCTATTGTTGAGAGTGAAGGAGAATTTCCTGTTGTGTATGTTTATCAGGAACTCAAGGGAGACTTCATTAGTTAGTCGGAACATAGAAAAAATGATGAACTCTTCTCAGAAGAACTCTTAAGGTTTCACCTTACATTTTCCTGCCTGCTGGCTCTTCAGAAGTGTGTGCGCGTGCGTTTTGTATTCAGGAATCATTCAAGGCAAATATTTTCGCACTGCAAGATGTGTGGTTAAGGTTATTTTTAATATGTATAACTTTTGCTTTCTCAACGATTCATTTGTTTCTATATTCGTCCCTGTTTTTATCTCCTCGTAAGATGTGTATTGTTTAATGTAACACCTTGTGTAAAAAAAAAATGGGTTAAATGAAGAAGTTATATCATGTTCAAGATCATGCTTTCACGTCTCTGCACAATATTTAAAATGCAATTTACCGTTGGTCTTTATAGCTATTTGAGAGTGAAGGAGAATTTCCTGTTGTGTATGTTTATCAGGAACTCAAGGGAGACTTCATTAGTTAGTCGGAACATAGAAAAATGATTAACTCTTCTCAGAAGAACTCTTAAGGTTTCACCTTACTTTTTCCTGCCTGCTGGCTCTTCAGAAGTGTGTGCGCGTGCGTTTGTATTCAGGAATCATTCAAGGCGAATATTTTCGCACTGCAAGATGTGTGGTTAAGGTTATTTTTAATATGTATAACTTTTGCTTTCTCAACGATTCATTTGTTTCTATATTCGTCCCTGTTTTTATCTCCTCGTAAGATGTGTATTGTTTAATGAAACGCCTTGTGTAATATAAATGTCTACATGCTAGCCTATTTCCCACATTTTGGCTGAAGATGACGCCAAACAGCGTCGAAACTAGTTCCAAGTGTAAATATATGTTGTAAATAAACTATAACATTTATTGTATTGAAAAGGTGGACCCTTTTAAGTTTCCTATCTTCCATTCTCAGTTCAATACGGACAAAAATGAAATTCTTAGATTTAAATGTAGATCATGCAGTCATCTTCATATTTCAGTTCATCCCTGGAACAAAATATTTATTATATTATGGAATTGGATCATCAAAACAAAATGATCTTGAAATAAATTGTGAAATGAATTTAATAATCACTTAAACACATACCTTTCATTGTATTTATTGCTGCATTTTCGACGCCCAGTACGGTTTGTACAAAGTAGCATGCATGGAAACCTTGGACTTTGGACAGGAGCATCTTGTACGGCATCTGTAGCACTTAACCAATTTTCTACAGGCTGCTATAATACAAGGAAGAGAAGACCCGACCAGTGTACACTCCCAGCAACCATGGTCCATCCCCATCCTTCCAGCTCTGGAATGTTGTACATCACTGAGCATGCACGATCCCAAACTTGTCCTGCCTAGTATGCTGAACGAAGACAATGCTGCCTTACTGCCTCTTGTTGAGGGGCAGACTTTGTAGACTGCGACTTTTTGAAGTAAAAATAAGCCTTCTGCCATCTTTTCTGTCAGTGCAGTTGTGGTCTAGCCATTAGAGATGGGCAAAGTGACATTACTGACTCTACCAATATAGTTGGTCCGTTATTGGACATTATAAATTTTCCAGCTAACTCATTCCTGATTACCAGTGTTTTGCACCAGTGTATTTAACTGGGCTAATCAGTTGGTAAACAGCACACCTACCAAGACGCATGGCTAGTGCATACCGTGGAGGCATTGGTAAGTGTGCTATTTACCAACTGATTAGCCCAATTTAGCACACTGGGGTGATACACTGGCAATCAGGAACAAGTTACAGTAGCTGGAAAATTTATAATGTCCAATAACGGACCAACTATATTTGTGTTATAAATTTACTCATTTGGGACAAATTTTTCAGGTTCCGTATGGGAATCTAGATCTGTATTATTACTGACTGTTTCGAAACGTTTGATACAGCACAGCGAATTGATTCAAAGCAGTGTGTCGACGCACAGCTCAATTCCATTTCGGACTGCAAGACAAGCAATACCTGCACACTGTCTCACAATGATATGGTCAAGTAGTGTGTCGACACATGGCGCACTTCTGCCTCGGACTGCAAGAGAAACAGTATTCCTAAACGCAGTATGTGGACGGTGTCTCGTGATGGCACAGTGAAGCAGTGTGTCGACACACGGCACACTTCTGTTACAGACTACAAGAGAAGCAGTGTTTCATGATGGCGTGGTGAAACATGAATGATGCTTCTTAGCTAAGTTCAGTTCAAGTTCACTGAATAAACTGTTCGATGTTCTTATAACGATAAAATATGAGGCTTATGAAATATTTAATGGGTAAATGTACAAAATACAGTATAATAGTACTATTGTCGTGGCCACCAAGTTAGGTGGGTCAGAGAAATTACACTGTTATCTAACTGAACAAATCATTTTGGAGCGCGAAGCAAGTTGTTCTCTCTCAAGCTCCTGATGTTACTTCATACAATGTTTTGAAACAAATTATACTACAAGCTTCAGGAAAGACTGCTGATTTCAGTGGTATAACTATTTTCTATATAAACCACTTTAAATAATTATTAAAAATAAAAATCTTGAACGAGTAAATTTAAATCTGTAGGATCATGTATTGAAAATTTTATTCAGCGGCCAAGTTGTTATTTCTTCAACCAATAAAATTTTGTCTGCGGGAAAAATGTAAAAAAATCCCTGACATATTTTTTATGTGAAACATATTTCCGTGAGTCTTATAATTTTCCTGGAAAATGGC
Source organism: Anabrus simplex (assembly GCF_040414725.1). Taxonomy (NCBI): domain Eukaryota; kingdom Metazoa; phylum Arthropoda; class Insecta; order Orthoptera; family Tettigoniidae; genus Anabrus; species Anabrus simplex. Next base: position 164,468,853 of record NC_090271.1, read on the forward strand.
CGGGAGAGCGATCATGTAAATGTCGCTAGCTGAGGCAGTTCGGTGCGTGCGCACCAGCACAGGCTGCAGGACGCCGTAATTACTTTCGGATTACATATTAATCTGTATCAGTTTTATTACATTATAACTTTAAATATTTGAATACTGTATATTGTACTGAGTGATATAGAATAAGATCTACTTTAAAGAATAGGTTTGCGTTAATTTACAATGAAGTAAGAATCGGTTTCTAGCTTCAAGGCAGTCTAAGATTTCTTAGTCACTGTCATCACTCATCTCACTATCTGTCGAGTCATCTTTTACACTGATGATGATGAATGGCTACATTCTTTCGTCCCTTACTATTTCCTTGGCCCAATCGTCTGTTTGAAGTTTTTCCGTGAGATTGAAGCACTTTTCCCAGTCTGCAGCAGTCACACGGTCTATGGCTTCTGACGTGAGTTTTTCTACGTCCTTTATTTTGAATGTCTTGTTGCTCTCTGCCACTTCTCTGTTGACTTGAGCCCAAATCAATTCACATTCATTATCCATCTTTAACTGCACTTACGGTGCGAGCTCAACAGCTGCATGACAGGGAATGACTCGAGTAAGGTGGCTTGGAGTGGATGGGCTTCAGTTCGGCAGCACTGCACGATCAGTGTTGCCAATCCGTGCCCGGAGGTAAGTGACTCTTGACCATCTGTCTCTTTGCCGTTCCCATATCTGACGACAGCGCAGTTTTCCTCACCCGCCTAATTTGGTGGTCGCGACAATAGTATATAGTAATATTTTGGATTTATTTCTTCACTAAGCGCTTAGAATGATATGGAAAGGGATCAGTTTAACAGTTAAAAGTGCTCTAAAGCAGTAACTAATTTGAATAACTACAAAATGATTAATGAAATTTAAGAAGAGTTCAAAATAGGTATTGTATGTATAATAACAAACTTAACCTAATCCAGTTACAAAAGCAAAGTAAAATACTAGTCTATGTAAGTGAACTAGTTTGAATAATTATAAAATGAATAATGAAATCCAAGGGGAGTCAGAAATCAAAATTTTATGTGCATTAACAACCAACCTTAACTAGTTATGAAAGCATAGTAAGGTAGCTAACAAACTAAATGAACTAATTTGAATGATTATAAAATGAGTAATAAGAGTCCAAGGTTGGTAGTGTATGTAAAGTAACAACTTGACCTAATCCAGTATAAAAATGTACTTCAAAATGAAGTTTAAAAACATGATTGTTGAAAATGTTGCACTTCATAAACGGGGGTTATCTTTCTGTTATAGTATGAGCCAAATTTGAAAACAATGTTTTTCTTTTTTTTTTTTCTTTTGTGTAAAACTAAGACCTTACATTGCGGAGTACATTGTTCTTTTAGTAACCTGAATTTCGGTTCAGAATATGAAGCATCTATTAATGCGTCATCTTCAGGGCAATGTCACGTGTAATGTTTCTATTGAGGCGAGAAGATAAAGTACTGTCACTGTTTCGAAGCATCGATGTAGCTGACATGTACGGAACAACTGTTGTTTCTGTTCACGTGACATGACACACGGGGCAATCTCACTGCTTTGGAACAGTGAAGTGTTGATGTGTCGAGGCATCGAGACAGCTGATTGCACCGGCTCAGTGTTTCGAGGCACACACACACCAGGCAACTCTACTAGCCATTCCTGTTCCATTTTCCACTCAGATCCAAATTCTGAAATTGACATTTCGAAAGAGATGGTTTGATTTGCTTTTGGCACAGGTGGCTCCTTGACAACACTGTAGCGTTTTAAAATTTTTATTATTATTATTATTATTATTATTGTTGTTGTTGATTTGAAGCCCACTAAGGAGCGCTGATGACTAGTCCTTGCTCGATGCTCTTCTTTGTTCCCAATATCTCTTCAGCCCTGCTGATAATTTCTCCTTTCTCTCCTGTGAAAGGGGCTTCCGACTTCTAGGAACTCTAGGTGGTGGGGTCCAAGACTGTACCATAGCACAAAATTTGGAACGATCTTCTATATCAATGTCTGAAATCCCAGCCGAATCCAAGTCCTTCTGTACTTCATTAAGCCACAAGCTTCCAGTCTTGTAGATTTTAACCAAAGAGAAGATCTTCTTGGTAAGCCTGTTGCTGTCCATTCGTTGTAGGTGTCCGTAGAACTTAAGCCTCCTATGTCGCATGCTGGTATTGGCAAATTCTAACTGTCGATACAGCTCAGAGTTCGATTTAAGTCTGTAGATTCCATCTGGCAGCAATCTCAGTCCATGAATTTTCCTGAGGATACGTTTTTCGGCTTTCTCTAGATCATCCATGGTGCCTTTTTTGTTCATCAGGAGGGTCTCTGAGGCGTACAAAAATTGTGGTCTGACAACAGTTTTGTAATGACAGATCTTAGCATTTTTCAAAATGCACCTCTTATTATAATGGTTGTGCATTGAGTTTGTTACACCTTTCTAGGATGGATGTACCGTCTCTACCATTGGTGTGTACCCATTCACCAAGATAGCGGAAGCGATTGACTCTCCCAGTCGTTCCATGTATGGTCGTCAAAGGGGGGTTTCTGGGATGCCGAGTCTCAAAGTACTTAGTTTTGTCGTACGATATGTGTAATCCTGCCTTCACCGCTATCTCGTGCAGGGCTTCAGTAGCAATGACAGCATCCTTAGAGTTGTTGGTTAGGATTGCAATGTCATCTGCGAATGCTAGGCACCTGATCTCAATCTTTCGGGCAACTGGTTTGATTTCTAGATTCCTCAGTGTACATTCTCAGTTCTTGATGACTTTATCAAGCACTAGATTAAACAGAATGGGTGAGAGGCCATCACCCTGTCGTACTCCAGTTTTTATCTTGAAACTCCGAGATAGTTCTCCCCTGAACTTCACCTTAGATGTTGTATCCATAAGAGTCTGTTGGATGAGGGTGCGTGTGTTGTAATCAACACCTCGTTCTTGCAGTACGGAGAAGAGTGTCTGGCAGTCGATGGAATCATAAGCTTTTTTAAAGTCGACAAAAATCACAGCAATGTTCATACTCCTTACTTGTCTTAGTTGGAGATTGGTTTTTAGGTTGAAGTTCTGCTCGGTACAGGACCGTCCCCGCCGAAATCCTCCTTGATATTCACCAATCGTTCGATCACATTGGCTTTCTACATTGTCCAGTAAAATCCTTGACAGCACTTTGTATGCTACTGACAGCAGAGATAACCCTCGGTAGTTGTTGACATCACTGCAGTCACCTTTTTTATGTAAAGGGTGTATGATAGCTGTCAATGACCTTGTAGAACACATTTGTTTTCAAACTAGCACAAATATATATTGAGAGCAAGGTTAAAATTTGACAACAAGACGAACTTAATTCGTTTATTTAAGGAATTTGACGGTTAGAAACAACGAGCAGATCATCGCGCAACCAATAGCAAAGTAGCAACAAGGAGGGAAGGAGGACATATTGTTTGGGTTCAGACAAACATCACATCATTTCAATTTGCAGATAAATTAAAGGAATGAAGAATTGGAAGAGAGTAAGAGGAGAAAATTTCTGATTCATAAGAAGTCTAGAAAATTAAAGCAGACGTTAGGAAGAGAGAAGAAATATTTTTAAAAAATGACGAACTTCATAAATGTAGTTTATTAATTTAATTTATAAAGTGGCTATTTATTATTTGTTGTTTTATAATTCAGGATAGAGATAGATTTTATAGAAGATGAAGAAAGAGTTACTATTTTCAGATATTAATAAGGACATAAATTAACATAGAGAGATTAATTTAATTAGATTTTATCATTTATGATTGGTAAAATTCTGGTAAAATATGAGACAAATGACAATGTAAATGGGGAAAAGGAAAATTAAAATAATATTGTAACTAATTTAAAATTCATATATTTTAATATATAATTGAAATATGATACCAATGAACCATAGTCCTAAGATAATTAGTATTTGGCACCGCTGAGGAAGAGAGCAGAGGCTCTCGAAACATGTACATGTACGGTAATTAAATAGAATACAGTGTATAAAGTATTGACAAGGCGGAAAATCATTTTATAGAAATTTTATATAAGTCAATACGGACCAGAATGGTGAGAATAGTCAATTCCACCATCTATGTCGTCTCTTCCCTCGAGGTTGTCCGAGGTTATTGGTCGTTTCGCATATGGTGGACTTCAGTTGGTTCCAGTCTTTCATATCTTTTTGCAAGATGTCAGTTGCAAAACGTTCTTTATTCTCCAACAGGAATTGGGGATCAATCCTTGGTGGAACTGTGGTAGAAGGTATCTTTCGTTTGGGCAGTAATCTGGTCTTTATTTGTGTGAAGAAATGGTCAGAATCAACATTCCAACCTTTACGAACTCTGACATTCATGATCTCTTTCCTGCATTTTACACTGATTGCAACGTGATCGATTTGAAATGATCCTATAGTTGCGTTCGGTGATTGCCAGGTGGTCTGGTGTTTTGCCTTTCTGGGGAAAACTGTGGACATGATCTTCAACTGATATAATCTACACAGTTCAATTAAGTGCTTGCCGTTGGTGTTTGTTCGTCTATGTGCTGTGTAAGGCCCCAGTATATCTTGGTACTGTCGTTCTTTTCGCAGTTGAGCGTTGAAGTCACCTACGAGTATTTTGATATGGTGACCGGGGATCTTACCGATCTCATCTTCTAGCATCTGCCAGAAACTTTGGACCTTTTCAGGGTTCTTCTTATTGTCATCATTAACTGGAGCATGTACATTTACAATAGAGTATCCCTTGTTGCCACATCTTAGTGGTAACACAGATATGCGTTCGCGTTAAATGCGTTAAATTCAAGAATTTCATTTTTATGTCTGTATTTAACTGAGAATAATAGATGAGTAAAATTAAAAGCCACCTTTTCAGTAGATGTAGTATTAGTAATGAAAAGGTGGATTTTTAATTTTACTCATCTATTAACACTGTAGCTATCAGGAAGCTCTGGCAGTTTTCTGTTATTGTGATCAAAACAAGAAATGCTCGTGACAATATCTTGAAGTTCACTGACCTCTTTTTTAGCAGGAATTTGAAAGATAGAAATTGTTGTTCTGTAGAAAGATGGTTCTGTAGTTGTACTGCTGTAGTTATGATCAATGTTGTCGTATGCACCAATCACGAAAAGACCATGAAGCAAGTATGAAGGGCAAATGACACCTTACCGGGCGAGTTGGCCGTGCGGTTAGGACACCTTGTAATCTGCAGACCTTAGGGCTGAGGAGCAGTGCCATGGTGTTAGGTTAGGTTAGTTGCTGTTATTTCCCTAATTCTTCGGTGATAATGACAGGCCTCTTTCATGCATGCCTTCAATTATTGTCTTATTTCATGTTCTTCCACATATAGACAGGCCTAGGTATAATGGAAAAAGCAGTTCATGACTTTTCTTATGACGAACAGTGTTACCTTTCGGAATGCTTTCACTATGGTTAAAAACTATTAATTGGCTGAGAGTCAAAGCTCTAGTTGTGTTCTCTACTGAAGTATAACCATTGAGTAAATAACACAGTAGAGCAAGATGTTCTGGAGGAATGCTTCAGTTTGTTGATCATCATTCATCAAGAGTTGTTACTTTTTATCTGGGATACCATCTTTCTAATTTGTTTATTGAATCTTTCACATGCAACAACAACAACATCATCATCATCATCATCATCATCACCATCAAGGTTTTCAGAATGAACATTTTGAAAAATATTACCATGATATCAATACAGGAAGAAATCTCTGCCTGAAAGTTGAACTTTTAGTTGTGGGAAGTCATCGAGAATTCTCTCACGTAGACAGGTAGTATGTGTATTGGAAAGGCCTTCACTTTCCACACCCAGATGATTTGCTAGGCTGTTTGTGTAAATCATTTTAAGATGAGGCATTTGGAATACATTTTCAGTGAGTCCAGTTTCAGACGACTGGATTTTCTCTCTCATGAAGCATGCAACAGAAGCAAAGCCATACTTTTGCAGATAGACCTGACCTCTTCCTCTTTACTCTGCTTGATGTTCTCAGACAATTTGTCAGGTTTATGTAGCACTTCAAGCAGTACTTTGCTTCTTTGGCAACTAAATCGCCACCCTCGAGGAACGCTGTAAATTTAACGTTATTGATAATTTCGGCACATCCCTTTATTGTCTTGTAGAGAAGCAACCTTATGCAAAGATTTTCGAGTAGACCCCTTCTCATTGCATATAAAACACCTACTTCATCTTTCATTTTAATGGAAAATGTTCTATGGTTCCCAGACCTTGTTTTTTTTTTTTTTTTTTTTCTTCTGAAGTCTGTATAGCATCTTCAGATAATGTATTGAGCAAGGATGATGGATGTTTGCGTTTCTTTGCCCTTACAAGTGTTGTTTTATTGAAGTTAAGGGCACAGTTTTAAATGTTCTTCAAGCATCCTGTAGCCAGCACCAACAAGTTATTCAGCAGTGTGTGTGGCAGGGCAAACCTAGTCTTAACCACCAGACTTATGACACAAGCAACATACGGTCCAGTGTATGGCACTAGGAGGAGAATTAATATGTGCCAGCCGCAGATGCCTTGAAGCCATTTTCATTAAGTTTCAAAATTGTTCAGTATGAAACAAAGAAGGTTCAGTGTTTAAAATGAGCAAATCTTTATAATGAAATGAAAACAAATTTAAAGAGAGTGCCACAAATCATTAAATTCAAAAAAGAATCCTAAAAATTTGTTTTTAACTGTGCGTAACACTTATGGTATTGAGATAAATGTATGAGGGAAGTGGGGTAAGTATCCTCTTCACAAGACATTTCATTCAAAAAACAAACAAAAAATAATTTTGAAGTCCGACCATTTTATAAGATGGCGCGCGCTGTACAACGCGAGTAAACGTGCTCCGCAATTCACCTGCCATATCAGCCAGATAATAATTATTTTAATATTCGTGGGTGTGCTAGTGCTTTATTTGAGTGTGAACTTCAATTGCCGTGAAGTACTATGACGCTGAAGGCCATAAATGAACGTCTTTCGAAGTTCGAGAAGCGAATGGCAGAATTCCAAGCACGCTTGGAGGAAGCCGTTGCTGCTGGCGCGACCAGTGCTGCCAACCCAGGCGACACACTAACCGGCCTCGCTTCAGAGTTCCAGGACTTTCGGGAAATAATTTCAGAGGAATTAAGTGAAATGAAGAAGGAGGTAAGCCATCTACAGGAACGTCTCGACCAGCAGGACATCCTCATTGACGAGGCAGAGCAATATAGCAGAAGGAACTGCCTACTCCTTCATGGTGTCTGTGAGACCTCCAACGAAGACACGTACGCTGTGGCGCTGGGTACGTTAAAAATCAGTCTGAACATCGAATTGTCTATAGACAGCATAGATCGATGCCATAGACTCGGCCGTATGAAGAGGTCAGCAGCTGAGGTGGTGTCCGCAGGTAATAGGCCGATCATCATCAAATTCCTTAGGTACCATGAAAGTGACCGCATCTGACACGCCAAGCGAGCTCTTAAAGGTACCAAATTATTAGTAACCGAATCCATGACAACCACAAGGAAAGAAGTACTGCGTAAAGCTCGGGACTTCTGGAGTATGCGGCGAGTTTCGACGCAGGACGGCCGCATTATCGTTCATTTAGAAGACGGAAAAAAGCTCCACATTAGCTCACCTAATGAACTGAACTTACATATGAGGCGGTTAGGTGGATTATCGGAGTGATATGACAATTGTGATGTGTCTAGTAAATGTTATTATTATTATTATTATTATTATTATTATTATTATTATTAGATTTACGTGTGTGATTGTGTGTGTATGGTGCCTTAACGAGTCAGCAGTCCATTTCTTCAGGAAATCCAGGTAAGATTTTTTTTTGGTCTCAGTTAAAGTATACCCATTAGTCAGGTAGCTACGGTATTTCCTCATGACAATGACCTCTCTAAGAATAGCACACCCCTCACTCCTTCACAGAACATAGATGCCGGTAACCTTTTGAAACAAGAACTTTCACTATATCCTCATACCACTGCCTTCGTGATGTCCAGGCCGTATTGTAACTAGCGCGGGAAAGCAATCAGCTGATCGTTAGGGGGGAAGTTTAGCACATGAGTTAGTAGAGTTAAACACAGTTTTTCGCAGTTTTATTGAAACTTTTAACTATGGCTGCATGTTCACTCAGATATATGTGAGAATGAGTCGTCATCGACTGCATTATTAAGTGGAAACTCGTTAATTAGTGAAGAAAACTTAGTGTGAGCGTGTATTTATGTGAAGCTATAGGTTAAGAAGATCGTTCTTCGGTGTTTTAATTTTGTAGTTTATTTGTGTAAAGTTATATGTATAGTGTAAAATTAATTGAGTTTCTGCATTCTGTGTTTTATTATTAACCACGAATTGTATATACTTGAATTAAGATGATCAGTGAGGGAAATCACCATGCCTAAGAGTTGCTGTGTGCCTGGCTGCAAAGCCAATTATAAACAAGGAGAGTACACTCCGGTATTTGTGTTTCCTTTTGATGAAGAACTAGTTTAGTTATGGAAGAAGGCTATTCCCAGGGAGAATTTAATAGTTAATCAAAACACAGTTGTGTGTATCAAGCACTTTCCTGAAAATCACATCCTGAGAGAAATAAGAGTGTCACGTCCAGATGGTGAGGTAATTTTTTTTATGTCATAAACATGGGTCCCATTAGGTAGGTCCTGTATTTTTATGTAATCAGACCTATGGTTTATCTGAATTCGGTGTATTTGAAAATGCAAGTCTTATTTATGAGTATCACCGAGCTCGATAGCTGCAGTCGCTTAAGTGCGGCCAGTATCCAGTATTCGGGAGACAGTGGGTTCGAACCCCACTGTCGGCAGCCCTGAAGATGGTTTTCCGTGGTTCCCCATTTTCACGCCAGGCGAATGCTGGGGCTGTACCTTAATTAAGGCCACGGCCACTTCCTTCCCATTCCTAGACCTTTCCTGTCCTATCGTCGCCGTAAGACCTATCTGTGTCGGCGCGACGAGAAGCAAATAGCAACAAAAAAAAAAGAGTATCAAACAGCAGTGTGATTTATGTAAATGTTATCTTCTGACAGATTCAGATCTTATATATGAATTATCTCCAGAAGTAAGATATCTGAATTTCCTAAATCGAGGGGGCTTAAAGTATCCATCAGACATGTCAATAGAACTTAGAATTGAGGTGTACAAAGTATTTTGTGTGTTAGTGTCAGATACATATAAGATGGTATTTCTAAATTCAGACAATCCTAAGTGTGTCACAATATCCTTGGCTTTGGAGTCAATGCAGTTGGCAGATTCCCTAGTCATTTGTGACTGCGGGAAGAAATTGGAAGACCTGGCCGGACAGTGTATATATATATTTGGGTGAATATGTTTTTAAATAATTTTTCCAAAATTCACACCGACTTGTGTATTCAACAAAGTGCTTCAAAGAGAGCAGACCTACTCCTTACTGGTGTAACTTCCTGTAAGAGGTCCAGGAAAGCTGCAGTGTTCATGAAGTGGAAACAGTGAGGTACAGAAATAATTTATATTTGTAATAAATAGTATGGTAATTGGCTGCATGTTTTCTGTCAGTGTGTATGATGTGAATGTTCCAGTTGACCAGAAAATGGATAAAATCGCAAGAATATGTCTCAAAATGTTAGGCTGTACTCACGCAAACGAACGTATATACGCGAGAAATAGAACGTTACGGAGAAGAATATGCATTGTATGTCAGAATTAACAAATATTTGACGATAGGTTTTGGTTTTATAAGGTGTTAACAGTTCTTTAAGTAATTTAAACGAGTGTGTTATTCAAGCGGAGCGTATGCGTATCGCCTTCAAGTTCCCCCCAAAGCGTGACGTCATCAGAGGTACAATACGGCCTGGACTTTACGAAGGCAGTGCTCATACTCTCCAGTGTTGTCACTTGAACAGCCTAAGCTTGCCCGCACACTTTGACGAAATTCAGGCTATATTTAACAAAAATAGCGTCCATTTGATAGGTATTAGTGAAAGCTGGTTATCGCCATCAATTCCAAACAACATGGTTCGTCTTGATGGCTACAACCTCTACCGCCATGATCGTACAAATAAGAGGGGTGGAGGTATTGTTCTCTACTGTAGAATTGACCTGAAGAGCCGTGTCATTTGTACCTCATCGACCGGTGAATTGCCGAGAACGGAGTTTATGTTCGTTGAAGTAGTTGCTAGTGGACAGAAAATACTTATTGGAGTGGTTTATCGACCACCTAAAGTATCTTACTTGACCGAGTTTGAAACGCACCTACTTAACTTGCTACCAGTCTATCAACATATCATTATATTAGGCGACTTCAATACAAATCTACTTGCGAAGAAATACGATACTAAGGAACTAGAAGATTTGTTTTCCTCATGTGACTTGACTATCCTTCCCTCTGACCCTACAAACCATGTACGTACTGCCAACAACAATTCCCATACCTTAATAGATCTCAAAGTAACAAACAACCCTCAGAAAGTGGTAAGCCATGGACAAATTTCAGTACCGGGCGTGTCCACCCACGATCTTATATTTCTTGCGTACTCACTTCGCGTTCCAAAATATAAACCTAGGTATATAACGTGCAGGAATATGAAAGATATCAACATCTATGAATTAAGACACGATGCCTACAATCTTCCATGGAATAGCATTTTAAATCTGACAGACATTTATGAAAAAATAAATACATTTAATTCGTTAATACACAATCTATACAACAAGCATGCACCGAAAAGACAGATCAGAATATCCCGCAAACCTAATCCATGGCTAAGCCCTGCAGTCAAAAATATGATGTCTCAACGTGATTCTCTCTACCGACATTACAAACGTACTCAGGACCCAAATGACTATGAACAGTATAGAATAATTAGGAATAAAACTAAACAAATCATCCGTAATCTTAAATTTAATATGTTCGCGAATCCGTAAGTAACCTAAACACGGCTAGTGCCTGGAGGCATCTCCGAGCCATGGGCATAGGAAAAACACATGAACAGCTTCAGGTACCTGACATTCCACTCGACGATTTAAATGAGTATTTCACGGAAGAGAGCTCATTCTAATCCGCTTAACAGACCACACGTAAATAACGTCCCAGCACCTGTCCCAGAAAATCGCCCCTGCTTTGCCTTTCGTATCGTCAGCACTAATGAAGTTAAGAAAGTCTTGTATTCTATTAAATCCAAAGCAAGCGGTGTCGATGAAATTCCTATTACTTTCATACATAATATTATTGGCGCTATTTTACCCATTCTCACCCATATTTGTAATTACTGTCTCAAAAACGGCACATTACCGACAATTTGGAAGTACGCCAATGTAATTCCACTTCCTAAAAACCCAGGTTCGAAACTCCTATCCGATTACCGTCCCATTTCGATTCTCCCTGCTCTCTCCAAAGCGTTAGAACGGTTGGTACATGCGCAAATATTGGAATACCTTCAGGCTCACTCTCTTCTTCACCCGCTGCAATCTGGCTTCAAGAAGGGTCATAGCACAGCCACTGCCTTACTCAAAGTGACTGAGGACATCGGACAAGCAATGGACAAAAGACAAGTGACAATACTCACACTCCTTGACTTTAGCAGTGCTTTTGACACGATAAACATCCAGACATTGCTGATGAAGCTCAAATCGTTCTTCGGTAATGTTGCTTTAAAATTTTTCATCGCATATCTTACAGATCATATGCAACGTGTTACAGTACAAGATACTGCTTCTCAGTGGCGACTCCGGAATGCAGGAACTCCTCAAGGTTCTGTTCTTGGTCCCCTTTTGTTTGTCCTCTATATAAATGATATCTCCTGTAAAATAAAGTATAATAGATATCACCTCTTTGCCGACGACCTCCAAATTTACTGCCACGTTAATATAAACGATATATCGAATGCAATAAGAGATATTAACTCCGACTTTCAACAACTCAGTGTGTACGTCAGTGAAAACTCTCTCCTCCTCAACCCCCCAAAAACTCAAACAATTATTATCGGTTCTCAGAAATGATTAAACATCATGTATAAAAATTATGCTATTCCTCCGGTGACATTAAATGCCACCGTAATACCGTTCAGTAAGGAAGTGAAGAACCTAGGTATGATCCTGACTGAAACTCTTGACTGGTCTGCACACGTAGGAAAAAGATGTAGAAAGATGTACGGGACGCTACACCCCCTGAAACGACATAAGGACATTTTTCCACAGGACGTAAAGATAAAACTACTCCAAACTTTGATACCAACAATACTTGACTACTGCGACATTGTCCTCATTGATGCAACCCGTGAACAAACTATAAAACTTCAACGAGCACTGAACTCTGGTCTTCGATTTGTTTTTAACTTGAGTTACGATGCTCACATAACCCCTAGCTACACATTTCTTTCCTGGCTGAAACCCGAGAGGCGACGGAAATTCCACGTACTTACGTTGATATATCAAACTCAGAAGGAAAGTCTACCCAAATACATCTCTTCAAAATTCCATTTATTATCCTCATTCCATAATTGTAACACTAGATCTGGCACTTTCCTCGCTATTCCCGTCAACCACTCCTCAATATATAACAGATCCTTCGTTGTGGCTGGGTCAGGACTTTGGAATTCACTCCCAGCTGCTGTCAGGAACTCAGACTCAATATCGAAATTTAAGATTGCATGTAGAGATTACCTGTTGAATACCGCTGACTGTTTCGTGTGTATGATGACGTATGATAGGTTGTGTGATTGTGATTATTATTATTATTATTATTATTATTATTATTATTATTATTATTATTATTATTATTATTATAGTTTAATGTACATAATATTTAGCTTCTTACTCATGTACATAGATCACTTTTATTGCATTACCGGTACTTATGTTTCCATTTACTTTATTACTTATTGTGTTCTCTTTATGTATTGCTTATTTTTTCAGTTTGTATCTTACTTTTTCGTTATGACTTTGTCTCTTTCTCATTATCTATACGCTCCGAATTTTATTCTATTTTATTTGTTGAACTCTGCTTTCTTTCTTCATTATCTGTTGTCCAAACCTGTAATTTTTAGCTTATCTCTGATTTTATGATAGAATAGTACATTTCTTTTATATATGTATTATCTGTAGATCAATGATGTGGTTAAATGTAAGAGAGGGCCACGAGCCCTAACGTCGCCACCGCTAAAGTCAATAAATAAATAATTAAATAAATAAATAAATAAATAAATAAATTAGGAGCAGAGATACAAAACCATTTAGTGTGCTAATAAGGAGGCTAATAGCTGCCATTTTGGTGCTGTACATGGATTTTCATCTGGCTCCCTATCTGGAAAGTTACCTTTTGGCAACAACTATGTCAACAGAATGTGGAACATTCCAATAAAATATTGCAATTTTATTTGGTATACCCACCGTACCAGTTTCTTACTCCAGTTACGTATTTTAACTGTTATTTTTCATTTTCTGTGTACTGGCCTGATTTTAGTCCCCGAAATGATAAGCTGTCTTCTTGGTACACCGCCACTGTCTGTTTTATTTATGCCAGTAGTGTACATGTGATGGCTTTACATAAAATTCACACGCTGCAGCATGATTTCTATGAATGTGATCACTGTTAATTCAGACTGTATGCTGTAATGCCTATCTTCCATACCCATCACTAACCGTTGTTCACTTGGATATAAAAATAATTAGAACAGACCGGAATATTTTACAGAAAGAGTCAGCACCTCCCATGTGGAACTACTAGCATACTAGCAATGTGTGCACTGTGCACAGACAAAAACGTTATCCGTAGCTTACCAAGCCAAGCGGTTTAATTACTGCAGTGTTGCTGCTTGTGCTTCTCAGTCGTCGCATACAAACTGATGATCAGCTGTTGAAACAATAGGAATAAGGCTATGGCTAGATGGGCATTGTAATAAGTAACTTTTTTTAAAAATGGAAATATACGTAGCATAATATTCTACTCCCCCTGGTTAGACCTATGTTAAATAATGCATTTATCAATGTTTAAAATGGCTTATTTTTATATTTTATTTTTATTGCTAGTGGCTTTACGTCGCACCGTCACAGATAGATCTTATCGCGACGATGGGACAGGAAAGGCCTAGGAGTTGGAAGGAAGCGGCCGTGGCCTTAATTAAAGTACAGCCCCAGCATTTGCTTGGTGTGAAATGGGAAACCACGGAAAACCATCTTCAGGGCTGCCGACAGTGGGGTTCGAACCTACTATCTCCCGGATGCAAGCTCACAGCCGCGCGCTTCTAACCGCACGGCCAACTCGCCCGGTAAAAATTGACTTTTTTTGCTAGCTGCTTTACGTCGCACCGACGCAGATAGGTCTTATGGCGACGATGGGATAGAAAGGGCTAGGAGTGGGAAGGAAGCGGTCATGGATTTAATTAAGGTACAGCCTGGTGTGAAAATGGAAAACCATGAAAAACCATTTTCAGGTTTTCAGGGCTTGGAGTTCGAACCCACTATCTTCCGGATGCACGCTCACAGCTGCACGCCCCAAACCGCACGGCCAATTCGCCTGGTTGGCACCAGTTTTGTTATATGCTGGCTACATAGTGTTTTTTTTACTTTTGTTGTAGGCTCTTGATGTAAATTTTCATACATTTTTTGAAGAAATAAAGGGGTTTTGAAATGTCATGGTGGGAGTAAACATAACATCAGAAGTGATTGTTTCGTTATTGGTTGTCAGACAGCATCATGAATGCAGAGAAATTAATGGATATGTCAAATGATAAGGCATGGTCACTCGAAGGTTACGTTATCTAACGTAGGTATGGCCGCTGAAAGTTGTGTCCTTTAATGGAAAATTGAGTTGTGATCCATTTATTGGCACTGTGACCTTGCGGATGGAGCTATCTATGGCATATTGCAAGCCTGCCTAGTGGCCATGATACTTAAGGCATCAAGTGTATATGATCTGACACCGTGGTTAACCAGTTCCAGTCCCGTTAATGGAAACAAAAATTCTCCATTAGAATGTTGGCCAACAGGGGAGGAGCGGTGGTGATATATGATTTATAATTGCTAGATTGCATACTGTTGAATGGCGATTTAAAGCCTTGAACAGGTCCCTTGCTGTTACTCGACGGGAGTAGGCTATGAGCTGACACTGGTTTCTAACTGTCCCTACTTCATTATCATCATCATCCCACACCCAGACATGCAGGTCATCCAGGATCGGCAAATAACAGTGTGGTCAGAAACAACTTGAACTGGGCATATACACGTTAGAGGGCTGGTCATGCTGATAAATAATTTGATATCTCACACCGGTATAATTTAATCAGCCGCTGAAGTTTACCAATTACATCACTTCGCGAATGAATTCAAATGGGTTTTACAAGGCGCTGTTGCTAAATCTGTACATGGCTTGGCATGAGAGCACCAGTGAAAGAATGAAACTTCGCCACAGCAGGGATTTGAATACAGACCTCGGAGCTGACAGGATCGCAGCAAAGCAAGTACGCTACGATGACACTGGCTGAAAGCAACGTTCCGATTGATGCTGATTTTTCAACGTGGTTCTCAAGCCGTTCTTAAGTCATGTGCATATTTACCGTGTGAAGCCCATATGAATTCCCCCGCAAAGCAATCCGATTGGCTAACCTTAGCAGCTAATAAAATGACAACAGTACAAGACATCAAATTATTTCTTTCAATTTATTGATTATTCATCATCATGACCAAACCTCTACATGCTCATATACCCAGTTCACGTTGTTTCCGGCCACCCTGTAGTTCTGTACCAGCCCAGCCGAACATGTCCTCAACACTCGTGGCAAAGAAAGCCAAATACTAGTAAATGGCATATTGCACTCCACTAGGTGCATATTTCTAGCATTATTCAAAGGTCCAATTTTACATTTCTAGCCACAGCCTTGTATGTTTCTATGACTGCACATTTTGCAAAAATATAAATAGAAAACATACTGATGACAGAAAACCTTTACATACTCATGGTGTGAAAATTATGCAAATTTTTATTCTTCCTAAATTTCTATTTTGAATTTAGGAGTGGGAAAATAACGTGGGTAAATACAGTAATTGTGCCTACTGGACTTCAGAGTGTCCATCTGATGTAATTGAAGAAAAGTTAAATATTCATGGTGTACAGGCTTAGCAGGTAGAATCATTACAGGAATAGTACGCCCTAATAGGTTATGGGACTTTCAAGCAAGTACAATGAAATGTTAACAGGAGTATAGTTATACCAGAATTAGACAATAGTTCTGTGTTTCAAGTAGTGAGAAATTTGGCTGCAAGAGTCTTCACTACCCCCATTATGGATTTATTGTACAACTATGTGGTAGAAGTAAGTCAGGGCAGCTTTTATATATAAAAAGAAAGCATATAAAAATAGCTCCAAATATGAACTTGCATATATATAGGGATTTGTGCATAGATGAAAGAAAGTGTGAGAAGATTTTGATAATAACCTGGAAAGTTATGGTTAAGTGGTTAAGAAACCTGCATGAACTATAATAAACAATCTTAGGAAGGGAGGAAAGAGGGAAATGATTGATGGTTTGGGTAAATTAAGTGAACATATTGAGAATCTCAGGGATTACCAGGATAGAAGGAATATTTTGAAAATCTTCTGAGTGATCATGAATGTGGAATTTGTGGAAGTGACATCATGAATTCTGCCAACATCTAATGGAAAAGTATCCCTCGTGACATTCATTTAGACAAAACAAAACTTTCCTGGGATATTTTCGAACCTAGTTGTAGTTCAAGCTATAAATGCAGTCTGCAAAGTTGAAGTGCTACTAGCCAAAGCTTGACTGCCATGAAATGTCTCATAACTCTTCAAATACCATAGCAATTTGTGCCTGATATAATTTTACGTTCGAAACTAATACACTGGGAGCAATATTGCATTACACTTTATATTCTGTGACTTCTGTGAAATTTCTGGTCCCATGACTTTTCCTAGGTAGTCATAAATGTGCTCTAAAATATCTCATTCAGTAAATTATGAGTTGAAGAGTGCAGTCGTGTTCAAGCTCACATTGTGTGCGGTTGTTCACAGCGAAGACAAGTGTTATTCATCTTAGCGTGTGCAAGTTGCTGCCTTGGTAGCATAGTGGCTTAGTATTAAATATCGTGTGCTATATTCTGAGTGCTATTGTGTTTTTCATGTAATTTATTCACTATGGCATTTGACAGTGGGGGAGGAGGAACTAGCCGTAGTCCGAACCTCGTAGAGGGTGGCGATTTATTGGTAGATGGTCCAGTTGATATGACTGACTCAATTATTCTCAATTCAGATAATGGGGACGATGACGCCATGGATTCTCTTGAGGATAGACCGCCTAACGCAACTCACCTAGCACCGCCATTCAACAGTCTGACAACCCTCAAATTGGGGATGAACAGAATACTAATTCACATACGATTCCCAGAAGAAAAATTCCCACCAGCGGCAAGATACCCCGGCAAACATATGGGCCCCTACCTCGTGTTTTTTGAAGCAAATGATAACAAAAATGTGGGCAACTGACACCCAATGGCATTGGGTAGGCTCTCTTATGAGCGAAAAATTCCGGGTATCAAAGCTATTCATAGAAAAGGGAAAAATCGGATCCAATTAACTTGTTTCACAGCTGACGCTACTAATCATTTTATGCAATACCCCATTCTCAGTGAGAAAAACCTGAAAGCTTATATACCTTCCTCAAATGTCTACAGGTTTGGTTTAATAAGGGGGGTGGATTTGACGTTAACTGAAGATGAAATTAAGCAATTTATAGATTCACCTGTGCCGGTTATAGGTGTCCAGCGCCTTAAACGAAGGAAATCTAACGCGGATTCATTCGAGTATGTTCCGACAGGCACTGTGAAGATCACTTTTGAAACTCGAGTTCTCCCTCAGCAGATTTCTATTTTTAGCGTCATTTTGGATGTTCAAGGTTTCATCTTTAATCCTATTATTTGCAAACATTGTCAACGTTACGGACATACAGTTCCCAATTGTCGGGCGAAAACTCCTCGTTGTGGTCGATGCAGCAATAACCATGTCACGAAAGACTGTCAACAAACTCTTGTCAAATGCCTCCACTGTGATCAGAATCACCAGGTAGGATCCTCTCGATGTGCCGTACACCAACAACAGACGGCTATTAAGAAGAATATGTGTACTGAAAATGTTTCCTTTGAAGAAGCCAAAAATAGGCTGCAGCTTGTTACCTATAGTCCTACCATACTACCCCATCATTTTCCGTCCTTAGTTGAAACTCTGGGAACCAGACCTGGTAATTTCAACCCGCGTAAACGCAAAATCACTACCTATGTACACAGGGAACCTCGTCCACCCCCACGTCCGGGTTATGATATGGAGACCTATCTCAATATAATACGAACCCCCCAACGGAACAATCACCAGCTACCCAAACTCCGACCTCCCATTCTATTACACCGGCTGTCCCTACTAATGTTGCTAGCGAAAACGATTAGGGAATAACCCCTTCTACATCACAAGTAACCCCTGTTAAAGATATACGTAAAGAGATCCAGGACGACTTTGTTAATCTGATGGAACTAATGGGTCCAAATGTCCAATGGAGACACTTATTAAAGTTGATACTTGATAAAATCCTCCCCATTTTAGATACTAAGCATGCAGATACTGCAATGGAACTGTAGGAGTGTGGTAAACAAGCGACATGAGTTAATCTTACTCATTTACGAATTCCAACCAGATATTATCTTCTTACTAGAAACATGGTTTCCAAATTGTATTAACTTTCGCATCAAAAGATATACTATTGAACGATTAGATGGTCCAGGATATGGTGGAATTGCAATTTTAATTAAGAATTGCATACCCTATCATCTTCTACAATCAAAATTGTCTATAGCAGGCACTTACTTTCAGCGCATACAAATAAAAGATTTTATCTTTTCTAACTTTTACTGTCCTCCCGACATACATGTTTCCTACCATACGTGGTCCAACTTTTTTTAACCAATTTATCGGTGCGAAGCAAAATATTATATTTGGGGACTTCAATGCTCATCACATAACCTGGGGAAGCAAGAGCAATAGCTCCAAAGGAACTCATATCTTAACCTCTTCTCTTCAAATCAACCTCACCATAATTAATGATGGATCACCCACCCGGCTAACAGCCCCTACAAATGCTCCGAGCGCGGTAGATCTTACTATATGTACCACGGATATAGCGCATAAATTATCTTGGCAAACTATTAAGGATCTTCATGGTAGTGATCATTTCCCCATTCTCGTTACATGGTCTAATCACAAGCCTTTTTCAACTCACACGCTTCCTCGGATACCTATACGAAATCTGAATAATATGGATTACGATCTCTTTTCGCAATTTATTCAGGATTATTTGAGTCATGCATTTAAAACAACATCTGCGGAATATGATTCGCTTTTACACTGCATAAAATCGTATCTCGACATCTATCATACAATCATTTACAAAACCTCAACCAACCATAATCCGACGCTCAACATTCGTTGGTGGGATCAAGAATGTGAGGTCTGGATTAGACGACGGAGAAACCTGCTGAAAATTTACGAAAACATTTTACTTTTACTAATTATATACAATATAAGCGAATCTGTGCAAAAATTAGATGTTTATTTAACAATAAACGTCGAACCGCAGGAAAACCTTCGTAGAGAGTATTAACAGTACTACATCCAGCAAGATCATCTGGGCCAAAATTCGCTCTCTTAGTAACTCTCGGCGCACACCCCAACCAATCGCTTTATCTCCGCCCCAAATTATATCAATTCTACTGCAATCTAACACCCGATTTTGTTCAGCCTGAATATCTCTCAAGTTGTTCATACACATCTAATAAATATCAAACTTTGATGAATCCTATTACATATCAGGAATTAGAAGTCGCCCTACATACAAAACTATATCCCCAGGACCTGATTTTATAACTTACAAGATGCTCAGCTCCCTACCAATTAAGGCTAAATCCATCATTCTTAACCGATATAATAAAATTTTAACAGATGCCTTAATACCATCAGACTGGAATAATTTTGACATCATTCCAATACCAGGCACTGATCCCTTACAACCTCAAAATTATGGAGGTATAATATTAGGGTCCTGTCTACGTAAAACCTTTCAACGCATAATTCTCCGCAGATTAATATGGCAATTAGAGTATCATAATGATTTACCGAAATGTCAATTTGCTTTCATAAAAGGACGAAGTACCACAGACGCCTTAAATATTTTTCTAACGGACCTCTTATTAGCACGATGCCGAAAACAAGATACTATAGCGGTTTTTCTCGATGTCAAAGGAGCTTACGATAATGTTGATCTTCTCATTTAGTTTCAAAAATTACACAAGTTAAACTTCCAACTACCCCTTATTCATATATTTAAAAATCTTTTACTAAATCGAAGATTAAATTTGACGAATTATAGACTTAATGCTTGTGCACGAAAGATCAATGTCGGGATTCCGCAGGGGAATCTATTAAGTGGAATACTTTTTTACTTTATATGTAAGTGATTTGGAACAAGTAGTAACTACTCATTCACGCATATTGCAATTTGCAGACGATATACTGATCTATACCACACAAAATAACGCCGACCAATGTCGTCACAGCATCTCCCAAGCCCTCTCCCATATACATAAGTGGATGGAACACCACGGTTTAGAAATCACGCACACCAAAAGTGCCGCGGTTATATTTACCCCAAAACGAACATATGACAAATCTGCACTACCATATGCCAACCACCATATTGCTATTCGACCCTATACCAAATATTTAGGAATTTTCATAGACAATAGGTTAAATTGGAAGACACATTTTGCCCGACTGAAGTCCAAAATTGAAAATACAATCCAAATCCTTTAGTCCTTAACTCGTAGAAACTGAGGATCGGATCCGGGCACGTTGCTACTTTTATATAAAAATTCAATCCGGGAAAGGATAGATTATGGCTGCCATTTTTTCGATACAGCGTCAACGACCAACCTAATAAAATAGACACGTTACAGTTCACCTCTTTACGAATCATATTAGGTGCATTACGGACAACACCCACCAATGCCTTACTGGTTGAAGCAGCAGAACTACCCTTGGTTATGCGACGAGCATATCTAGCGTCTAAATATTTACTTAAAAAGATAGCTCTGAATTGTCATCCCATATTACCTAAACTACAGCTTTTAAATGAGTACCAAATCTGTCAAAAATTGAAAGCCAGCAACATACCGGCACTTCTACTGGCATATGAAGTACTTTTTCCCTTAAGGAATAATGTTTTGCAGACAAGATCATTACTGGCATACTCTCACGGATACAACTTATCTACATACCACCCTTCCATCATTACTCCTAGTTTCGAACACCTTCCTGGTAATCTGAAGAATAATCCCACTCTAGTTAATAAAACTTTACAAGCATTTCTCAATCCGGATAAACAATACACAAACTGTTTTACAGACGGATCTAAGACTTCAGAGGGAACTGGAGCTGCCTATTACATCCCTCATCATAACATCCAGCAACAATTTACGTTACCAACCAACGCTTCCATATACATTGCTGAAACCTTTGCTATTCGACAAACTTTTATGTTTACGGCAATATAATATTCCCATCCTCTGTACCGATTCATTAAGTGTTCTCCAAAGTAAAAAACCCCGCAGGAATCTACTAGTTGGTATATATGGAACATCCGTAAATTGTTATATAACCTTTCCTTAAATCAGCATGATAATTTGGATACCAAGTGATTGCAGCATACCCGGTAATTTTCAGGTTGATCGTTTAGCTAAAGCAGCAGCTGAAGGTCAAGGTCTTCCCTATCACCTCGCCATTCAACACACGGATTATGCCCCTACTATCGAACAGAACGTACTTCAAACCTGGTCTTCTCTCTGGAAAAATTCCGTAAAAACGAAGGGTAAAGCTTATTATCAACTACAAACGGAACTGCAAAGAACCCCCTGGTTCACTATGGGCACTTATTCTAGGAGACATATAACTACACCAATCCGCTTAAGATTCAATCATGCGCTTACACCTGCATATACGTATAGATTTCATATCAGTGACACAGATATCTGCTCCTGTCAGCAAGCAAGTGGCACGATTCATCACATAGTATTCCTATGTTGTAACTATTCTACCCAACGAAAAACGTTTTTCCAAGCACTAATAAATCATAACGTTCCTCTACCAACAAGTGTCACTTGTCTCATTCATACTCCTACGGAGCCATTAATTAATATGATCACTAATTTCCTTGATGAATGTAAAATCGCCTTATTGGTCACTCATTTATTTGACCACAAATGTGACTAACATTCTCACACTTACAATCACTTACTGCCCCTTTACCCTGCACATGATAAACAACAGTACAAACCTCAGCTCACCGATAATATCACATATAGGTAAAACGAAACTTGTTATTACAACCTCATATAGGATTAAATTAATACTTTAATCATCTTTTACCAGCACAAGCTTACTCCTCTGTTTCATCCTTATCCACGAAAACCAACTTTCAAGACTTGCATTTCTCAAGATTACCAACCTACGGATATTAACTCAACGCAAACAAATGCATTACCAAGCGGTGTGGTTATTGGGCATGGAATTAAGACTAAGCCCAACAACATACAAGAAGAAGAAGAAAAGCTGAAGAGTGCAGATCTTTTCTTTATACCATAAATTGAAGGCTCAAATGTAATGACATTTTCTGTTATCTGCCTCAAGGGTTGAGTGGGTCAAATCAGCGACCTCTTACTTGCACTCATGTCTATGGCATTTGCTGTGAATGGAGGACTAAAATGCCTTCTGTCTTGTCCCATTGACCAAGACGTCGTAGTGAGTTATTATTTTTGGTGTACCACGTGACATAAGAAGCGTGCTTAATCTTTTCAAAAGTCTCGTGAGGCATATGTCCTCAGCAACCAAGTGAGTTGGTTGAGTGCTTCAGGATAGGTAGCTGCAATCTTGCTTTTAGGTTTGAATCCCACTTTCGGAAGCCGTGAAGGTGGTTATCTGTGATTTCCCATTTTTATACCAAATAAATGTTGGGGTGGTACCTTAATTAAGACCTAGTTGATTCCTCTCCAATCCTAGCCCTCTCCCATCCTTGTGTCGCCAAAAGCCTTTGATGTGTTAGCACGATGTTAAACCACTAATGAGAAAAGGTCTCATCAGCAAAGCATTGAGAAGTTCGTGGGTTTCTCGAAATGTGCTCACATTTCCCATCTCTAATAATTAGGAAATAGGAATGTTGAGGAAAGCAGAAGAGAAGGAGGAGGAAAACGAGAAGGTGGTAGTGTTTCACGTTGGTACTAATAACGTAAGACAAGCAGGTGTAAGTAGCAACATAGTTGGGGATGTGTGGGATGTGGTAAATGCAGCATGGGTGAAGTTTTAGGAAGCGGAGATTGTTATCAGTGGAATACTGTGTAGGAGGGATACTAACTGGAGGGTGATTGGGGATTTAAATGAGACTATGGAATGGGTATATGGGAAACTGGGAGTGAGATTTCTAGATCCTAATGGGTGGGTAGAAGACAGGGATATGCGCTCAGATGGCCTTCACTTAAACCGCAGTGGTACATATAAGTTAAGAAATTTGTTTAGAAGGGTTATAGGGAGGTACATTCAACGAAATGGGGTGGCCTAGGGAGCGGTGATAAGGAAACAGGGAACTCGAAATCAAGTAGGGATGATATAAAAATGTTAGTGCTGAACTGTAGAAGTATTGTAAAGAAAGGAATCAAATTAAGTAATTTAATAGATATGTACTAACCAGATATTGTAATAGGAGTTAAATCATGGCTGAGAAATGATATAATGGATGCAGAAATTTTCTCACGGAACTGGAGTGTGTATCACTAAGTTTACACAAGAAGTATTTTATTACACCACCTACGTCTTTTGTAACCAATCAATCAATACTGATCTGCATTTAGGGCAGCTGCCCAGGTGGCAGATTCCCTATCTGTTGTTGTTTTCCTAGCCTTTGCTTAAATGATTTCAAAGAAATTGGAAATTTATTCCAATCCCTAACTCCCCTTCCTATAAATGAATATTTGCCCAAATGTGTCCCCTTGAATTCCAACATTATCTTCATATTGTGGTCTTTCCTACTTTTAGAGACACCACTCAAACTTATTCGTCTACTAACGTCATTCCATGCCATCTCTCCGCTGACAGCTCGGAACATACCACTTATGATACAAATTTTTATAATTTTGTTAATTACCACCTATTCAATACAATAAAACGTAATAAAAACTTGCATATTATTTATTAAGTTGTTGAGATGGTACATGTTTCGCTCCTTTTTCGTGAGCATCATCAGCCAATTATTATTTACTTAAGGTTATATAAGATCATGAATCTATTCTATTGGATTAAGATTATACTTGTAAACCTGATTGACAAATCTTATAATTTTTTACAAGTCATATAACAATAAAATTATGTCTTTATTTGTCTAAAATCTATCTAGGTCTAACATTTTATTGACGAAACTCATCTGGTGAATATCCTTTTAAAATTATTTTAGAAAACCTTTTGATATCTGGCTAATTGTATTGATTCAATGTTGCTTGACTTGTATGATTGTCGTTGAAACTTCGTTAACTATATTAACGATTTTCTACAGTTGATAATAGCCTATGTTATGAACATTTAACATGTTCTAGATGTTGCTGGAGTAACTTTGTACGAAATGTATTGGCATTAATTTTATGTTGTCAATACGAGAATATTGTTCATGAACAAACTTGTTGGTGAATAAACTACATCACATTAGAAAGTGTTTATTCCCCAACAAACTACATCACATTAGAAAGTATCGCGTAGCAATTCGGAGAATATTTTGACGCTTACAGTAGAACGAGGAATGGAGATAATTACTATAATCGGAGCTTATACAGGCGTAATAAATTTATTATTCACCGATTAATGGAGATGAACGTAGCTGCCGATACTTAGCATCATTATTAATGCATGATCCATTCAGTTGATTCCAATACGCGATGTAGTCGAAAGAGGGGATATTTGGAAAACTTCGAGAAATATATCAATAGAAACAGAAGAATATAATCAGAGGCAAGAAGAATACCAGAGAAAACAAGAAGAAAGACATCGAAGCCAGATGGAAGAAATGAAAAGAATGGAGAAGAGGCAAGAAGACATGATTAGAGCAGGAACTGGTAAAATTGAAGAAGTTTCCCAGATGAAAACCGGATTAAATGATCTTCGAACTGAAATGATGGAGAAAATGGAAGATAAGAATAAAGAGATTCATAATGAAATAAATAAAATTAGAGGGGAATTAACAGAAAGTAAAATTTACATCCAAGGATTGAAAGAGGACGAAATTAAGAAATTAGCGGGTAATATGGAGTCGATGAGAATAGATTCTCAAGAAAAATGGAATCAATATGATGCGAAATTGAAAGATATAAATGAAAATGTACTAACGGCAAACAAGACGTTGGGAGATAATTTTATTCCAGCACGCGACCATATTGGAGAGGAGCCGAAGATTATAAATGAAGAAATGAAGAAGAGCAAAAATGAAACGGAAAAGAGGATAGTTAGAACAGAGCAAGGAATAGATGAGATGAGAAAATAATTTCAGAGCATTAAAGGTGAAATTCAGACGACGAAGTTGGAAATATCGAAACAATTGAATGAGCAGAGGGTGGTCGACATATAAACATATAAACGAAAAAGAGGGAGCACCGACAATATCTGGTGAAACAGATCAAAGTAATAAGGACATAATGGTAGGAAACAACGGAAATGGAAGTCCAGTTATCATAAACATTATAAAGACTTATGATGACAGACCTAAGCACTTTGGTAACACCACAGCCATGTCACCGAAGAGATTCTTACGTGGGATGGAGGAATATTTCAGAAAAAGTAAGATACCTGATGAAAAGAAACTAAGGGTAATCGAGAAGCACTTGGATGCAAATCCAAACTTATGGTACCAAGCCTTTAAGTATACCTTCCATGACTACGAAGAATTCAAGATCGCATTTCTGAAACGTTTCCGGAATCCCGAGATTAAGCAAAATCTTAGACTGGAGTTATATTCAAAAATATATTCTTAATCGGGACAGACTAGGTACAGCGACTACTTTTCATATCAATTCCACAGATTCCAGGATATGGATTCAGCACCTAGCGAACTGGAAGCAATAAAGACAATACAGAAACAATTCCCTCCAGAAACACAGAGGTTACTGGCAGCCGCAAATGTAACATCTGCAATCGAAGTGGAAAGCATATTGAGACAGCTAGACATGACATCGAGTCATACAACATCAAGGGTCACCAGGAACACGAGTAGTCAGGAAGAGATAAATGTATTAAACTGGGAAGATAGTCAGAGAAAATCGCTATCTGAGAGAAGAGGTAGTGATAGTAACCCCAGGAAAAGAGAATATAGTGACGATGAAGGAAGGATGAATGAGCAAAGCCGATGCAGGTGCAGGCAGAATGGTTACGATGCCGGAAGGCAAAATGAAGATGGATGGATTTTGCCTTATCATCGACCACCCAGCCAATATAGAAACGGAAGAGATAGAGGCTGTTATAGGCGAAGACCGATGTATCGAGGAGCACAGGTGAATAGATACAACAATAGGGAAAATAGAAATAGGCAATAGTTCAAGAATTAAGAAGAGAGACCCAAGAGAAGAAAAAATGGGAAGAAGCAATCAAGGACCGAAATATAAACGGGGATTTAGAAGGAGCTGAGAGTTTAGAGCTTCAAGAATATAAAAGAAAAGAAAGAGAGAGAGGAGCAGAAATGGAATCCGGAAGTCCAAACATATGAATTGGACACCCGATATAAAAGAACGCCAATTTTAGGTTAGAAATCGGAAAAGATAGTACTTGGGATGAATTAAATAGCAAAATTAAAAGTTGGTATATCTTGCAAATTGAATCCTGGGACATTGATCTAGACGAATTATTGGAGGAACCGCAGGAAAAGAGCAAAGAAAATAAAGTGCACTTGCCTAACATTACCGCACGAATAAATGGCTTGAAGACGCACTGCCTAATCGATTTTGGAGCAAGCATAAGCGTAATATCAAGAGTATTATTCGATGAAATTAATCAGAAGGAAAGGTTGCCCAAAATACCAGTAGCACAGACAAAGATAAGAGGAATTATACCGGATAAATCAGTTGAATGTAAGATACAAACTTACTTAAAGATAAGGATTGGCAGAGTAATATTTGAGCATCCATTATGGTCATGAATAAAATAAAGTATAATATAATCCTTGGAATCGACTTCATGATAATTACAGAAATGACCATAGATCTGAAGAAGCAGAAAATAAGATTCCCTGTTATCGAGGATAGTGGAAGGATAACGAAAGAAAGAATTAAACTAAATGAAAAGGCGGTGAATTCGGAACATATGAAATTTGAAGGATTTGAAACACAAAGGCAGATGGAAGAGAATACACCACTAAGTGAGACTGAGGAAAATGAAGGAATTATACATAGCTTAGAAAGGATTTTGCTGGTTGATGAGGAAAAGGAAGAATCAGATATTTGGAAAAAGATCGCTGAGACTAAATTAGATGCCAAAGAAAAACAGAAATTGTATGCGATTATAGAAAAATATTTTGAAATATTTAAAGATAAACCAGTACCAAATTTCAAATATAAGATTATCGTGAAAGATTGGACACCATACAAAGGAAAACTATACGACGTACCCGAGAAATATTTTGAGGACGTAAAGAAAATTATTCAAGAAATGATGGATGATGGTATAATAATTAAAACAACTACACCTTATCTAAATCCGATCGTTACAGTAAAGTAACAGGAAGTTAAGAGTGTGTCTCGAGATCAGGAAATTAAACGAAAAGTTGATACCAGAATACGATGAAGTACCAAAGATCAAGGAAATAATGAAGACATTCAAGGAGATGAGATATTGCACGAGCTTAGAGTTTACATCGTCATTTCACACGATATTATTGGAAGAGAAATTAAGACTCTTGACAGGATTCATGTTTAACAACCAGACCTACGCATACTGCAGATTGCCATTCGGGTTGAAAAACAGTTATGCAGTACTGATAAGAGCTTTAGATAGAAATTTATTGCCCGTGGTGGAAGAATATGTAACTTGTTACGTAGATGACTTGGTCTTTGCAAGTGAGACATTCGACGACCACTGTATCAAACTTAATCAGTCACTAGAAAATTTGAAAACACAGGGTTCAAAATCAACTTAGCTAAATCACAATTCTGTCAAGAATAAATATTATTTGTCGGACACATAATTGACGGAGATGGAGTAAAACCGAATCCGGTGAAAATTCAAGCAATCTGCGAATTTCCCCAATCGACGCGTATTAAACAGGTCAGGCAATTTTTGGGAATTACGCAATTTTTCGCAAACCATTGTAAAGGATACACAGAAACAGCAGCACCATTTCAGGATCTATTTAGGGCAAATGATAAATGGAAATGGAATGATCAGACAGAGCAAGCATTTATTGCAATGAAAACGTTACTAGCGAATAGCGTGAAGTTGGGATATCCAGACTACGCCCGAGAGTTCATAATACAGACAGATGCATCTAATATAGGGATAGGTGCGTATTTATATCAAGAAACGACAGATGATAGCGAAAGTCGAACTTATTTAGCATTTGCCAGCCGAAAGTTGCGTAACCACGAGCTAAGTTATACAACAAACGAGCAGGAATTGTTAGCAATTATTTATGCCCTGCAGCAGTGGAAAAAATCATATACGAATTTCCAGTAACGATCCGGACCGATCATAAAGCTCTACAGTTCGGCTTTAAGGCAGCAATTTTAAGTGAGAAAATTACACGGTGGATACTGTTTACTCAACAATTTAATATCAAAATCGAACATTGTAGTGGAAAGGATAATATTCTTGCCGACGCGCTAAGTAGAAATCCTGTAGAAAGCGAAGAAGCTGTGCATCAAATTGAACTAATAAAGCAGGATGAAGAATTCTTGAAAAAATTGAGGGATGTCGCGTTATTGCAGAGATTAGACGAAAAGTTAGCATTAGAAATCACGAGGTTAGAACAGAATGACTTGGAGAATGAGAGACAGCTGAATAGAATTAATCAATACGTATTGAAAAACGGGTTACTGATGAAATATATCAGCAAGAATTCGAATAAGATAAGGATAGTGGTACGACAGTCCCTGCAAAGAGGAATCATTTGGCACACCCACAGAATAATAGGACACGGGGAATGGAGAAGGTAGTAAGAACGATATTGGAAAAGTTTACGTGGAAAGGAATCAGGAGAACCGTCAGAAATGTAATTAAGACATGTGATACGTGTCAGAGGACAAAGCATAATTCCTTCCTAACTCAACATGAACCAGTTGCTATATTGCCAACAATCCCTAAAGAAAACGTTGCAGTGGATATTTACGGAAAACTACCACTAGCTACTAGAGGATATAAATATATAATTGTCACCATGGATATGTTTTTCAAAATTCGTAGTATTGCAACCGATTCAGAGAGCTACAACTAGATAAGTGCTAAAGGCAATAAATAAAAGTATTACACCAAGAATGGGAAAGCCAAGAAAAATATTGACAGATAGAGAAACCCAGTTCACATCAGCTGAGTTTCAAGAAGCAGTGCATGTCTTGGAAATTAAGCGTATACTATGTTCTGTAAGGCATCCGTCAGCCAATCCCGTGGAACGATGCATGCGAGAAATATCGAAGTACTGTAGAATTTACTGTTCTCAAAGCCATTGGAAATGGATTAATGTAATAAGTGTAATTGAAGAATGTATGAATAACACAGTTCACGAGTCAACTAATCAGATACCTAGTCTCTTGCATTTAAACGATCAAGCAACAGGACCATGGGATGATATTCTAGGGAAAAATAATGAACCGAAGCCGAGCAGTACAGAAATCAACCAAATGGTAAATGCCAGGCTTAAAGAACAAGCTGACAGACGACGAAGAATGGTTCGAAACAAAAGATTCCATCAACCATTTAAAGTTAATGACATGGTAATGATTAAAAAGGCACCAAATTCTAATGTTTCGGAACGAATATTTGCCAAATTTGTTCATTTATTTGATGGTCCTTACATTGTGAAGAAAGTACTAGGCAATAAGGCTTATGTGATTGAAAAATTAACTGGAACGTACATGAACGTATATTATGCCTCCAGCATGAAACGATATTATGAAGATCATGAATAAAATACAAACTATGATTCCAAAAATATGCCGGACGGATTGTTTAAAGCAGGTCAATGAAAAGCTCCATTTATATCAAGGAACGAGATTGAAATAAATATACTGCGAGCAGTACATTTATTTTTCTGTGGCAGGGAGGTAAAATGTACCGTTTCATTGCCCTGATCTTATGAAAAACGGAGTATTACAACATTTATATTTGCCATGCACCGTGATAAGATGACAAAGATTATATAGTTGAACGATAAATCTGAAGAAAGTACGGACATAAAGTGTTAAACAGGCCGTGATTACGTTACAATAAAATACGGACACATATAATCAAAGAAGCCGCAAATGTGTTGAAAAGAAAACTAATTTAACGAACCAAATAAGCTATGGTCACGAAGTAAGGCAGTCAGACATAAAGAATTCACGCGGCCGTGATTAAGTAAAATGCCGAATGTTTTAAATTGTTAAAATGGCAAAGTAATGAGTGGTCCGCTATTCACATTTTATTTACATTTATTGACCCCTGAACATAGCAGGCTTTCGCCCAGATACATGTTCACCATATCCATAAAAACAAAAATACTATTCCTCTTACCCCCCCCCTACTAAATATGTTTCCTAATTTACATCTAACCCAATATACAGTATATAGAACCGGTAAAAAAGAGCATTGATTCGCTCCTTATCGGAGACCTTGGCAGAACGGCAACATGAATATACACTGACTGACAGAGCAAATGCAACACCAAGAAGGAGTGGTTCGAAAGGGATGAAAGTTGGGGAAAAAACAGAGACGGCACGGACGAATAATTGATGTTTATTTCAAACCGATATGCAGGTTACACAATGCGCACGGCATCGACTCAGTAGGATGTAGGACCACCGCGAGCGGTGATGCACGCAGAAACACGTCGAGGTACAGAGTCAATAAGAGTGCGGATGGTGTCCTGAGGGATGGTTCTCCATTCTCTGTCAACCATTTGCCACAGTTGGTCGTCCGTACGAGGCTGGGGCAGAGTTTGCAAACGGCGTCCAATGAGATCCCACACGTGTTCGATTGGTGAGAGATCCGGAGAGTACGCTGGCCACGGAAGCATCTGTACACTTCGTAGAGCCTGTTGGGAGATGCGAGCAGTGTGTGGGCGGGCATTATCCTGCTGAAACAGAGCATTGGGCAGCCCCTGAAGGTACGGGAGTGCCACCGGCCGCAGCACATGCTGCACGTAGCGGTGGGCATTTAACGTGCCTTGAATACGCGCTAGAGGTGACGTGGAATCATACGCAATAGCGCCCCAAACCATGATGCCGCGTTGTCTAGCGGTAGGGCGCTCCACAGTTACTGCCGGATTTGACCTTTCTCCACGCCGACGCCACACTCGTCTGCGGTGACTATCACTGACAGAACAGAAGCGTGACTCATCGGAGAACACGACGTTCCGCCATTCCCTCATCCAAGTCGCTCTAGCCCGGCAGCATGCCAGGCGTGCACGTCTATGCTGTGGAGTCAATGGTAGTCTTTTGAGCGGACGCCGGGAGTGCAGGCCTCCATCAACCAATCGACGGGAAATTGTTCTGGTCGATATTGGAACAGCCAGGGTGTCTTGCACATGCTGAAGAATGGCGGTTGACGTGGCGTGCGGGGCTGCCACCGCTTGGCGGCGGATGCGGCGATCCTCGCGTGCTGACGTCACTCGGGCTGCGCCTGGACCCCTCGCACGTGCCACATGTCCCTGCGCCAACCATCTTCGCCACAGGCGCTGCACCGTGGACACATCCCTATGGGTGTCGGCTGCGATTTGACGAAGCGACCAACCTGCCCTTCTCAGCCCGATCACCATACCCCTCGTAAAGGCGTCTGTCTGCTGGAAATGCCTCCGTTGACGGCGGCCTGGCATTCTTAGCTATACACGTGTCCTGTGGCACACGCCAACACGTTCTACAATGACTGTCGGCTGAGAAATCACGGTACGAAGTGGGCCATTCGCCAACGCCGTGTCCCATTTATCGTTCGCTACGTGCGCAACACAGCGGCGCATTTCACATCATGAGCATACCTCAGTGACGTCAGTCTACCCTGCAATTGGCATAAAGTTCTGACCACTCCTTCTTGGTGTTGCATTTGCTCTGTCAGTCAGTGTATATAAAAATGCTTTTCGGCGAGAAAAAAGAAAAAAAGAAAAATAAAAGCATTAAAATAAATAAAACATGTCGGCACTCTAGGGGGTACATGACCTGCCCCCATCCTTAGTGTCAGCAACACTTGTCCATTCACTTCCTTCTAAGACTCAGACATCTTAGCAAGCAGGCACTGTCCTTGAACCCTGTTCAATATGGTTGGACCTGTCAGCTTGCTCTTAACATTCTCTATTGCTCCATTCCGCTGCACACACGTGACTTCTATAGTTTGCTGAGTTATACACTACTTCCAACTCGAAATCTCCTAAACCCTGACTCATTATTTACGAGCAGCATTGACCAGTTCCTTCTTCTATTTTGCCCACACATAATTTTTTGCAGCACATAAGTATTTATTTAAATTACCAGTCCTGGTCCATTCCTTCACTACCCATTTAGTGATTTTGCGTTCATCCCCCTGCTTAAGTTTGGCATGCTTCTCTGGATTGAACAATTTATTTTTCACTTTCTCTAGAGCAACACATTCTTTCACCAAGTGCAGGTCATTTGACACTTTCTCGCATAATAAACACCGTGACTTCTCAGCCATTCTTGTCCATCCCTTATTTTTATGCACCCCCAATATGCACCATACCATTCCTCTTCTCTCTGTTCTGTTTACATTGGTAATGCTTATTCTTGCTTCTTTGGCGATTTCATTATACAGGCTAAAGCAACACTTCTCCCTACCTTCCTCTAGCAAACGCTGTCTTTGAATGTCTTTAATTCTCCCTACTATATCTCTCAATCTACAGCTCTCTTTCCCGTGTCACACTGTCTTCCAGATATACCCCTTACCAATCCTATTCAAATACTCTTTAACTTTCGTAAGCCAACACCCCTTATACATATGTTTCAACTGTTGGAGATACGCTGCTTGTAAAACAATACCCCTTCTCCTATTTTAAGTCTCATCCAATATTTTAGCACTCTATTGACACAATCAGCATCGATACACTCCCCATACATTAGTAATACCCCGGCATTAGCCATGTATTGTGGTAATTGCATTATTATTTTACTGAATCTGGATATAATCTTTTTCAACATGTCCTTTTTGTCCTCTGAACCCCATAGTTCCGCCCCGTACAGTACTCTGCCTAGCACCACCGTTTTAAAAACCAGTCTCTGCAGACTGTAATTTATACCAGGGAATTTTGATTCTAGGATGTTGACCTCCGAAAGTGCTGCGACTCCCTTCCATTTCGCTGTCCTCACTTCGCCATTCCAGTCTCCTCTCCTGTTTATAATTACCTCCAGATATTCTAGTTTGCTTACCTCTTCAATCTTTTCTCCCTGTACCACCCATATCCTTTCATTCTTCCTTCTCTTAGTTTTACTTACTACCATCACCTTCGACCTACTTCTATTAATTCTCAGGGACCATTTCTTTGCAAACTCCTCAACCATTTTGAGGCTTTTCTGCAAACCTCCCCCTGTCAGGGCTAGTAGGATCACATGATCAGCAAATATTAAGCCTGGTACCTCTAACCCATTTACCGCTGGTACCGCCCAGCTATCTCTACCGTGGCCCTGTAGGATGTCATTAATGAACAGGAGAGATAATACGGGCGATAATTTGAAACCCTACCTTACATTCTATTTGGCTGCTCAACCGATTATCCTCCAATCTAACCGTACAATATACTTTCCTATATATAGCTTCAATCGCTTTGATCATTTTCCTAGATACCCCACCTTCCCTCATTTTTCTAATAAAGCTCTTCTACTAACCCCATCAAATGCTTTCTAGGTAGGTACACTTTACCACCTTTCTTATCCAGACGGCGTCTCCTAAACCCCCTTGAAAGATTGATAATATCGACTGTCTCTCAGCCCAATCACTTAGCCTGTTCGCCAGAACCCCTGTGTAAACCTTACTCAGCGAGTCTAGCAGTGATATTCTTCTATAATTCTTTGGTAGATTTCTGTATCCTTTCTTTTTGTAAATAGGACATACTACACCAACTTCCCATTTTTTGGGTAGTTCCCTCCTTCGAAATTCTTGTTGAAAAGTTTAACTACACCTTCTACTATCTGATCGTGTTTACCTATTTCCTTCCAAAAAACGTTACCTATACCATTACAACCTTCTGCCGTTTTACTCTTAAGATTATTCAGCACTGTCATCACTTCATCCCTCGAGATCTCTTTATCCAGTTCATGGATGCGAATTTCGAGATTTTTCCTCCTATCATTTCCATTTCTACCTTTTTCCAATTGTCTTCACCTCCTAACAGCTGCCGAAAATAATCAAACCATTGATCGTCCGCTATATTCAGTTTGCTAACCCTTTTCCATACCTTGTTAATTTTATTTATTCTGTCCACTTGTTTCATTTTGCACTCCTTGTTTATTATCTCTGTTTGCTCTTTCATCCATATTCTCTTTCTCTCTGCGACTTTTAATTTGTATTAATTTCTTAGATTACATAACGCTATTCTTTCTTGGCACCCTCCCTTCTTCCTAAACTCTTTTAGCGCCACTATCACTAATTTTCTTTTTTCTTTACATTCATTGTTGTACCAACACTCTTCATTATTCTTCGACCTGCTAGGGACTCTGTTAGCCTTTGCCACCCTTTTAATTGGGTATTCGATTAACTCAAGTGCTTTATCAGTCTTACCTTCTCTGAAGGCCACTTCCCATCCATACCTAATTATATCCAGCTCCTTATCTAAAAGGACATTTAGCTCCTGTGTTGTCTTTTCCGTCCACCTGTACTTAGTGTAACTAGTGCCCTTCCCCATGCATCCCTTTACCTCCTCCCTACTCGCTATTTTCCCCTCGCTTCTTTCTAGCGTTACCCATACTGGTGCATGATGGGACTTAGCCCAGTCTCCGACCTGCATCTTTTTGATATGCTCTAGCATGTCCTCTGTACACAATAGTAAATCAATCACACTCCCCCCTGTTCCGTAATGAAAGTTAGTTTACCCCCCTGTCTCCTTCCCACCATCCATTCAAAATATAAAATTGGCCTGTAGCACATAGCTCCAACAGTTTTGATCCATACCCATTCCTTTCGTTATCTGCACTTCGCCGTCTTACCCTCATCGTCATCTCGTCTTCTTTACTGTAAACAGGGCACAATTCACCTATTCTGGCATTCCAATCCCTGAATAACAACAATCCATCTTCATCAAATTTCCCTCTTATGGTAATCACTTCTATAACTAATTCCTCATAGAAATTTTCGTTCGCGTAGGCAGAGTTCTGTGGGTGGCAATAAGCAAAGGCCAAAGATATCTTCCTTTCTCTCCCCTACTAAACCTGGCCCAAATTACTTCTTCCATCTGGTTGTCAATTACTTCTACTAACTTACTAATCTCTTCTTTTATCAATAGCGCTATTCCTCACGGAACTCTCCCTTTTCCGCTCTCGTTCTCCTAGATTTATACTTTACCTCGTACCCTCTCCATTTTATCTCTTTCCCAAATTCAAGCCAGGTCTCCAGTAGCGCCATAATGTCAGAGCTTTCTATCGTCTAAATAACTGCCTCATTACCTAATTTATTTAGTAGCCCTTCAATATTTATAAATCCTATCTTGTGACTTCCCCTCCCGTCCCTCCCGGTTATCTCCCTTATTTTTGCTTCTTGTTATTATGGCCCTTTCCTCATCTATTCCCATTCCATCTTTCTTTTGCCCTTTGTAGCGCAGCCTGTCATCCTTGTCTTCCGTAGGTATACTTTTCTTGCACCATAGATCTTTTAGGCTTAAACTCCCTCTATTCAGGGCATCTCGACCTTTTGATTCCTCACGTGCTCCTTGTTCTTTATTGGACACTTGCCTACTTAAATTTAAACTGCCCGGATCTTGTGAGTCAACTTATGCCTGCACTTGCTGACTCCCCATTTCGGTTTCCGCACTGCTTGCTGGACTGCTCGGTACACTGACCCCTGACGTGCGTTCCTTACGTGCTTCGCTGTCCCGCGCTGTTTCATCTTCTGTCTTCCTGTCTGCTGGCCTGTTTTCTTCTCGTTTTAGGTTTTCGTCAATCATCTGCGGCTTCTCCACCGTCCATCGCCTTACCCACTTTCCGTTTGAAACTATCAACTGCTGTCCCCTGATATGTGCTCTGAGCCCTTGACTTCTTGCTCTTAATAAGTGGGCTCTTAGAGTATTTAAGCACTTACTGCCTTCACTTCCCATGTCTCTTCTTACCCATAATTTCTCGCCTTGAAGATTGTTCGCATTTCTTACGATAATTTCCGCCATGACGGTTGATATCAATTTCACCCTGATAGGATTGTTCCCTATCAACTTTCCAACCCTTTCCACATCGTCAATATCCACTTCGCTGAAGTTGATCTTCATCTTAGCCTGAATTATATCGACCACCTTGTGTATGAGTTTAGCTTCTTTTATCTCTTCCTTCACTCCGTATTTAAAAATACATTTCTTCACGCGTTCCTGTCCACTATTCCCCTCTACTTTCTTCAATTTCGTTACTTCTTCTTCCAGGTTTTTGACTTTTTCCTTCAATTTCCTGATTTCTTCTTCATTATTTCCCGTCTTTACAGCTACCTCTTCAGTTTTATCCTTTAACCATCTCTCTAGCTCTTCGAATTTACTTGACTGGTTCTGGAACATCTGCTTTAGTTGTCCTGTTTTACAGATATCCTTCATCTCTTCTCTGACTATTCCCTTGAAAACCTCTATGTCGTCCCAACTCATATTGCCGTTAGCATTCGGGCCGGGATTAAGTTCCACACCCCCAATAACTAACAGCGTCGTAACCAGCACAGACACCAACACCATCTGTCCTATCTTCCATAAGTCACTCTTATGCACTCTCTTCTCAGTTTTTCCATTTCATTCTCCGTAGTCACCTTCCTATCGCTGCTCGGTATTGCTCCACACCAACCATTGTTCTGCACACTCCACTCAGCACAACCGCTTCCTTCGGTAGTTTGAGTTAGACTGATAATGGCAAAGTGAACAATCAATTACGTTGAGCATCGAAACGAAATTATTCACGCAAAAAAATCATCACGAGGAAGTTTCTACGGAGCAAGAACTAAGAATAATTAGTACATCAAGCAATATAAAAAATATTACGCCAGTCTCCAAATTAATATCAAGGTTAACGAGGAGGAAAACTTAAAGAAAGGAGAAGAATAAATAAATTATCAGAGACCGAAGTTCAAACCGAAAGTTGACGCGAGTCACCTAACGAAAATAAGATATCGCCAACTCGAAACATATTTACGGAAAGCTATAATTTAACTAGAGTACCATTACAAAGCTTGAAACTGAAAGTTGACATTGAATTTTTGGTAGAATAATCTGTTTAAAATAATAAGTTTCATACAGGAGAATTTCTTGAAAAGAAGCAGAATTGTGATACTAATGATGATTTTGAATATGTTTCTGTCACATGCAATCAACGGCCTCGACATGAGTAACTAAATCGGAAATGGGGCTGACATCCGACAGAGACCGAGCCAGCTGATTCTACAAGCCCGTAACTGGTTGCTACTGACCATATGTGACACAGTTAACACCTGAAGCCGGCCAACCATACATAGATGACCGAAGTGGAGTCTAGCCCAGTCCAGTAATGCCAGCAGATTAAAGCTAAGTTCCAAGCATTTTGTTTATTCAAAGCAAAAATAAACACTCAGTCCTAAGATGTAGTACATAGATGTTAGAAGTGTGATCAATCAATCAATACTGATCTGCATTTAGGGCAGTCGCCCAGGTGGCAGATTCCCTATCTGTTGCTTTCCTAGCCTTTTCCGAAATGATTTCAAAGAAATTGGAAATTTATTGAACATCTCCCTTGGTAAGTTATTCCAATCCCTAACTCCCCTTCCTATAAATGAATATTTGCCCCAGTTTGTCCTCTTGAATTCCAACTTTATCTTCATATTGTGATCTTTCCTACTTTTATAGACGCCATTCAAACCTATTCGTCTACTAATGTCATTCCACGCCATCTCTCCGCTGACAGCTCGGAACATACCACTTAGTCGAGCAGCTCTTCTTCTTTCTCTCAATTCTTCCCAACCCAAACATTGTAACATATTTGTAACGCTAGTCTTTTATCGGAAATCACCCAGAACAAATCGAGCTGCTTTTCTTTGGATTTTTTCCAGTTCTTGAATCAGGTAATCCTGGTGAGGGTCCCATACACTGGAACCATACTCTAGT
Source organism: Anabrus simplex (assembly GCF_040414725.1). Lineage (NCBI taxonomy): Eukaryota > Metazoa > Arthropoda > Insecta > Orthoptera > Tettigoniidae > Anabrus > Anabrus simplex. Next base: position 164,507,407 of record NC_090271.1, read on the forward strand.
TGGGGTCTTACCAGAGACTTATATGCACTCTCCTTTACATCCTTACTACAACCCCTAAACACCCTCATAACCATGTGCAGAGATCGGTACCCTTTATTTACAATCCCATTTATGTGATTACCCCAGTGAAGATCTTTCCTTATATTAACACCTAGATACTTACAATGATCCCCAAAAGGAACTTTCACCCCATCAACGCAGTAATTAAAACTGAGAGGACTTTTCCTATTTGTAAAACTCACAACCTGACTTTTAGCCCCGTTTATCAACATACCATTGCCTGCTGTCCATCTCACAATATTTTCGAGGTCACGTTGCAGTTGCTCACAATCTTGTAACTTATTTATCACTCTATAGAGAATAACATCATCCGCAAAAAGCCTTACCTCCGATTCCACTCCTTTACTCATATCATTTATATATATAAGAAAACATAAAGGTCCGATAACACTGCCCTGAGGAACTCCACTCTCAACTATTACAGGGTCAGACAAAGCTTCACCTACTCTAACTCTCTGAGATCTATTTTCTAGAAATATAGCAACCCATTCAGTCACTCTTTTGTCTAGTCCAATTGCACTCATTTTTGCCAGTAGTCTCCCATGATCCACCCTATCAAATGCTTTAGACATGTCAATCGCGATACAGTCCATTTGACCTCCTGAATCCAAGATATCTGCTATATCTTGCTGGAATCCTACAAGTTGAGCTTCAGTGGAATAACCTTTCCTAAAACCGAATTGCCTTCTATCGAACCAGTTATTAATTTCACAAACATGTCTAATATAATCAGAAAGAATGCCTTCCCAAAGCTTACATACAATGCATGTCAAACTTACTGGCCTGTAATTTTCAGCTTTATGTCTATCACCCTTTCCTTTATACACAGGGGTTACTATAGCAACTCTCCATTCATCTGGTATAGCTCCTTCGGCCAAACAATAATCAAATAAGTACTTCAGATATGGTACTATATCCCAACCCATTGTCTTTAGTATATCCCCAGAAATCTGATCAATTCCAGCCGCTTTTCTAGTTTTCAAGTTTTGTATCTTATTGTAAATGTCATTGTTATCATACGTAAATTTTATTACTTCTTTGGCCTTAGTCTCTTCCTCTATCTCGACATTATCCTTGTAACCAACAATCTTTACATACTGCTGTCTGAATACTTCTGCCTTTTGAAGATCCTCACATACACACTCCCCTTGTTCATTAATTATTCCTGGAATGTCCTTCTTGGAACCTGTTTCTGCCTTAAAATACCTATGCATACCCTTCCACTTTTCACTAAAATTTGTATGACTGCCAATTATGCTTGCCATCATGTTATCCTTAGCTGCCTTCTTTGCTAGATTCAATTTTCTAGTAAGTTCCTTCAATTTCTCCTTACTTCCACAGCCATTTCTAACTCTATTTCTTTCCAGTCTGCACCTCCTTCTTAGTCTCTTTATTTCTCTATTATAATAAGGTGGGTCTTTACCATTCCTTACCACCCTTAAAAGTACAAACCTGTTTTCGCATTCCTCAACAATTTCTTTAAACCCATCCCAGAGTCTGTTTACATTTTTATTTACCGTTTTCCACCGATCATAGTTACTTTTTAGAAACTGCCTCATACCTGCTTTATCAGCCATATGGTACTGCCTAACAGTCCTACGTTTAAGACCTTCCTTTCTATCACATTTATTTTTAACTACCACAAAAACAGCTTCATGATCACTAATACCATCTATTACTTCAGTTTCCCTATAGAGCTCATCTGGTTTTATCAGCACCACATCCAAAATATTTTTCCCTCTGGTTGGTTCCATCACTTTCTGAATCAGCTGTCCTTCCCATATTAACTTATTTGCCATTTGTTGGTCATGCTTCCTGTCGTTCGTATTTCCTTCCCAATTGACATCTGGCAAATTCAGATCTCCCGCTACAATCACATTTCTTTCCATGTCGTTTCCCACATAGCTGACTATCCTATCAAATAATTCCGAATCCGCGTCAGTGCTACCCTTTCCCGATCTGTACACTCCAAATATATCAAGTTGCCTATTATCTTTAGAAATGAGCCTTACACCTAGAATTTCATGTGTCTCATCTTTAACTTTTTCGTAGCTTACAAATTCTTCTTTCACCAGAATGAAAACTCCCCCTCCCACCTTTCCTATCCTATCTCTACGATACACACTCCAGTGCCGTGAGAAAATTTCTGCATCCATTATATCATTTCTCAGCCATGATTCAACTCCTATTACAATATCGGGTAAATATATATCTATTAAATTACTTAATTCTATTCCTTTCTTTACAATACTTCTACAGTTCAACACTAACAATTTTATGTCATCCCTACTTGATTTCCAGTTCCCTGTTCCCTTATCACCGCTCCCTAGGCCATCCCGTTTCCCTGAATGTACCTCCCTATTACCCTTCCAAACAAATTTCCTAACTTATACGTACCACTGCGGTTTAAATGAAGGCCATCCGAGCGCAGATCCCTTTCTCCTACCCACCCATTAGGATCTAGAAATTTCACTCCCAGTTTCCCACATACCCACTTCATAGTCTCATTTAAATCCCCAATCACCCTCCAGTCAGTATCCCTCCTACACAGTATTCCACTAATAACAATCTCCGCTTTCTTAAACTTCACCCGTGCTGCATTTACCAGATCCCACACATCTCCAACTATGTTGGTACTTATATCAGCTTGCCTTACGTTGTTGGTACCAACGTGAAACACTACCACCTTCTCCTTCTCCTTCCCCTCCTCCCTCTCTTCTACTTTCCTCAACATCTGCCTCAACCTAATTCCTGGATAACATTCTACCCTGGTTCCCTTTCCTCCACACACTTTCCCCACGTGTCTAACGATGGAATCCCCCATGACCAGAGCCTCAACCCTACCCACCTCATTTGATCCCCTCCCCTCCTGGTCAGCCCTATCTTTCCTGATAGCTGCAGAAGCTACTTCCTCCTCCCTTTTCTCCTTCCCATGACCCCGTTCCACCTGTCTTTTCCTATCCTCTACTCTACATTTCCCTTTCCTACCTTTTCCCTTCCTCCTACTTCAACGCATCTCAGCAACAATTCCCTGTCCCTCATCTTCCCTCTGTTGTTCTACCTGGAGTGACTCGTACCGATTTCGCACAGACACCTGTCCTGAATTCTGATCCTGAATAGAGCCCTTGGCCTGCAATCTCCTTCCCCTTAGAACATTAGACCACCTGTCTTCTACAACTCCTCCCTTTCCTCCCCCTCCCTCTTGTACACCTACTGTAACCTGTACATTGTTTGAGGGAGTCCTATCTTCCTTCCCGTCTTCTGTGAGAATCCTAATTATCTCCCTAAAACTTTCCAACTCCTCCCTCATACCCCTCAATGCCTCACCACACCCACAATAAGTACACTCGCGCTCCTTAGCCATTCTTTACGGGGGAAAATTTTAAATTAAAAAAATAAAATAACTTATTTGCAAAAAAAATAAATGAACGGAGGGATATATTGTGTGGGATAGTACACAACAATAAGGTAATTAATATACGACTACACTACAATACTATTTAGTCGTGCTCTATTATTATTTTTTTTTAAATTTTTTTATCCTACAACCCCTAACAGGATAAAAGCTGCTGTTAATTACTGAATATCGAAAGTAATACACAAGAACTACACAATAGGGAACATGCATGATCCGAGGTTTTAATTAAAAATATGCTAATCTGATTCAAAATTTCATGCAGAATTCAAAAATGTGATCAGAATGTACAAATAATAACTCCAAACGTGATAAAAATCTACGAAAATGTCACGTCACGCAAGCACGCGATCTCATTGGTCTGACGTCATCGTACAGGTTGACTGAATTAGCAGACGAAGTAACACATCGTGTGCTGTGAGAAGCAGGATACACTTCGCGTATTTCTACTTTACGTTAGTGCCTAGTATGGTTAAATTCGAGGTTTATACATTGGATAATAATCAGAGTGGTATATTTTAGACTTAAAATGAATCCTGCTCAGACAGTGAGGCAGAAAACTTATAAATGGCGTAGAGTTCCGATGTGCAATAGCACATCGCATACCATACCAAACAAATTGTTTATAAATGTTCCAAAGACGCTAAAACTAGGGAGAAATGGATTTTGGAGAGCCGGAGAAATGCTGGTGATATATCGGAAAAGTCTACAGTTTATTTTTTTTTTTTGGAAGATTTTAACGTAAGATGAATTTGTTTGAATTTTCAAATCACTTTTCCATGTCAGCTGTTCTAGTGGTAAAACATTAAATTTTAATGTATGATGCTTTATTTAACTGCTTCAATTACATCTTGGAATATGAAAGTAAAAAACAGTGCATTAAATAATGCTGATTATTAAAGTATTCTCCAAACCTAACCTATGTTTTGGGTGATCCATGTCAAGATAATAAATCAAAGGGGTTATGAACCATTTTGACAGCTCTAATTCTACCAATATATCTTGGCATGGGACAGTTATGTATGTCTTTATTGAAGAGCTTAATTGGTAAAGAAATTTAGGCTATATCTAAATACTCTTACAATGTAACAAAGAATAGGCGTGTACATCATGAAAGGAAACAACGTGTATTTAACAAATGTATAACTCTACACAAAACCAATGCTTGTCTGTTGGGGTCTTATAAGTTAACAATGCTCAATTATAATAATTATCATAATATTAATGAAATAAATAACATAATTACACACAGGTGAAAATAGTGATGTAGGTGTTTAAAATATTATCCAACTTAGCCTAAGTTTTAGGTTATACAAGCCAAGTCAATAAACCGAAGGGTAAAAATACCGCGCGAGTTGGCCGTGCGGTTAGGAGCGCGCAGCTGTGAGCTCGCATCCGGGAGATAGTGGGTTTTGTACCCTACTGCCGGCAGCCCTGAAGATGTTTTTCCGTGGTTTCCCATTTTCATACCAGGCAAGTGCTGAGGCTGTACCTAAGGCCACGGCCGCTTTGTTCCCATTCCTAGGCCTTTCCTGTCCCATCGTCGCCATAAGACCTATATGTGACGGTGTGACGTAAAGCAAACAGCAAAAAGAAAAAAAAGTAAAAGTCACAGCACCCAAAGACATTCCTGTATTGAGCGACTAAAATGTCACCGGGACACTTTTCTTTCCTGATATGCTCAGCTTGTTAAAAGCCAAATGTAATTAATGTTATTGGCTTCACGCCCCGCTAACTACTTCTACGATTTTCGGAGACGCCGATGTGCAGGAATTTAGTCCTGCAGGAGTTCTTTTACGTGCCAGTAAATCTACCGACACGAGGCTGACGTATTTGAGCACCTTCAACTACCACCGGACTGAACCAGGATCGAACCTGCCAAGTTGGGGTCAGAAGGCCAGCACCTCAACAGTCTGAACCACTCAGCCCGACTTGTGAAAACTAGATGAAGTCATATTTATCTTTATCATGTTTAACTTTTTCCCTACACAAAGATATTTAATTCTCTTTCATGGGCCCTGGAGGTGGGTAGGCCAGTTGTCCCAACCATAAATATATATTTTTTTGGGAATGATAGATTATAGCCCTATAGTACTATGATTTTTCTTTCCTTCTTTCTTTCTTTCTTTCTTTCTTTCTTTCTTTCTTAATCAGTGTATCCTTCAGGGTTGATTTTCTCTCGGACTCAGCGAGAGATTTCTCCTCTACCACTTCAAGGGCAGTGTCCTGGAACGTGAGACTTTGAGTATGGGATGAAACTGGTGAGGAGGGCCATTACCTCTCCCAGGCGGCCTCACCTGTTATGCTCAACAGAGGCCTTGTTGGAGGATGGGAGGATCGGAAGGGATAGACAAGGAAGAGGGAAAGTAACGGCCGTGGCCTTAGGTACCTGGAGGAGAAGTAGGAAAATACGAAAAACCACTTCGAGGATGGCTGAGGTGGGATTCGAAACCCTTCTACTCAGTTGACCTCCCGAGGCTGAGTAGACCCCGTTCCAGTCCTCGTACTATTTGTTTTCAACTTTCATGGCAGAGCCGGGAATCGAAACCGGGCCTCCGGGAGTGGCACACATTAACCACTACACCACAGAAGCGGACTAGTACTATAATGCTACCTATATGTTTATGTTAGTGCTGAAATCCGATTTCTTACTTTACTAATGCTGAAAGCCCGAAAATGTAATGTTCTTCTTTAATAGGGGAATCAGTCTAGAAGGAAATGTTGAAAGTGATGTGATGTCTATCCAGGTTCGTTGTTATCCTAATACTATGGGTTACAGTACACTGCACGTATATAAAAGACGCCACTTACAAACTTGCTTGTTATCCGCGAATTTCTGCGGCCACAAAAGTCACATTTTTCAAGAATGATGACATCTACACATGGTAGATTGTCTGACTGTGCTGTTTCGAACCTTTCTTCTGTCATTTCGAAGTTATTCGCGATCATGAATAATAAACAAACGGCTTTTAGCAACGGCTGATGCACAACGGCTGGTAGAGCTCCATGCGGTACTGGATCGTGACGTCACAGCGCGCCGCTTACGTCAGAGGCCGTTTCACTCGCCTTGCGGAAAGGCACTATTAAATATTTTTTTAATGGTAGAAAACAAGGCAACATACCACAATGTAATACGTTTACGAACTATTCCATTGGTGTACTTTTCAAAAAAAATATTTTTGAAAATGATGCATGTTCCCAATTCCAAACTGCAATTAAGCCTATCCTAATTTCAACAATATTTTAGTAAGAGTTTCTACGGATACCTCTACCACACCAGTACTACACAAATATTTTACAATAATAAAATAAGCACACTAAATTCTAATAGGATATTACTCGTATACTACTGTACAGTACACTACAGTAATTTTTAAACTACTTTCAGACGTATCCTAATTACGATACCGGTACCGTACCGTATGTCACATTTTCATGAATGTCGTAGTTTATATCTTCGAGATGTATTTTCAATGTGCAGTGTCTTCGCAAAGAAATTACCATAATCGGTTTAAACCATGGAAACAGGTAATCTTCAATTACGTAAACTAATATCCTTATGTAGGGTCGTTCATAGTCAAATGTGGAGAGACTGAAAAACGATGTTTCGGCGATTACCAAAGAAAAGTGTAATGCATAATACGATATAATCTAACTGTAATGCGGAATGGAGTTAAATGTTGGTTGGTTGTTAAGACTTGGTTATCAGCAGTACTTGGTCACATGTAAATAAATATGGACCTGATTTCTTCATACATGTGTTTCTTTTTCAGGAAAGAGTGATTATGTGTATTTCAGTAGAAATATAACCCATTAATGCATCGTTGTCATTCGATAATAGAATATTGAGACGATACGCCGCTAAAGGAGAGATGTTGGAAATGTATATGTGTAATTAAATGTTTATACGTCGTAATGATGAGATTAAAATTATAAATATTCTGAGGGATATATTTATTGATATGAATAATGCGAAGTTATGATGTTTACGGCTGGAATATGGAGAGAGATAGGTATATGCGATTTATTGGTAGTAATTACATGACGTAATACTAACCATTGATTATAACTGACGTGTTCGCGGCATGATTTTAATAGCAGCATAACATGTTTTTGGGTTAATAAAATACTGATACGGTGAAATACGTTACGGAATCCGTAGGCTGATAACATATATAGTCATCAAAAATAAAATCTCAAAATAATAAATATATTTAGGTGTAAACATGATTTCTTCTAGAAGGATTTCACATGTTTTAATGAGTCTTGTTTGGTATTTGTTGTCGAAGCCATGATTTGATGAAAGGAAGTATTTTCTTAATTTAAATATCTGCCATTGACGAATAGATATAGTCACCAAATATATTCCCTAGAATTCCATGAAATAGTAATTGAACTTAGATGCGATCATGAATCTCGATAGATTAAGACCTGATAGGATAATGGTTATAATTTATTATTAGGTGATACCTACATTTATTTCTTAGGAAATAATATGGATATATTTATCCAGTAACTTGGTGAAAATTATTTCGGAATATATTTAAATAGCCATTTGAAGCTATAATATTTGGAACTCTGCTTTCTCTGCTAGCGTTACAATTTAAAAACAGTCAAAGAAGAATGAGAAGATTAATGACTTAACGTAAAGAAGTACAAGCATTTTTGATGTTTTGGAACTTTATTTTAACTACTTTAATTTATTTATTTGTAATTTATTCACATTTTAATTTTATTGACACTCTAATTTCATGAATATCCAGCAAAATTGCGACTTAATCAGATTGATAATTACGACTTATGAGACTTCATTAACTGTTCTTTGTTTTTATGTTGTGAGAATCACAGTTCTTTAACGAAAAGAATATTTAAGCTCAATCAAATTCTTTATTGGCTTATCTTTTCAATGAAGAGACACTGAATGTAATTGGATATTATGTTGGACATGTTAATTCATCCCATAATAATAAAGGATTATGAATAAATCGAGAATTTTCATCTTTAAATTATTATTATTATTATTATTATTATTATTATTATTATTATTATTATTATTATTATTATTATTATTATTATTGTACCGTACCCAGGGGTAAATACCCTCTAGGACGATGCCTCCATTCCTGTATGAACATCCGACTAACTCAGGGTTGGGCAGAGTGTGGGTAGGTTGTCGGTTGGGTCAGGATAAAAAGTCGAAGTTCTACTCTAAAATATCAATCAATAACAGGAAATGGAGGTATAACACGAATGAGAAACAATCATAGGGGGTAAGATGGATTTATTGATAAATATCCCCGATCATATTACGAGAAAACAATTAAATCAAAAAAATAATGTCAAAATGAACTCACAAATGTAGAAAATGAATGGAAATCAAAACGTTACTTGAATGATAAGACAAAATTTGAAATCAAAAATCAAGTTCAACAAAGAACATTATATACATCAAGACTGAGCTGCATCTTATAGTCCATTGTTTATATTGTCTGGCAAGAAGTGTACGCAAACACTGACATGTGGTATTTCCGTATGGAGTTACACACTATCGCATCACAACGATACGGTTTCCAAATTTAAGTTAAATCCGAGAGTCGCCGAAATATAACTGTTAAATAGAAATTACATAATAAAGAAAAGTTACGACGAAAAGGAAAATAATTAAGACGCAATGGACGCTATGTAAGTTATGCAAATACTAGGGGCATATCCTACACTATATTTACAACAATTCAAATAATCAAACTAAACACATCTATTCATCGGATATCGAGTAAAGTCTTAAATGCTACACAGATTCTAATGTGAAACCCGATTCACTGCAAAAGATCTAGACAGAACTAGATAAACCATCAATACGTCAGCACTCGGCCTGTTCCCTTTTTAAAACAACGAGACAAGTATACAATCACAAATAACAATGTAAAACATCATCCTGTAAGGGAAAAGACATATAAATAACCCTTGATATCATGAAGAAAGCAATGGGCAACATTGCCTCCTTCTGCTGCATTTGAGCGCTCAACTGCGCGGTCATCCGTCATGTACTTCCGGGTAGATTACGAGCTGAAAAGAAATGTTGAACTCAACACTATGCTAAAGTTTTGATTCTGTCTCCCGCGGCTGTCACAGGGAAGTCTCGTCTCCTGCACGCCTACAGATTCGGAATTATTTGATAGGATAGTCAGCTATGTGGGAAACGACATGGAAAAAAATGTGATTGTAGCGGGAGATCTGAATTTGCCAGATGTGAATTGCGAAGGAAATGCGAACGACAGGAAGCATGACCAACAAATGGCAAATAAGTTAATACGGGAAGGACAGCTGATTCAGAAAGTGATGGAACCAACCAGAGGGAAAATATCCTGGATGTGGTGCTGATAAAACCAGATGAGCTCTATAGGGAAACTGAAGTAATAGATGGTATTAGTGATCATGAAGTTGTTTTTGTGGTAGTTAAAAATAAATGTGATAGAAAGGAAGGTCTTAAAAGTAGGACTGTTAGGCAGTACCATATGGCTGACAAAGCAGGTATGAGCAGTTTCTAAAAAGTAACTATGATCGGTGGAAAACGGTAAATAAAAATGTAAACAGACTCTGGGATGGGTTTAAAGAAATTGTTGAGGAATGCGAAAACAGGTTTGTACTTTTAAGGGTGGTAAGGAATGGTAAAGACCCACCTTATTATAATAGAGAAATAAAGATACTAAGAAGGAGGTGCAGACTGGAAAGAAATAGAGTTAGAAATGGCTGTGGAAGTAAGGAGAAATTGAAGGAACTTACTAGAAAATTGAATCTAGCAAAGAAGGCAGCTAAGGATAACATGATGGCAAGCATAATTGGCAGTCATACAAATTTTAGTGAAAAATGGAAGGGTATGTATAGGTATTTTAAGGCAGAAACAGGTTCCAAGAAGGACATTCCAGGAATAATTAATGAACAAGGGGAGTGTGTATGTGAGGATCTTCAAAAGGCAGAAGTATTCAGTCAGCAGTATGTAAAGATTGTTGGTTACAAGGATAATGTCCAGATAGAGGAGGAGACTAAGGCCAAAGAAGTAATAAAATTTACATATGATAACAATGACATTTACAATAAGATACAAAAGTTGAAAACTAGAAAAGCGGCTGGAATTGATCACATTTCTGGGGATATACTAAAGACAATGGGGTGGGATATAGTACCATATCTGAAGTACTTATTTGATTATTGTTTGGTCGAAGGAGCTATACCAGATGAATGGAGAGTTGCTATAGTAGCCCCTGTGTATAAAGGAAAGGGTGATAGACATAAAGCTGAAAATTACAGGCCAGTAAGTTTGACATGCATTGTAAGTAAGCTTTGGGAAGGCATTCTTTCTGATTATATTAGAAGAAATGTGATTGTAGCGGGAGATCAGAATTTGCCAATGTCAATTGGGAAGGAAATGCGAACGACAGAAAGCATGACCAACAAATGGCAAATAAGTTAATATGGGAAGGACAGCTGATTCAGAAAGTGATGGAACCAAACAGACGGAAAAATATCCTGGATGTCGTGCTGATAAAACCAGATGAGCTCTATAGGGAAACTGAAGTAATAGATGGTATTAGTGATCATGAAGCTGTTTTTGTGGTAGTTAAAAATAAATGTGATAGAAAGGAAGGTCTTAAAAGTAGGACTGTTAGGCAGTACCACATGGCTGATAAAGCAGGCATGAGGCAGTTTCTAAAAAGTAGCTATGATCGGTGGAAAACGGTAAATATAAATGTAAACAGACTCTGGGATGGGTTTAAAGAAATTGTTGAGGAATGCGAAAACAGGTTTGTACCATTAAGGGTGGTAAGGAATCGTAAAGACCCACCTTATTATAATAGAGAAATAAAGATACTAAGAAGGAGGTGCAGACTGGAAAGAAATAGAGTTAGAAATGGCTGTGGAAGTAAGGAGAAATTGAAGGAACTTACTAGAAAATTGAATCTAGCAAAGAAGGCAGCTAAGGATAATATGATGGCAAGCATAATTGGCAGTCATACAAATTTTAGTGAAAAATGGAAGGGTATGTATAGGTATTTTAAGGCAGAAACAGGTTCCAAGAAGGACATTCCAGGAATAATTAATGAACAAGGGGAGTGTGTATGTGAGGATCTTCAAAAGGCAGAAGTATTCAGTCAGCAGTATGTAAAGATTGTTGGTTACAAGGATAATGTCCAGATAGAGGAGGAGACTAAGGCCAAAGAAGGAATAACATTTACATATGATAACAATGACATTTACAATAAGATACAACAGTTAAAAACTAGAAAAGCGACTGGAATTGATCAGATTTCTCGGGATATACTAAAGACAATGGGTTGGGATATAGTACCATATCTGAAGTACTTACTTGATTATTGTTTGGTCGGAGGAGCTATACCAGATGAATGGAGAGTTGCTATAGTTGCCCCTGTGTATAAAGGAAAGGGTGATAGACATAAAGCTGAAAATTACAGGCCAGTAAGTTTGACATGCATTGTATGTAAGCTTTGGGAAGGCATTCTTTCTGATTATATTAGACATGTTTGTCAAATTAATAACTGGTTCGATAGAAGGCAATTGGTTTTAGGAAAGGTTATTCCACTGAAGCTCAACTTGTAGGATTCCAGCAAGATATAGCAGATATCTTGGATTCAGGAGGTCAAATGGACTGTATCGCGATTGACCTGTCTAAAGCATTTGATAGGGTGGATCATGGGAGACTACTGGCAAAAATGAGTGCAATTGGACTAGACAAAAGAGTGACTGAATGGGTTGCTATATTTCTAGAAAATAGATCTCAGAGAATTAGAGTAGGTGAAGCTTTATCTGACCCTGTAATAATTAAGAGGGGAATTCCTCAAGGCAGTATTATCGGACCTTTATGTTTCCTTATATATATAAATGATAATGAGTAAAGGAGTGGAATCGGAGGTAAGGCTTTTTGCGGATGATGTTATTCTCTATAGAGTGATAAATAAGTTACAAGATTGTGAGCAACTGCAACGTGACCTCGAAAATGTTGTGAGATGGACAGCAGGCAATGGTATGTTGATAAACGGGGTTAAAAGTCAGGTTGTGAGTTTTGCAAGTAGGAAAAGTCCTCTCAGTTTTAATTACTGCGTTGATGGGGTGAAAGTTCCTTTTGGGGATCATTGTAAGTATCTAGGTGTTAATATAAGGAAAGATCTTCATTGGGGTAATCACATAAATGGGATTGTAAATAAAGGGTACAGATCTCTGCACATGGTTATGAGGGTGTTTAGGGGTTGTAGTAAGGATGTAAAGGAGAGGGCATATAAGTCTCTGGTAAGACCCCAACTAGAGTATGGTTCCAGTGTATGGGACCCTCACCAGGATTACCTGATTCATGAACTGGAAAAAATCCAAAGAAAAGCAGCTCGATTTGTTCTGGGCGATTTCCGACAAAAGAGTAGCGTTACAAAAATGTTGCAATGTTTGGGTTGGGAAGAATTGAGAGAAAGAAGGAGAGCTGCTCGACTAAGTGGTATGTTCCGGGCTGTCAGCGGAAAGATGGCGTGGAATGACATTAGTAGACGAATAAGTTTGAATGGCGTTTATAAATGTAGGAAAGATCACAATATGAAGATAAAGTTGGAATTCAAGAGGACAAACTGGGGCAAATATTCATTTATAGGAAGGGGAGTTAGGGATTGGAATAACTTACCAAGAGAGATGTTCAATAAATTTCCAATTTCTTTGAAATCATTTAGGAAAAGGCTAGGAAAACAACAAATAGGGAATCTGCCACCTGGGCGAGTGCCCTAAATGCAGATCAGTATTGATTGATTGATTGATTGATTGATTGATTGATTGATTGATTGATTGAGTTTTAATTACTGCGCAGATGGGTAAAAGTTCCTTTTTGGGATCATTGTACGTATCTAGGTGTTAATATAAGGAAAGACCTTCATTGGAGTAAATACATAAATGGGATTGTAAATAAAGGGTACAGATATTTGCACATGGTTATGAGGGTGTTTAGGGGTTGTAGTAAGGATGTAAAGGGGAGGGCATATAAGTCTCTGGTAAGACTCGAACTAGAGTATGGTTCCAGCGTATGGGACCCTCACCAGGATTACTTGATTCAAGAACTGGAAAACATCGAAAGAAAAGAAGCAGGATTTGTTCTGGGTGATTTCCCACAAAAGAGTAGCGTTACGAAAATGTTGCAATGTTTGGGCTGGGAAGAATTGGGAGAAAGAGGACGAGCTGCTCGACTAAGTGGTATGTTCCGAGCAGTCAGCGGAGAGATGGCGTGGAATGACATTAGTAGACGAATAAGTTTGAGTGGCGTCTTTAAAAGTAAGAAAGATCACAATATGAAGATAAAGTTGGAATTCAAGAGGTCAAATCGGGGCAAATATTCATTTAGTGGAAGAGGAGTTATGGATTGGAATAAATTACCAAGGGAGATGTTCAATTTCTTTGAAATAATTGAAGACAGGGAATCTACCACCTGGGCGACTGCCCTAAATGCAGATCAGTACTGATTGATTGATTGACTGAATGGGTTGCTATATTTCTAGAAAATATATCTCAGAGACTTAGAGTAGGTGAAGCTTTGTCTGACCCTGTAACAGTTGAGAGGGGAGTTCCTCAGGGTAGTGTTATCGGACCTTTATGTTTTCTTATATATATGAATGATATGAGTAAAGGAGTGGAATCGGAGGTAAGGCTTTTTGCGGATGATGTTATTCTCTATAGAGTGATAAATAAGTTACAAGATTGTGAGCAACTGCAACGTGACCTCGAAAATGTTGTGAATTGGACAGCAGGCAATGGTATGTTGATAAACGGGGCTAAAAGTCAGGTTGTGAGTTTCACAAATAGGAAAAGTCCTCTCAGTTTTAATTACTGCGTTGATGGGGTGAAAGTTCCTTTTGGGGATTATTGTAAGTATCTAGGTGTTAATATAAGGAAAGATCTTCATTGGGTTAATCACATAAATGGGATTGTAAATAAAGGGTACAGATCTCTGCACATGGTTATGAGGGTGTTTAGGGGTTGTAGTAAGGATGTAAAGGAGAGTGCATGTAAGTCTCTGGTAAGACCCCAACTAGAGTATGGTTCCAGTGTATGGGACCCTCACCAGGATTACCTGATTCAAGAACTGGAAAAAATCCAAAGAAAAGCAGCTCGATTTGTTCTGGGTGATTTCCGACAAAAGACTAGCGTTACAAAAATGTTGCAATGTTTGGATTGGGAAGAATTGAGAGAAAGAAGAAGAGCTGCTCGACTAAGTGGTATGTTTCGAGCTGTCAGCGGAGAGATGGCGTGGAATGACATTAGTGGACGAATATGTTTGAATGGCGTCTATAAAAGTAGGAAAGATCACAATATGAAGATAAAGTTGGAATTCAAGAGGACAAACTGGGGCAAATATTCATTTATAGCAAGGGGAGTTAGGGATTGGAATAACTTACCAAGGGAGATGTTCAATAAATTTCCAATTTCTTTGAAATCATTTAGGAAAAGGCTAGGGTGCAACAGATAGGGAATCTGCCACCTGGGCGACTGCCCTAAATGCAGATCAGTATGATTGATACAATAAATGATAGATAAACACAGGCCAGAAATCAGTTGCCATGAGATAACGCCTTTCGCCGGCTACACGGAAACTCACGTATATTCATACCTTCTTAGCATGCTTTTACCATTGAATATCATCAGACTCAATAGTCTGGAATTAATACTGTCCATTCTGATCACAATATACACCCAGAAGACACTTAGCAGGCACATACATCTGCACAATATTCTTTCTCTTGTCAGGCATACAATCATCCTGCATAAATACATTATAATTCGGCATGCAATTTTTATGTCATTATTTCTCATAAATCCCATTGGCGTTCTACATTATGAGACTCAGTTCGTGTCCTTTACAGACCATCAGGTAAAACAGAATCCAACTTAACTCAAAGATCTTATTTTAACAACGACATTCTGCAGCTCCTTCAATCAGCTTCCGTAAAATCATGCGTCATGCAGAATATCTATACATGTCTCTCTGGATAACCGAAATGAAATGAACTAATACGTATTGAACGTTGTATAAAGATGAACTTGTCAATCTAGCCCTTCTAGCATATAAATATAAGGAACACTCGGAATATCCTATACTAAGTAACATATGTAAATAAACAACAACTAATCCTATCAATCCCTCATTTTCCCAATCATCTAATCATAAAGCAAAATGAAAATAAAATAAACATGCATTATTCTCGTATCCGAATCTATCATAGTAACAAAATTAAACAAACACATGCCGTCAGGCTTACTTTACATGAAGTTAAAAATTCTGTCTACACTGCCCTAGTACCTTAACATAATTTACATATCATGCCATAAATAACACTTGCATCTTAACTGAATTCCATCCGACGACTCTCGAGATACCAGGATAGCAGCTTACATCCCCGCTGATTGAGGGATTTACTCCATGTTAATCACAGCATTAACATGTGAGAATGCACTTCTTTCTTCTGCATGCATCGCCATCATCTTGCTGAAAAGTAATCCACTGGAACACAGAAGACTATGGTTGACAATATCTTCGCTGCTTAATGCTACGAGCCGAAATACCCTTTCTCTTTACAAGACCAGCTAAACACACTGATATAATTATAATACATTTCACTTATAGGGTGAGAATGCAGTTTAAAACCAGCACACGGTTCGCTACGGAAGTTCCCCGCGAATGCGACCGTTTCGAAGTAGTGAAACAATAGCACGTCTCCACTACACTTGCTACACATCGGTCACTAAGCACCGTCTTTATATATTGAAAGTAAACTCTGCCAAAATATACTATTCCATTTACTCAAGAACAGTAAAATCTTCCAACTGCACAATTTAAAATATCATTTAGAACCAGATACTGTTACTGGAATCACGATCACCAATTCAGAGTTTTTGCTTCCGCACTATCCAAGCATTTAACACAGAGTGACGCTCTTCAGAGCTTGGGTTACTGAGGAGGCTTTGGTGACGCCATATCAATAATGGGGTTCCCGGGTGTCTGAACCAACCACCAATCAGAAAATTCGTCGTATATGATGACACAATATTTATTGTGATATATTTACAAACACAGCTCAAACACTAGCAAATCGCTTCCACCAATTTTTATATTACATTTCCAAATATATCTGACTTCTGAAACTGTGGAAAACCGATTACTGATATAAACTGACTTTAGCAACTAAGCAGGTTGGTCATTCTGGAATTAAGATTTGGCGCGGTGTGGCCTCCATGTTTCCCAAGTCCTTAATTTCCCATTGGCTGAAATATATTGCTTGGTCAGCATCTAATACACGTGTCGATCCTTGCCAGCGCTTGATTACGCCACCCTTTCTCACGGTCATACGGAAATATGAAGCAATGTCCAGCGACTCACTGTCTTGCTCAACATCCGGTATCAACTATCTTGGGATACGATGCTTTAACATGTTAGACTGTAACTTTTATGAATAAATTTTACATATTGGGTCAAATAATACTCTAATTATTATTATGGGCCGGCAGGATACGGCTCATCCCTCTCTTACCCAGGGAAAAAATGAATATGGGGTATTTTTTTTCTTAATGTATTATTTGACTATTTATTATCATTTGGATATATGCAAATCTTTTTTCTATAGTACTATTTGCCGTCCCGCAAATTTGTATTCTCTTCCCATAGTCTATCATTATCTTGGCGGATGTTGTAGTAGATATCAAGTAACGCGTGAAAACGTCGCTGCACCCTACCACACTCTTCACAGTCTTCTTCCTCTGAATAATTATTTCTTTCCATCTGCGTGAAGTTGACATTCTCCGTGTCTTCTTCATGGTCATCTTCCACCATCAGGGGTCCATCCTTCGGGTTTTCCTCTT
This sequence comes from Anabrus simplex, assembly GCF_040414725.1. Taxonomy (NCBI): domain Eukaryota; kingdom Metazoa; phylum Arthropoda; class Insecta; order Orthoptera; family Tettigoniidae; genus Anabrus; species Anabrus simplex. The sequence goes on from NC_090271.1 coordinate 164,524,781, forward strand.
CTTCTCCATCATCTTCAATCTCATCTTCTGCCATCTCTCCTTCGTCTTCTTCTTCTTGTTCTTCTTCTGGGATGTCATCTATTCTAATTTGGCCTCTGGGATAATAAATTTTGAGGTTCGAGGCATTGAAAACATTCTCCGTAGATCCATCTAGACTACAAACTTTGTAGGAATTATTTCCATATACCTGAGTTACTTTATATGAACCTATGTACAATTCAGCAAACTTCTGTCAGAAACGCGCTGACACATCTGAGCTCTGAGGACGTTTTATCAGTACAAGCTCATCATCCCGCAGTTGTCGATGAAACCGCTTGTTTATGCTTCTGCGTAGCCTCTTGTCTGCCTGAGCCTTTAATTTTTCAGCAGTCTCTCGTATTCATAATTCTGCAGACGGCCTTGGGTCCCTTGGGCATTGGATTTTCTCGTACCATGGACGCTAGGGGTATTCGTTGAGATGAATAATACTGAGAATCTGTCCGGTACTTTCATGCTTGGTAGAGTTTATACTTTCCATAATAATTGGAACCACATCTGGCCATTTCCAGTGCTCTCTTGGTATGAAGATGCGACAGTACTTTGCTATCTCTCTCATAACACGTTCGCTCGGGTTAGATTCCGGATGTCTCACTGAACTCAACACATGTCTTATCTCCATCCTATCAAGCTCCCTCTTGAAAGCAGGCGAGGTGAACTGTGGACCGTGATCACTTAATATGCTTTCTGGCTTACCCATTCTCGGAATGATCTTATTTTTAATCTGGTGTAGTGCAGATTTCGTGTTGGCTTTTTGTACTGGGCACAATGTTACATACTTAGAAAATACGTCCATGCAGACTAAAATATATTTCACACCATGACGTCCTGCAGGTAACGCTCCAAAATAGTCAATTGCGAACAGTTTCCTGGGCATTGTGGGCAATACAGGTCTAGGTTGCTGTTTTAATAGGAAAGTGTTAGGTTTGATACGCTGACATGTGTCACAGGTTCGCAAGACTTGTTGAATCATGCGCCTCATTCTGGGCCAAATAAAAGTTTCCTGTAACGCAGCTGTAACTTTCTCAATACCCGCGTATCCAGTAGTATGATGCCCTAACCATATCAAGTCCATCTGGAACACTGGTGGAACAACAATACGAAATTTAGTGTGTTCTTCATCAATAAATTTATGCAAAAGGTCATTGAAGTAGTGATATTGGGATGCCTTCTTTTGTGCCTCGATGAAACTTGGGGTGCCGGGTTCGAGTTCCTTATTAAAATAATCAATCAGTAATTTGGTTTGTCCGTAATTTTTCTGCTCTTGGCCTAAACTTGGTAATTTGTCTAAAATGTTTTGGTCCTCTTCGCCCAACATTGCCAAATTTACAGTAGCCTCAACTTCATCCGAGTTTCGACTGAGTGCGTCTGCCACGTTGTTCAATTTGCCTGGGCAGTGTTCTAGTGTCAGATCGAACTGTTGCACAAATAACGACCATCTGTACACCCTGTCGCTACCTACATTGGATTTTAGCGTGAAAGTTAATGCCTTATGGTCCGTTCTAATGATGATCGGAAATCCATAAATATACTTCTTCCACTGACCTAGGGCAACTTCTATAGACAGCATTTCTAGTTCCGTTGCAGTCCACTTTAACTCATGGTTACGTAACTTCCTGCTTGTGAATGCCAGATAAGTGATCTTGGGTTCGTTCTCTAGATTTTCCTGATACAGAACCGCTCCTATGCCCACATTTGAAGCGTCCGTTTGAATTATGAAAGGACGGTCATATGCAGGGTAGCCTAGCTTCACTGCCTTCGCCAGCATTTCTTTGGTCTTTCGAAAAGCCTCATCTTGATCTTGTCCCCATTTCCATGTGTAATTCACCTTCAAAAGCTCCTGTAATGGTGCTACAGTATCTGTATACGACTTGCAATGATCAGAGAAGAACTGACAAAGTCCTAAAAACTGCCTGATGTGCTTAATTTTGGTAGGTTTCGGGAAATTTTGTATTGCTGATATCTTCGCCGGATTAGGCTTGATCCCTTTCCCATCGATATCATGGCCCAAAAATAAGGTACTCCTGCTACAAAAATGAGATTTCTCCAGATTTACCTTGAAATTGCAGCGATTAAGATCTGCCAAGAGACGGTCAATTTTGTCCAAATGTTCCTCAATTGTTTTCGAACAGAAAATTATGTCGTCGATGTAGATGATAGTAAATGCTTTTATGTCTGGACTTAAATTATCTTCCAATGCACGGATAAGAGCAGAACTTGAATTTTTTAAGCCAAATGGCAAACATAAGAAATGATAGGTCTGGTTGTTGAACATGAAACCAGTTAGCATACTAGATTCTGGATGTAATTCGATGTGATGGAATGATGAAGTTAAATCAACGGTGCCGAAGTATTACATACCTCCGAACCTCTTTAAAATGTCCTTGATTGCTGGAGCCTGCGTGTACTCGGGGACTAAGCGCTTGTTAACCTCACGCGTATCCAAACATACCCTCACAGAACCATTTGCTTCCAGCCATGATCGGACTCAAAAATGGCGTGGGCGATTTGGTAATGACTCCATTCTTCTCCATATCATCAACCAATTCCTTCACCTGAGGAAATATCTTCTCGGGAAAGGGATATGGCCTCAGTTTAAATGGCTCCCAGTTATTCACGATAATTTTGTACTTGTAGTTAGGTATTTTTCCTGGTTTTGATCCGAATGCGCTCTTATGTTGTTCTAAAATCTCTTTCATTTTCCCACGAGCTTCTTCATTCACTGGTGCTTCCGCTAATTTTTCTGGCAACAATTTTGAAAATTTTCATCCTCCTCGGCTTTTAAGTTTATCGTCATGGCCTCAAAATATTCTGCGAGCTCATTACAATTTTCTACAAAATTTACTGGAAACTCAAAAGGTTCTTCTTCTCTCTCGGTTACAGATGCTGTCCAAATTTGCTCATCTCCAACATTCTCTTCAACCTGGTCTAATCTCAACTCTTCACTAGAATTTTTGTGTTCAAAAAATAATGTTATTATTTCCCATGTCTATCAAGGCATTGTATTCTCCCAGAAAATCTGCACCAAGAATTAAATTTAAATTCCATCTTTGTTAGAATTACACAGGGATGTGACATAGCTAAATTTCCAATTTGAATATCCAAAAGAGCCTGCTCCTTACACACAGCTGTCTTGTCCGGTACAATTTTGATATAGGAATAGTGAGTACCTTCATCCGTGATTTTAACTCATTAATTAAGACCTGAGATACCACACTATTCGACGCTCCAGTGTCCACCAAAGTTTTCACTCGTAAATGACCAGCTCTAGTATATATTACGGGTAAGCGCTTTACAGAATTATAATTTTGTGATACTTCCTCTTCCAATAAATCCTCGGGTCTTACAATCCAACTGTCTACGGAGACTACATTCCATCCATTATTATTCCCATTGGTCAAATCCAGGCTATCTTCCTCATCATCTATTGTGCTTTTTTTGTTGTCCATCCCTCGGCCCTCATAATTAGGAGCATTGGGATTCAACCTATTTTCCTGTTGCCTTACACGGTATTCCCTGTACGCAACACTTTCAGCCCCATGACATTCTTCATTACCAGTGGCTTGTATGGCTCCTCTCCACCGGTCTTCCTCCTGCCTTTTTCCTCTCAACTCTTCAATGTACTGTCTTGACTCTTCTCTTCTTTGGTCATGGTTCTCCTGTAATATCCTCTTCCTCCTCTGGGGTTTCGCTCTTTCTCGTCCCAACGATAATATAGTCTTCTGGGTCCACCATATTTTCGATACTTGTATCTATAGGTCCTCCCGTTATGTCCGCTTGGATAGCTGTGTCCTCGCTGACTTAAGCCATTACCTTGATAATTATTTCTTCGAAGCTGATCTCTTCTGTCTCTCCGCTGCCAATTGCCATCCTGATGTACAGCACTCCTGTTGGTTTGCTCATGTGTCGCTGTTTGAGTCCCTAAGCTTTGATAATCATTTCGCTTCCTTACTTTCGGTGGATTGCTTACTTCTTCCACCCCTACCGTATGGATAGCCTCAACATGCCTCAACCTTGGCTGGTTTTGACTAGATGTTAAGTCTAGCTGTCTTAAAACCAATTCCGCCTCTGCTGCAGTTTTGACATTAGCTGCAATTAATGTCCTCTGCACTTCAAGAGGTATTGCCGAGAGATTGCTGCTATAAATTCGCTCTCGCTCGGTGGCATGTCTAAGTCCCGAAATTTGAGCATCTGAGAAATGAAAAAGGAGAATACTTCGTTATCGACGTTGCCGTATATCTGCGTGAATACAATTCCATTCTCAGTGATTGCTGCGTCGATACGTCCCAGAACTTTTTGAGAAAAGCCTCCTTAAACTCCTCATACGTAGTGAAAGTGTAACGAAAAGCATTCGCCCATTCAGCCACTGAATCACCCAGAAATCTTTCTACTGTCCTCAATTTACGCTCTGGTGTACCTTGCAATCAGCTAAGAAATCATCAATTTCACGCAAGAATGCTTTAGGTGTTCTCTCATCATTTCCTGTAAACTTCCGTGGTTTTTCTTCATTGCTCCGCAGGATATTGTAAATAGGAACGTTATGTGTCTCATTCGGAGTTGAACAGTGGACCTCCTGACGCGGTAACTGTAGAAGATCGCTCAACGCAACGTTATCGCTAACTTGACTTGGTGCCTTTTCTATAATAGTTTGTCGAACTGTACATTTCAATTTACTAAGTTCTTTGTCCGTTCGTAAATCCAACAATTCTAATTTATCCTTCATAAAGGCGATTTCCTTCTCGACAACCTCCATCTTCACTTGATTTTTCTGTGAAACTTTTGTCCACGTCTCCAGACTCGAACCAAGTACCTGTAGATCTTCCTTGTTCCTTTCCCTATCAGCCATTATCATATCTTTGACTTCTTTGCCTGTCTCTGTGATGTCCTCCTTCATTTCCAATCGAATTTGAGTTTCTATTTCTGTCAGTCTTTCCTCAGTCTCCTTTTGCTTCATCTTAAGTTTCAGATCAATTTTGTCTTCCGTTTTCTGCTGAGCTTCTGTAATTTGTTTACTGATGTCCACGGTGAACTCTTCCAACCTCGTCTCTGTGTCAATCCGTAACTTATCAATCGCACCTCGCTGGAGTGTAATTTCTGCTGTAGCTTCTTCTAATGTGTACGATAAGTCTCCCAGCCGCTTATCTGTGCTAGTCATGTGTTCTGTCACCCGACCGGCGATTTCCTCAACTGAATCTCTAATCTTTTCAATTTGCGTCTGTGTTTTAAGTTCTACTGTCTCTAGCTGTTTCTCTAATTTTCCCATGCCTTCTAAACAGCATGTACGAACGAAATCGTTTTTCCCCTGTAACTCATTGGTCGCCACCTTAAGTTGCTCCTCAGTTTTCTCCGCCGCCTGTGTTAATTGTTCCTCGGTCCTCTCTGCAGCTTCTTTAAATTGTTCGTCCGTCCTATCTGCAGCTTGTTTAAATTGTTCCTCCAACTTACTCGAAAGTTCATTCATACGCTCCTGTTCCCTCATCTCGGCCTGCTCTGCCCTCTTGGCCATCTCCTCTAACAACTCCTTCATCGTCAACGTCATACCAAATACGTATTCGGGAAAACGCATGGATGCTCCCCACTACCTAGTATCCTATACCGTATCTTGTGTACTCCATACGAAAACCATTTACTTTACTGAAAAGCTTCTATGATTTACGCTAATCATACACCAAGAAAACATGGCCTCAAAATTCGCCATATAGAAGCTTCCTGATGATTTGGGATATTTATCGTCTACCGCGCATAACAAACAAACGCGTTATCATAACTTTAAAAAGAAATTACTAATATTATAGCCCCAAATTCTTTTAATCCGAACATTATTAATTTACCTGTCTTTTGGGCTCTAATCTAAGTACTAGACAACAGTACTGGGCCATATTTACGATAAATACCTCCGACTCCAGGCTAATATTCCAACATAGGTTTACCAGTCTCGAATCATCACCATTTATTGTAAATATCACCACCATTTCTTAAGACTGAGGCGATCTTAAGTTCCTAGCCTTTCTCTGAATCAAATAAAATTATCATTACTGGCAATTGAAATTTGATCTGCACACAAATTCCAAGCTATGTCAAGATCAACACATGTCTGAAGGACGCGTCATCAACCACTCTACCTCATTAGAGAAATCTTTTTATAGTTCTCTGACTCAAATAGAGTTCTTTTATTACTACGACACGCCTTACTTATCGGCTATGTATTTCTCATTCTTCCTAGCGTGATTTAAATCAAACATTTTTGCCGATGTTCCTAACGTAATACATTTAGATTTTACTCTATTTTCTAAACAGACGATTTCCGATGAAACCTCGCCCTTTCATGTCCGCCTACTATCATTCGTAAAAACTGAACATGGGACTCTAGACTCAAGTTATCTGAACGTTAGGTTGCCAGATTCCTAATTTGCGCCTTTGGTACGAAATTACCTATCTACCATTCTTAAATTGAATAATTATCTGGATACCAATTATTAGTCTCTTCCAGCTTTCGAACCATGATCCTAATCCTATCTAGCCTTCGGAATTGGCTCGTCAAACCACATTCACTATTGTAAATCTCAATTTGACCTGCCCAAGTTTGTAAGAATAACCTAGACATCTTTGGGTAACACAAAAATATTCCCAGCGGGATACGAACATACGCCAAAGTGTCTATTTGCCCTTAGTTGCGGCGCCAAATGTATGTACCGTACCCAGGGGTAAATACCCTCTAGGACGATGCCTCCATTCCTGTATGAACATCCGACTAACTCAGGGTTGGGCAGAGTGTGGGTAGGTTGTCGGTTGGGTCAGGATAAAAAGTCGAAGTTCTACTCTAAAATATCAATCAATAACAGGAAATGGAGGTATAACACGAATGAGAAACAATCATAGGGGGTAAGATGGATTTATTGATAAATATCCCCGATCATATTACGAGAAAACAATTAAATCAAAAAAATAATGTCAAAATGAACTCACAAATGTAGAAAATGAATGGAAATCAAAACGTTACTTGAATGATAAGACAAAATTTGAAATCAAAAATCAAGTTCAACAAAGAACATTATATACATCAAGACTGAGCTGCATCTTATAGTCCATTGTTTATATTGTCTGGCAAGAAGTGTACGCAAACACTGACATGTGGTATTTCCGTATGGAGTTACACACTATCGCATCACAACGATACGGTTTCCAAATTTAAGTTAAATCCGAGAGTCGCCGAAATATAACTGTTAAATAGAAATTACATAATAAAGAAAAGTTACGACGAAAAGGAAAATAATTAAGACGCAATGGACGCTATGTAAGTTATGCAAATACTAGGGGCATATCCTACACTATATTTACAACAATTCAAATAATCAAACTAAACACATCTATTCATCGGATATCGAGTAAAGTCTTAAATGCTACACAGATTCTAATGTGAAACCCGATTCACTGCAAAAGATCTAGACAGAACTAGATAAACCATCAATACGTCAGCACTCGGCCTGTTCCCTTTTTAAAACAACGAGACAAGTATACAATCACAAATAACAATGTAAAACATCATCCTGTAAGGGAAAAGACATATAAATAACCCTTGATATCATGAAGAAAGCAATGGGCAACATTGCCTCCTTCTGCTGCATTTGAGCGCTCAACTGCGCGGTCATCCGTCATGTACTTCCGGGTAGATTACGAGCTGAAAAGAAATGTTGAACTCAACACTATGCTAAAGTTTTGATTCCGTCTCCCGCGGCTGTCACAGGGAAGTCTCGTCTCCTTCACGCCTACAGATAAACACAGGCCAGAAATCAGCTTGCCATGAGATAACGCCTTTCGCCGGCTACACGGAAACTCACGTATATTCATACCTTCTTAGCATGCTTTTACCATTGAATATCATCAGACTCAATAGTCTGGAATTAATACTGTCCATTCTGATCACATTATACACTCAGAAGACACTTAGCAGGCACACACATCTGCACAATATTCTTTCTCTTGTCAGGCATACAATCATCCTGCATCAATACATTATAATTCGGCATGCAATTTTTATGTCATTATTTCTCATAAATCCCATTGGCCTTCCACATTATGAGACTCAGTTCGTGTCCTTTACAGACCATCAGGTAAAACAGAATCCAACTTAACTCAAAGATCTTATTTTAACAACGACGTTCTGCAGCTCCTTCAATCAGCTTCCGTAAAATCATGCGTCATGCAGAATATCTATACATGTCTCTCTGGATAACCGAAATGAAATGAACTAATACGTATTGAACGTTGTATAAAGATGAACCTGTCAATCTAGCCCTTCTAGCATATAAATATAAGGAAAACTCGGAATATCCTATACTAAGTAACATATGTAAATAAACAACAACTAATCCTATCAATCCCTCATTTTCCCAATCATCTAATAAAATAAACATGCATTATTTTCGTATCCGAATCTATCATAGTAACAAAATTAAACAAACACATGCCGTCAGGCTTACTTTACATGAAGTTAAAAATTCTGTCTACACTGCCCTAGTACCTTAACATAATTTACATATCATGCCATAAATAACACTTGCATCTTAACTGAATTCCATCCGACGACTCTCGAGATACCAGGATAGCAGCTTACATCCCCGCTGATTGAGGGATTTACTCCATGTTAATCACAGCATTAACATGTGAGAATTCACTTCTTTCTTCTGCATGCATCGCCATCATCTTGCTGGAAAATAATCCACTGGAACACAGAAGACTATGGTTGACAATATCTTCGCTGCTTAATGCTACGAGCCGAAATACCCTTTCTCTTTACAATATCAGCAAAACACACTGATATAATTATAATACACTTCACTTAAAGGGTGAGAATACAGTTTAAAAGCAGCACACGGTTCGCTACGGAAGTTCCCCGCGAATCGCGCCCGTTTCGAAGTAGTGAAACAATAGCACGTCTCCACTACACTTGCTACACATCGGTCACTAAGCACCGTCTTTATATATTGAAAGTAAACTCTGCCAAAATATACTATTCCATTTACTCAAGAACAGTAAAATCTTCCAACTGCACAATTTAAAATATCATTTAGAACCAGATACTGTTACTGGAATCACGATCACCAATTCAGAGTTTTTGCTTCCGCACTATCCAAGCATTTAACACAGAGTGACGCTCTTCAGAGCTTGGGTTACTGAGGAGGCTTTGGTGACGCCATATCAATAATGGGGTTCCCGGGTGTCTGAACCAACCATCAATCAGAAAATTCGTCGTATATGATGACACAATATTTATTGTGATATATTTACAAACACAGATCAAACACTAGCAAATCGCTTCCACCAATTTTTATATTACATTTCCAAATATATCTGACTTCTGAAACTGTGGAAAACCGATTACTGACATAAACTGACTTTAGCAACTGAGCACGTTGGTCATTCTGGAATTAAGATTTGGCATGGTGTGGCCTCCATGTTTCCCAAGTCCTTAATTTCCCATTGGCTGAAATATATTGATTGGTCAGCATCTAATACACGTGTCGATCCTTGCCAGCGCTTGATTACGCCACCCTTTCTCACGGTCATACGGAAATATAAAGCAATGTCCAGCGACTCACTGTCTTGCTCAACATCCGGTATCAACTATCTTGGGATACGATGCTTTAACATGTTAGACTGTAACTTTTATGAATACATTTTACATATTGGGTCAAATAATACTCTAATTATTATTATGGGCCGGGAGGATACGGCTCATTATTATTATTATTATTATTATTATTATTATTATTATTATTATCATTATTATTATTAGTCTATTGCAATTTATTTTCATAACTATAGCAGATAAGCTTACATTGAATTCCTACATGATTATTTTTGGTTGGATTAGTTTGGATGATGATCTTTACTGATATTAAGGTAGGATGGATTTGCTGGTAAAATTATATGAAAGGAAATGCGGGTTCCCATTCGATCTCACGTTAAAATATACTGTATTGGTGCACATAAGTTACCCCTGAGAGGTATCGCGTAGCAATTCGGAGAATATTTTGACGCTTACTGTGGAACGAGGAATATGCAGGCGTAATAAATTCATTATTCACCAATTAATGGAGATGAGTGTAGCTGCCGATACTTAGCATCATTATTAATGCATGATCCATTCAGTTGATTCCAATACGTGATGGAGTCAGAAGAGGGGAAACAGCCGTAGCAATACATGGGTCGCCCATCATGACGCAAGAAAGAAGTTCCCCCGTAGGATGGTGCATTACTATCTCGAAGAAATGTCTATAGGGATATGATATCCCTAGCACCCGCAGGGGTGGGGTGAATTATAAAAATAAATAGGGGTGACATGGACAACAAGAAAGAATAATGAGCAGTCCAAATTTTTCGGTTTCGCTGAGGTGAATAATGACACTCCGGATATCGTTGAAGTCCATGTTCACCCCGCCATTGGCATGGAGATGAGGGAGTGGAAATGTCCAAAATGACCGAACTTACGGATGTATTGCACCCTTGTAGAGCTTCGGTGATCCACTGAAGTTGATTCTTGCCTTGGCTGCTCCTAATATATATATATATATATATATATATATATATATATATATATATATATATGTACTCACCGCAATTTCGAGGCTCTTCTCATTGGTGATCAGTCCCTGTCGTCAAATTTATGGATGCATAAGGGATTATCTAACCAAGGATAACTGTCTACTGAAATAAAAGACCTTGACAGAGACTGATTCTTAAAAATATGTATATGAACTTATTAATTAAAATCAGAGAAAAATGAAAATGGAATATTCCTAAATTCAGAAGTTAAATTTTAACCAAAAGCAAAGGCTATAACTATAAAATAGTACTGTATTCATGACTATCAATAATCAAAATACAACTTAATCACATTAATAATTGAACTTCCCAAAAGTTACATAAACAAATTATTATGCCATTATTATTAATTGGAGTTATTAATTAATTACCGAATGTGTTTCTAATTTACCACTTATCTGACATATGTGCTGCATAGATACACTTTATAATGGCGATATTATAATAATGATAATAAAAATATGTTTTTTAATAATAATAATAATAATAATAATAATAATAATAATAATAAAGTAATAGAGTAATTACTGACGTGAACCTTCATTCTTACCAATGTGTATAATAATATTAATTACAATGTGTATTATAAATTTAATTCCCCAGAACATTCAAGGATAATGGAGTTAATTCTCCTTTGACAAATATCTCTGATTAACGGTTTTATTATTCAAACTCATTTTTCACAACAACCATTAAGTTACATCACTGTGTAAAATATAAAAGAAAACCATTCTATAAAAGTTAGAAGTTTCATTATTTCATAATTAGTGATTACTGAACTGCCTGAACATAATTTGAATAATTATAACAAAGTTTTCACAATTTAAATGAAATGAATTTACAACTATTCTTCTTGTTCCCGAATTTGGCCGCCTATGGACCGCATTAAACTTAAGCATTTTCTTCTTCTTCTTCTTCGCCTCCTCCTTCTTCTTCTTCTCCTCCCAGAACCTCTTCATCCTTTCACTTCTGATCTTCCTTTCTTTCTCAGATATGACCAGTTTGGGTCTACATTTTGGTGGTTTCTCCTGGAATGTTTTGATGCTGTCCACTCGGCTTCTAAATTATTTTCTGTTGTGAACCATATACATTGAGAGTCCACTTTCTACTGCATCTCCTTTTACCTCTTCTACCCACTTCATCTAAGCTTTCAGTCCAGTGTTGTACTTGAATATTTTCTTAGTTAGCCGTTTCTCATCCATTCTTTCTAGATGCCCACAGAATTTTAGCCTTCGTTTTCGCATGGTGACAGTGATTTTTTCGGTGTATTTGTAGAGGTCGTCATTTTTTCTATGCCTCATATTTGTTCTCTAGTCTTTATCATGCCTTTTAATTCTCTTATCTCTGCCTCCGTACATACACTATGTAAAATGCAAGCATATCAGGAAAAAACATATTTAGTGTTTACATATCCGTGTTGGATAGGGTTTATTTGTGTATTCAATAGAACATTTCCTCGCTTAACACATTCTCTTTCCTTGCCACCTGCAGAAACGTCCTAATGAGGTTTCACTGAATAAACTAACATCCGAAATCATTCATCCACTCTGTTGTATTTTGAGGTGTATCACATTCTTACTTAATTTCAGTACAAAGCACTAAAATTAAGGGATCGTTTACTTCTGCCTTTATTTCTAACGAGTAATTACTGCTATCAGCCACGGTTTTTACGCATTTATTATGAAGACGTTCTTTTTCGTTTCAAATTTTGTTTATGGAACACCAGTCAACGAGTATTACTAATCGACTCTGACATCGGCTTTGAATTTCATTGTCAACGAGGGCTCGCTAGTGCACATAGCGAGAAAACTATACTGAAGATGATCGATCAAAGAAGTTGTTTCCGTTGGAATGGATTTCATGTAGACTATAAATTGAATATTGCATTAGAAAGGAATCAAACAACACTTGATAAGAAACTCTCCCAATTAGTACAATCTAAGATACAATCTCCCACACGTAACAAAGTTTCACAAAGAACAGTATCCCTACATGATAACACATCCACAGTAGTCAATTTGACGAACGTTCAGTTTTCTGAGGATGTGACTTGCAGGGCCTAAAGTGTAATTGGCCTAGCCGAAATAAAACAACAGATATCATCAATACAGTATTTCGAAACTCCCCATTGAGGTTCAAAACGATGTTAGAGTCGAAGTAAAAGAGAAATTACCTAAACTGACGGAAGAGATAAATGTTAATTTTGATTTCAATCATAAAAACAAATTCAGAAATTAAAAACAAAAATAGACGACAATAACATTATTGTTACAAAGGCAGATAAAGGAGGTTACACGGTCATCTTAGACAAACAGTTTTACACTAAAAATCTGAAGAATTATTTAATGATGCAAGTTATTCGGTAGTTAACAAAGATCGCACTGCTAGAATTCAACAAAATTTTAAAATAATAAAAATTCTAATTTTCTTTTCAACGAACAAGAGCAACAAAGACTTTTCAACATGAACCCCAATATCCCTACTGCCAGAGCTTTGCCGAAGTTTCATAAGAAGGACACCCCAATGCGTCCCATTATAAATTGTAGGAATAGCCCTACCTATAAAGTATCAAAATTCATTCATAGGTTTTTAAGAAAGCATTGTGTTTTCAACAATAAATCCCCCTTAACAAATTACATTAATTTCTGCCAAATATTGAAGAAATTTGAACTGCAACCCAACCATATTTTGTGTTCTTACGAAGTCACAAACATGTTTCCAAGCATTCCTACTAAAGTAAGCATTAAAATTATCCATGACAACATCAATAAACATAGCGGCCTTAGTAAAATGGAAATTGAAGGATTCAATAAGATATTGAATTTTGTTCTAAACAATAAATACTTCTCCTTTAATGGTAATTATTATCAGCAGATATTTACAAGGATTCGATAGAACATACAATTATTTCACAAATAAAAGTATTTGTTTGTGGCTAAGTTTGCTGACGATACTTTCGTGATCATCAGTAAGGACATTACTGACAGTGATAATATATTAGTTTCACTAAACGAAATAGATCCTAACCCAAAGAAGATGAGGTCAGTAATTTAAATTTTTTAGATTTAAGTTACACGCTTGAATAACACTTTTCAATTTGAAAATTTTAGTAAACCTACTCATTCACCCATAACTATTAAAGATACATCCTTGCATCCTAAGACCCAAAAACTAGCTGCCTATCATAGTCTAATATATAGGGCACTAAAAATTCCTCTTTCGCCAAAAAGTTTGGAAACAGAGCTGAATTACATAAGACAGTTAGCTCAGTTCAATGGCTTTAAAATAAATATAATCAATCGATTAATTAATAAGATCAAAATTAGGCTATCTTCCAACCTAGTCCCAGTTAAATAAAAACACAGCTACGCCACATTTACGTATAACAGCCCTGCTATATATCAGATCACTAATGTTTAAAAAAACACAACGTCAACATAGCCTTGAGGACAGTAAATAATAACCAGAACATATTCCTCAACCACAATAGGGTCAATAATAATGTTTACTCAGATTCTGGTGTTTATAGGTTAAAATGTACACAATGCGGGTTCATGTATTTTGGTCAAACAGGGAGGAGCTTTTAGACAAGGTATCTAGAACATTACAATGCTTCCAAACATAACAAGCATTCGGCCATGAGCCAGCATATGAGTGAAACAGGCCATAAATTTACCTCAATAGAGAAAGATTTGACGATCGTTAGAAACCTAGGTAAGGGGAAGTTATTGAGCAAGACGGAAAACTTGTACATTTATTTGGAACCAACTTATAATAAAAATAATGATCTTAACAACGTCACTGACAACAAAAATCCGTTATATGAGGCAACTCCGAGGTTAATCCAGGCCGTAAATCAGAATAAAATCCCCAGTATGTTTAAATCACAGCACGCATGCACTCCTATCGCCACGCCTAATGCTGGGCCCACCCAATCCAATTCGAGTAACGCCTCTCTAGCAACAACGCAGATGCACAAATTGAAACTCTCTCGCCCTTCCCCTCTACACTCCACCCCTCCGTTACCGCATCAATACTACACTAGAAGTAACAAGGTTAGTCGTTCAGATACAACCGGAACAAGTGGTTCCAGCTAACGTCTGACAGGACAAGTAAGTTCGTCCACTTTTATGGGGTAAAACTTTCACTTTACATTTATTATATTGGACTCTACATTCATCATTCTAAATTCCTTTTTTCTCTTGATTCGTTTACAGACAACTCATAATTCCTCCCAAGGTTAAACAATGCACCAACGGGAACGTTAATCGACAAGAATGCCACAATATTCCAATTTTTTATCAGATAAGCACTAGTGAGTGATATCAACAATATGTTTCCAACATACAAGATTTAACCTATAAAATATTACCATTCTTCTTTCTAAAGGGATATTTAAACCCAAAATGATCGGCTTTATACCACGGTTCCAGTTTTGTAACAATATACTTACGACATAGGTGACCATAGCCTCCTTTGAACACTCCACCCCTCCACTCCACTCCACCCAGTATTAAGTTCCAATGTTTAATAGATTTAAGACTTGACCTTAACATTAGTATTAGGCTGAAGATGCCCAAAATTAGGGCAAAACATGTTCCTAACTAATGTTTATAATTCATGTAGGATTTAATCACTACAAAATATAATTGTATTGAATAGGTGGACACAGTAATTTTATTCTTGAAAGAATTTTACACATTCAATATAGTCGCTGAAGTGCATAAATATTGATACAGTCTGTAATGGGTAAAAACTGCCCGCTTAATCACTCTTGATAATGGATGCAACGGTGGGGTTCTTGCTATAACTGCTATAACAGTTTCTTCTTGTTTCCGAATATGGCCGCCTATGGACCTCACTGAACCTAAGGTTTTATCTTCTTCTTCTCCTTCTCTTCCTCCTACCAGAACCTCTCCATCCTTTCACTTCTAATCTTCCTTTCTTTCTCAGATATGACCAATTTGGGTCTACATTTTGCTGGTTTATCCTGGAATGTTTTGATGCTGTCCATTCGGCTCCTATATTATTTTCTGTTGTGAATCATATCCATTGTAAGTCCATTTTCTATTGCATCTCTTTTTACCTCTTCTACCCACTTCATCGAAACTTTCAGTCCAGTGATGTACTTGAATATTTTCTTAGTTAGCCATTTGTCAACCATTCTTTCTAGATGCCCATAGAATTTTAGCCTTCGCTTTCGCATGGTGACTAGTTTTTCCGGTGTATTTGTAGAGATAATTTTTTCTATTCCTCCACTCCCCATCAGCATTTTTCTGTGGTCCTAAAATCTTCCTTAAGATTTCCCTCTCCTTTTTTTGAGATCTTGAAGCTCACTCTTTTTATTCCTTGTCAGGCTCTCTTGAAGTGTAGAAACCCTCTGGCTTTCCACTGTGCTGTAGTGTCTAAGTTTCGTCTTGTAAGATATTGCTCTTTTGTTGTATCTGTTCTGGGTTAACCTGTAAGCTAATTCTAGTTTTGGAATTCTTGCCCTATTCGCCTCTTTATCCAATCCGTTAGGTTCTATCCCATCCCTTATATATTTAAATTTCTCAGTTCTTTTTAGAGTCCCATGCTTCACTTCTGTCTTCCCTTGATGTCCATATTCCATGTATTCCGTCTTCTCATTTGATGATTTGAGAACCGTTTTCTCAGCGATCTAATGTAGAGTATTCTGAATAATTTGGGAATTTTCTCGGTTGTGTGCCAAGAGGGCAAGATCATCAGCGAAAGCCAAACACTTAATTTCTAAGTTCTGTCCTTTCCTCCCTAAATGTATTCCCTTTATTCCTTTCACTTCCAAGGTTTTTTCCCAGGTTCTAATTATTTTTTCTAGAACAGTGTTAAAGGGAATTGATGATAGGCAGTCCCCTCTTCTGACTCCCGTTTTTATTTCAAATGGTTCTGAAATTTCACCGAAGAATTTGACTTTTTAGAAAGTTTCTGTCAGGGTTTGTTTTATGAACATTCTTGTTTTCCTGTCAATTCCGAATTCCTCTAGGACGTTAAATAGAGTCTGCCTATCAATTGAATCATACGTTCTTAAAATAAACAAATATTACCACGGTGTTCTGGCTTCTCAAAGCTCTTATTCTGAGAATGCTCTTCAGGTTAAATATTTGTTCTGCGCATGATCTTCCTTTTAGAAAACCAGCTTGGTACTCACCAATGAGATAGTCTGCTTGTTCTTCAACTCTTCTCAATAGTTCTTTACAGAGTATCTTATATGTTATTTGGAGTAAACAGATGTCTATATGGTTATTGATGTTCGTCCGGAGACCTTTCTTGTGAAGTGGGTGTATAAGAGCACACTTCCAATCATTAGGGATCTTTTCATCTCTCCAGATTTCTCCTATGACGGCGTGGATTGCGTTTGCTGCAGTTTCTCCTCTGAACTTCCACATTTCTGCAATAATTCCATCTTCACCTGGTGCTTTGTTGTTTTTAAGCACTTGTGATTATTATTATTATTATTATTATTATTATTATTATTATTATTATTATTATTATTATTGTTATTATTTCTTTGATCTCTTGTAGACTCTATATTTCAGTAACTCATATAATTTATCGTTGCTGTTACTAGGGTTACATCAGCTGAATCTAAGATATTTCTTTCTGTATTTTACGCGGGTCCTTTCCTAATTTTTACTTAAATTAAACTAGGGATGCTAACTCTCCCACTTAATAAAACTTATGAAGAAAATAAACTACTATTTACAAACGGAGTCGCAGTCAAAGGAATATCCTATTCTGAAATCAAATAAAAATCACACTGCTGAAAAATAATGACATCCTACCACTAGTCTATACACAACTATACAATTGAAAGTTCTCCATACAAGGAGCTGTACGAAGACAATTCAATGTCAGGTTATATAAAATGAATAGTTACGAGGTTGGCTGATTTCAGTGTCCAATATATTATAATCACCAAAAGCACCGTTCACCACAACTATGAATATATCACTCTTGTGGCTATCCTAATATTGTCAACTGTACGATTTGATTATATATTGAATAAACTGAAATAAATTTTAGAAAAACAGTCAAACATGTAGATAAACACTACCTGTGAATGTACTAACATTAATAATAATTAAGTGTCATGGCCGAAAATCATGTCCATAACGATTCCAAATAAATCAATTGGGTATTTCCTAGCTTTAATACAAATTATCGTGGCAATCCTAAATGATTTAATCATGTAACTTTTATCTAATAACGATGTTGTGTCATTCTTTGTCTTTTGCTTCTTCATTTGTTCCTTACCATTTATTGGTGAACACTAATTGGCACATGCATTCCTCTGCTCAATCAACTGATTCACTAATTCAATGTCTTCTTGTTCAACAATCTCTAACTGTTTGTCAGCTTCACTGCTGGCCTCATTTAATTCAGCTCCGAGGCTGGCACATAAAATTCCTCTTTCATTCAGTAGGAAGACTTTCACATAATAGTATATATTCCATAATCTGGACATTATTAAAATACTTGACTCCATAATGTCACTCAATATCGTATTTTTAAAACAATAAAATAGTTCTTACTACATAACTTTATAACATTCCAATTATTTATTTTATATTGTTTCTTGGAAGTGTAAACAATAAAATATTGCCTGAAATAATATTCGTGCCATCCTGACCTGATATGAGTGAAATTCCTAATTGATTCATATAAAAGAATTATACATCTCACAATCCAGGCTCGACTTGCCGGTTACTATAAAGTATCAAAATTAATTAATCATGAAAATACATTTAACAGTTTTCCACTCCATAAATTTACCAAATATGTGCTTACGGCATCACCTGAGATCAAAACAACATCTTACATGATCGTAGAAAAATACGCTGGCATCCTGACTTGAAAAAAATAAATAATAATAATAATAATAATAATAATAATAATAATAATAATAATAATAATAATCATCATCATCATCATCATCATCATCATTGTTATGGAACTACCCGTGGAATGCAGAGGTGAAAGAAGGTGCGGGCTGGAATGGGTCTAACTACAAAGCTGAGATATTGATTAAAATTGCATTAAAGGTTATATTTTCGAAAATAGCAAAACTTAACAATTTTCACATAGAATTTCAAAGTTTGACCAATAACAACAACGTAACAAATCAGGTACAAGATCAGGAAAAGCCAAGATCTAGAGATAATTTACCAATCTGGGCTTCAAGCCCCAAGTTTTACAATTTTTGAGCTCACAGCTCACAACCACATATTTACAAAAGGGCAGAAATCCCCTAATAACATAGAGCACTAGCTCCCACCTAGCAATGTCAAACCTCTCTGAGGCACATTTCCAATACCTAAGAGCTGACCCGCTCTCAGTTTCCCAAGCCTATTAAAGGTAATACCCGGCTTTACACTAAATTGCCATCAAGGCACAGCTTACATCAAATGGAACGGGGGTATCTCGTACCCAACCTACTAGGCCTCAGTGGAAAAAGAACAGATTAAGTAAATGGCCCAAAATACCAAGATGAATGGAGGCGTTGCTTGCACTCCTACATGAAACCTTTTAAAACGTAAGAGGCACTAGGCCGATGAAACAGGGCCTATTCCCAAACTATGGAGGTGACTCGTATAAAAAAAATTAAGACATTACAGAAAGGAAGAAAACCAGTTACAAAACGTAGTCACCTCAAACTAGTATGAAGGGGAGCTCGAGAGGGTAAAGCACTCTCTATCCCCGAATTACAGTAAAAGATATTTGAAGTTTTACAAAACGATGGGAGATTGCATGTTTATTACATAGCAAAGGTTTCGGACCTTCCCCGCGGATTAAACTGCTGAGTTAGCAAGAAATAAAGATGTTAAGTGGCCATTACCTTGTTGAAGAGCTGCAGTTGGAAGAAAGAGGCACTTTCCGCCTCCTGCTACACTTCCATACACTGTGCTAGATGTTGTTCGAGTGGCCGAGAGACAGGAAAATCAGCAGTTTTTATACTCTCGGGGAAGATTCGAAACCTTTCATGAATAATTAAGACACACCCACAGCCGTTTATTGGGTAGCTTACAGTTACACATCAAAATCGAAGAAGAAAGACGCGATTGGTCAAAAATTAATTACAGAAATTCTGGATTGGCTAAGTTCAAAACTGGCGGAAAGAAAAGATTTATATTGCCAACCCACAAATGAAGGAACGAAATTTACTAAAGAACAAACTTATGAATACAAAATTTCTGCAAATAAAGTTCTTCCACTTCGCACCAGGGTGCATGGTCATTTTTTTTAGTAGAGACATCTATAAGAGAATGTCCATACTTCTTGATCAATAGAAAAACAAAACAAGTTGAACTCCACACAGTACTGACAACTTCGTAATCACAAAATTTACGGTAGTGACATCTTCTGAGAAAACTTATAAGTTGATCCAGTTTTAAAGTTCAGAGTTTCTCCTGCAGAGCAGTACCTTAAGGCGGAAAATTCAAATGTGCGGCGTAGAGGTGTACCGGCCGGTACAATAATAATAATAATAATACTAATAATAATAATAATAATAATAATAATAATAATAATAATAATAATAATAATAATAATAATAATAATAATAATAATAATAATAATAATAACCTTCATGCGTAGACAAAAACAAAACATGTTCCTAATATGACCGTGATCCCATATATATTACACCACTAACTAGATATTATTACTACCGACTCGCATAAATATATAAAAACAAGAAAGATATATCTTAGATTCTACAAGATTATATTGATGTACTCACATGGTCGCAACTATCTCCATCCCAATAGTCAGCGGGCTCCCGCCATGGATGAGATTAGAATATCATTATTGGAAGATTACACTTTTCCAGATTCTTGAGGTATCCACTCATTGCTTTCACTAATTTATCTTTAACACACGGTTGCAGCTCTTGACATCTTAAATTTAACACACGCATTTACACTGTAATATTACGCATTTACGTTGGAGTATTCACACACCTTTATCCACATTGAATACCCTATCTTATGTCGCGAATTATTACTGTTGGTGATAGTTATTTGTGTCTGAAGTCAGCGTTCTACCCTCACATACAGATCCTACTATACCGAGCCCTCCCTTGTTTCTCGACAAAGCAGCCCCCTGCAGTGTTTGTTCCTAGGGCGTTCACCTGTCCTTGATAATACAACTCCTGACTGTCTTTCAAATAACCACTTAGAATGGTAACAGTAAAGGTTTACTAGACACTCAGCTGGTCTCCAACAAGTATGAAAATGAAAGTGTTCGTCGAACTCTTCTCGCCTGTGGGAACATCTGGCGCTACTGCTCAATGTAACAAAGACTGTAATGTGATGTCAAAATAGTTATTATGAGATATAAATCTCCATTGACATAATTAATTCCTGTTCCACGAAATCATTTTATATTGCTTAATTCATATATATAGCACATACGATATTGTATTAACCGCAGCACAATAGGACTTAGTCCCATATTCACACTTATACTCTATTGTAATGTATTAGTTCACTTCACGGAGCGATTTTAATACGCGCCCGTCCCGACGAAAATTCTGAATACGACTGACTTGTGCAGAGCGGGCTATCTTCTAGCTTGCTTACACTTTGGCGGAGTGATATTAACCTAGTAGACGGGGTTTCCTGGCTCCTGGAGCGTCGTTCAATTACTTTAAATGTTGTGGCAATTAATTGTCCATCCTGTTTAATTACATAAAGTCCTTGCCTTTCATTTTATGTGGTGTGATTGAAGAATCGATCGTCTAATTTGACATAATGATGACGACTTGGGTTGCACCTTTTAATCTCATGCATTGTCTCCCAATGCTGCGCTGTGGCGGCAACTATCCACACCTGGTATTATCTCACAACGTTGTGCGTAGTTAATTATCTGTCATTTAATTATCGTAATTTCTTGGTCGTGCATTTTCTAGGTAAAATCTAGTTTTCTGCTGATATGGAATTTTTATTAATTAATGTTTAATATCGCCGATGAACTGAAAATTTCATCCCGCTTCTTTTAAAATATAAGAACGGCGAATTCTCAGTGGCTGGGAGGTATTCGTTACTCACTTATTTGGACTGGTTCAACACAAATTGTGGGGTTTCTGGTAGACTTTTCTCTGTTTCCTGTCTCACTTACACCAAAATATCCTTGTTTAACCTAGTGGAACTTTACACTGTAACTGCGCAATACCCCAACTCCTTCTCTGACATCATCACCGGGTGTTGCTTGTTTGAGTGGGAGAGAGAATAACTTTTGTAATGAAAACAGAACGTGGCTTCTACTAAACTCAAATGATTCCTTGTTCAGTTTTGATGCTCGTAGAAATATACTGCAGTTTATAATTCAAATCAATTGTATGTGCTCTACAGATGTGATATAGAATGAAATTAACATTATTTACCAAACTGACTCAATCTGTTGGGGGCAGTATGTGTGTTTCTTCCAGCATAACCCTCATACAAAGTTGGTACACATACGAGTATAAATTAGTATTTGAAAAACATATTGTTGGGGTAAAACACCCCTAGCACTGCTAGGGTTGTGGGTGAAGTATACGAATACACAAAAATGACTGATATAAATGTGGAATACATTGTTTACGAGGTCACTGAGTTGAACTGTGACACTCTGGATGGTTAAGTCATACTTCAGTTGCAATCAGTATGGAGGCTGAGAAGGGGTGAAAATGAATGTAAAATTAACCCAGATTATGAATATGTTCCAGAATAACTCTCAACGAAACGTGGTACACATATCACTTACCATCTGAAAAAAATACCACAGAGATTAAAACATTCCAACCCCCGCTGGCGGTGTGGAATGGGAGGGGATGACATGTAAAAATAATGGAAAATAACAGATAATAATGTAGAATCCATTGTTTATATGTCTCTAAGACGAATTGTAACGCTCTGGATACCGTTTAAGCCCACGTTTAGCCTCCACTGAGACGGGGGTTTGCGTGGGACTTAAAAGTAAACAGTCTAAAATCACTGAGATTAGAGTTAAATCCACGGCTTTTGGGGTTGGAAGGCTGATTGGTGATAGTTGAAATCGTGAACATCAAGTGCACAACGCAACGGGTAAATACACATAGTTATAACTTTTTTTAAAAGGATCATATACTTTCCAGTCAATTCGTGTTTCCGCAAGGACAAAGTTTTACTCGAAAATTAAATTATGTAAAACTTGAAATCAAACTCATCTAAATAACTCTTAAAACACCATAATAGGTTGTAAAATATCAATCAGCATCTCAAAATGGAATTCTATAAATATTCACTTCACACATAACTAACTCGCAACACAAATCTTAAAGGTAAACTTTCAAAAACCATCCCGGCAACGCCGGGTATTACAGCTAGTATGTATACAATAGTAATTGTATGTAAGTATGTGGGTGGGTCTGTACCACATCTCCTCCTAAACCATTGGAGCGATTTCAACCAAATTTGGATAACTTATTACTTGGTATTAGGAGACAACTTGCACCCTTAGGGGTGAGATATAAAAATAATCAAAAATAGAGTCAAATCCATACTTTTCGAGGTCGTTGAGATGAATAGTGACAATACGGATTTTCTTAACGACAATCTGGATTTTTTAAAAGTCCAACTTCAGCCCCTTTTGAGAGAGGAAGCGAGGGGTGAGTGCAAATACTTTTTTTGCTATTTGTTTTACGTCGCACCGACACAGACAGGTCTTATGATGACGATAGGATAGAAAAGGCCTAGGAACGGGAAGGAAGCGGCCGTGGCCTTGGGGGCAAGGGGGAAGCGAGATACAAAAATAACCGAAAAGAGTGTCGAATCCATACTCTTCGGGGTTGCTGAAATGAATAGTGACAATACGGATTTTCTTAATGATAGTCCGGATTTTTAAAAAGTCCAAGTTCAGCCCCCTTTGGGTTGGGGGGCAAGGGGTGAAGTGAGATACAAAACTAACCGAAAAGAGTGTCGAATTCATACTCTTCGGGGTCGTTAAGATGAATAGTGACAATACGGATTTTCTTAATGACACTCCGGATTTAAAAAAGTCCAAGTTCAGCCCCCTTTGAGGGGGGGAAGCGAGGGGTGAGTGTAAATACTTTTTTTGCTATTTGTTTTACGTCACACCGACACAGATAGGTCTTATGACGACGATAGGATAGCATATGCCTAGGAACGGGAAGGAAACGGCTGTGGCCTTGGGGGCAAGGGGGAAGTGAGATACAAAAATAATCGAAAACAGTATCGAATCCATACTCTTCGGGGTCGCTGAGATGAATAATGACAATACGGATTTTCTTAACGACACTCTGATTTTTAAAATTCCATTTCCCTGACGTGAAAATGGGAAACCACGGAAAACCATCTTCAGGGCTGCCGACAATGGTGTTCGAACCCACTATCTTCCGGATGCAAGCTCACAGCTGCGCGCTCCTAACCACACAGCCAACTCGCCCGATTAGTGAAATACAAAAATAATCGAAAATAGTGTTGAATCCATAGTTTTCGATGTTGCTGAGATGAATATTGACAATCCGGAACTTTTAGTCTAATTTCAGGCACCTTTGGGGTGGGGGCAAGGGGGAATAAGATATAAAAATAATCGAAAATGGGATCGAATCCATATTTTTCTGGGACGGTGAGATGAATAGTGACAATCTGGAATTTTTTAAGTCCAAGTACAGCCCCTTCGGGGTGGAGGGCGAGGGGGGTTGAAATATAAAAATAATCGAATATAAGTGTCAAATCCACAGTTTTCGGGGTCGTTGGGATGAATATTGACAATCCGGATTTTTAAAAATCCAAACTCATCCCCCTTTTGGCTGGGGGCAAGGGGGAAGTGAGATACAAAAATAATCGAAAACAGTGTCGAATCCATACCCTTCAGGGTCGCTGAGATGAATAATGATAATACGGATTTTCTTAATGACACTCTGGATTTTTTAAAATTCCAAGTTCATCCCCCTTTGAGGGGGGAGCAAGGGGTAAGTGAAATCTATATACCGGTATATAAAATAAAAGTATTGTCTGTACATTGCTCAGAATTTGAAAAGAATGGTATTTCTGTATCGGTCATATCCATAGTAACAAGGAAATGCACTTTTTACTTTTCCGTAATTTCTGTCTGTCTGTCTGTCTGTCTGTCTGTCTGTCTGTCTGTCTGTCTGTCTGTCTGTCTGTATCTATGTATGTATGTATTATGTATGTATGTACACGCATCACGAGAAAACGGCTGAAGAGAATTTAATGAAAATCGGAATGTAATGTCGGAGGGAGAGCCACTACAATCTAGGCTATTAATCATTTTACTCACTTTGAGTGAAATGGTAGTTTAGGGGAAGGCCTAAAATTTAATTCTCAAATATTTATATTATTAGTGGTCCTATCGATAAATAGTTAATAACGAAAGTTATATAGAATTAAATTTCCGATCATTTATGTCATACATTGTTACCGTACCAGCTTTGATAACACAGATTTCATGAATTTGATATTTTTGTTGCAAAGTCCATATCAACGCCGAGCCACGAGAAAATGGGTTAACAGAATTTAATGAAAGTTGGTATATAGAGTCGGGGAATAAGAAACTACAGTCTAAGTTATAAACATTCACCCTGAATGAAATTGTAGTTTAGGGGAAGGCGCCTAAAATTTAATTTTTAAATCCCTATATCATTGGTCCTATCGAGAAGTACTACATAACAAAAGTTATAGAGAATACAATTTCCGACCATTTATATTTTACTCAGTTTTACCGTATCGACTGCTATAAGAGTGGTATTTCAGAGTCGGAAGGAAACTAAATATGAAGGCCTACAATATTGAAAGCTCATAACATTGATCAACAATAACATTACATTGACCGTTGTTTGTTGTGATTTTCTTTGTGTCTTATGCTGCCGCTCAACTCAGATAGAGAGGATTATTGCTGCGTACCGAGTATAACAACCTGACTGAATATTGGCGGGAAATAGGCTGGGAAGTTAGAAAACTTTCTTCTCTAGCATGCCATTCCTCTGGTTCATATATTTTCTGATACTGTCTGTACGTAACAGACTGGTTCATCATAGTATTCCAGCTATTCGATCCCTACTCTGACGCGCTGTTTTGAATGAGCAGTGTACACACTTAAAAGCAGAGACTCACTTAGTCCTATTCCAAATTATAGCACCATAATTCACTCAAAATTCGACCCTGAAAAGAGCCGTTTCTTAAGAAAAGCTTCTTCCTCTTCACTTTTATTAAGTTCTACATTCATTTTATTCCAAATTAGCAGTGAAGAGGGGGGTTTCTCCTGTGGCTTGGAGGAAAAATTTGCCTGGAAATCAGATAGATTTTTCCGCCGCCTGTGTAGTGAACTGAGATTTTCCGACTCATCGGGTACTCCTAGGAAACATATTAGTAAAAAGGCATAGTTTTTGCCCTGGGAGTCTCCACTATTCGACACTCCCACCCGGCCGAAATAAGACGAAGATTGTTCACGGGTCACGGTTGTCCGCAGCTTGGTCATTCAAGCTCTGGAACTTTGGACTGTTAGATTGACAGCGTAGTACTGGTCGTTAAAAGTGAGAATATATGTGGTTTTTCATTTGATCGAGTATTTCATATGAAAGCATTGCTTTTAATCGCGCCATTCCTACTGACGTCATTGTAATGACCTATGTTCATTTCAGTTGGGAAAATTATTAAGACAGTATTTCTGAAGATGCAAAAAGACAGGTGGAGAGTGAGTGTCTGCCATTATAATGATAACTCCCCAACCTGATTGTGCCTGATGGTAGGCAAGCGGGCCTACCATTGCAATGACAATTCCTTAACCCAATCTTCATAAGAGAAAAGACGTTTGGTGACTTCCCCGTCGCGTTTCTAGGGTAACGTTAAGTGCTATGCAATTTAATACAATCTTCCTCACAACGTGTACACTACCTAACCTAGAATTCTGTATACAATGTAGAATTCCGTAGCGAAGCACGGATATATTAGCTAATACAAAAATAATCGAAAATAGTGTCGAATCCAAAGTTTTCGATGTCGCTGAGATGAATATTGACAATCCGGACTTTCTAAAAGTCTAAGTTCAGCCACTTGTGGGAGGGGGGGGGGGGTCGACAGGGGAGTGAGATATAAAAATAATCGAAAATAGTGTCGAATCAATAACTTTCGGGGTCGCTGAGATGAATAGTGACAATCCGCAATTTTTTAAAGTCCAAGTTCAGCCACCTTTGTGATAGGGGTGAGGAGGGAGTGAGGTATTAAAAAATCGAAAATAGTGTCGCATGCACAGTTTTCGGAGTCCCTGAGATGGATAGTGGCACTCCGGAACTTTTTAAAGTCTACGTTCCGCCCTCTTAGAGTTGGGGAGAGAGATAAAAGTAATCGAAAATAGCGTCGAATTCATAGTGTTCGGAGCCACTGAGATGAACAGTGAAATTCCGGATATTTTTTAAGTCCAGGATTAGCTCCCTTTTGGGGTGGTCGACGAGGGAGCAGTCGGATATAAAAATAATCGAAAGTAGTATCGAATCCATAGTTTTCGGGGTCGCTGAGATGAATAATGACACAGCGAATTTTCTAAAAGTCCAAGTTCTGCCCCCTTTGGGATGGGGGTAAGGGAGGAGTGAGATATAAAAATAATCGAAAATAGTGTCAAATCCATAATTTTCGGGGTCACTAGGATGAATAGTGACACCCCGGAATTTTTATGCCTTAGGGATGTGGGCGAGAAGTTGAGATAAAAGTCGAAAATAGTGCCGAATCCACAGTTTTGGGGCTTGCTGAGGTGAAAAGTGACAATCCGGAAGTTTTTAAAGTCCAGGTTTAGCCACCTTTGGTGTAGGGGTGAGGGGGAGTGTAGTGAATAGTGAATCAAGAGGGGTGAGCGGAGTGGAGGATGGTTCAAGCCCTAGTACGAGTGAAGGTCTAGTACAGAGTGAGAAAGTGAACAAAAGCAAGGCTCTATACAAACGGAGAAGTGTGATCTTAAAGGATTTAGGGGGGAAGAGAGAAAAAATGAGGAAGGTATGGTAACTAGGGGTCAAAAGCTAAGTAAAGTTAGTAAATGATGTAGGGTTAAAGTTGGTCGAGGGTGGTGTGTGTTTGGTATAAACAATGCAGGTGGCCATGTATTGATGTTATCGTATACGGTTGGTGGAGAGATCTTGATATAGTATTTAGTAAGTAAGTTGCTTGTGGTGATCTTAACTGAATATGTTGGACGGTGGAGTATATCAGAATTGAAGAGTGTCATGTTAGTTAAACAGTTAGCTTTTGCATAGTTGAAAGGTAAGTAAGGTGAATGTGTTGGTTAGAGAGAGGATTAAGTGATAATTGATTGTGCCGATGGTTGGTTTGATGGCTGGTATGATAAGTTATGAGGACACGTGTTGAGATAAAAGTGTTGAAGTAACGAATCTGGCATATTATGAAATTTACTCATTCAAAGCTGTTGTTGTAGTTAAGATTGTTGAATGGTCTTGGTGGCGTTCTTTGATTTGAATAGTAAGATTATGTTTAAGAAGATGATGAACATGATTATGAGTAGAATAGGTTTGGTAAGAAGTAATTGTATTTGGATTGTTTAGTGTTTTGTATATATAGACCAAAGACATTTGATTGATAAAAGAGGTAGTGATGAAGGGGTAGGCGGTTGAGGTTTTGTTATTTGTAAGAGGTAGAATTGGTGGTTTGGTGGAGAAAAGAGTGGTTGTTTTACAGAGATGGTATGGCAATAATTGATGGATATGTGATTGGAATTTAAGTGTGGAATTTGACTAAGAGCCCTCTGAATGGAAGAGAAAATATTTGAGTAGTTGGATGATAAATTGAAAGGTGAAGGTTTTTGGGTCTGTAAATAAACGTTTGATTGTTAAGAGAGGTAGTGATGAGGTGAAGTTATTTTGAGTGATGATGAATATTTCTAGTGGTTACAAGTGGGAAAAGTAAATTAGATATTGTTATTTATTGCATGTATAATGTGTCGAATGAAGCAGTACACACAGGAACTGATAAGTGAGGGGATTACGGCACGCTATTGCAGCGGGTTTATGTAATGCCTTTGGCTGAATCAACGAATTTGTATTAGGTCAGCGAGCGTGTGAGGTAGTATTTACGAAATGTGAAAGGTTTGCGAGATTCAGCCAGAAGAGAGGAGGAGGTCGCTAAACCTCCTTGTGCTGAGTTGCCATTTCTATTATCGTGAGCAGCTTCGCGATTCCATGGCAACCGCCAATTATAATTTTGATAATAATGCAATTACAGGCATCTTAGAAACTTGAAATTTCGTATCAGAGGAGCTGATGACTTCAGGATCCCTAGAAAATTCCCAAAACTCCCTCTGTGGGGGGGGGGTCATGTTACGGGTTTCAAATTTTGGGCTCAACATAAGAACGCAGTCGGATATATTTATCATCGATAACCTATAGGTTTCATGGGCTTAAAATTTTCCTGAAAGTCCTAAATTTTAACCACCTTCCCAAATAAAGATGGCGGAACAATCTGACAGACCTAGAAAATTGATATTTGGGATACTTATAGCTTTTATCCTGTAACCGATGGAGAAATTACGAGATGTTTAAATTTGCCATTTTTTACTTCAGAAAAATATCGAAATATGGAGGCAACTTAAATGACGGTACAAACCCTCGTTTCGAGGTATTTGATGGATAGACGGTAAGTCGTATCACAAAACGAATGGCACAATCTCCGTTCAATTAGGAGTGATCTACAACTTTGGTCCTATGAACTTTGATCTATCTCTATCTCTTATACGTTAAATTTTGCTGTATTTCTCGGTTGTACGTAAATATTGTACTTTGACACATATCAATAATAGTTTGATACACTTAAAGTCAAGATAAAATCATCAAATTCGCACGAACACTGGCCCACCCAGTGGGCGTATGTAAGCCAAATTCTATGTTTCTAGCTGGCATATATACAACCTTTGGCAATAAAGTTCGTTGAATGAAGACAGAGCGGTCGATCCGGTAACACTGGCGACACACAACGCTGCACCTGAGTATCAGCAGGTTTTGACCACCTGCTCCCAATGCTGTTCAGTTGAGCATTGTGTGTGTGACGTATAAGACCTGTTTGACACAGTGCGTGTTTAGTGCGTTGGTTGTGAACTGCGAACTGGAACTTGAACGACCAAAAGATCAATGTACAGTTTTGTTTTAAACTTGGCAAGACACCGAAGGAAACGCATGCGATGCTGGTGCGTGTTTATGAAGATCAAGCACTGTCCTTGAAGTGTGTGTACGAGTGGTTCACCCGTATTCGAGGAGGCCGGGAAAGTTTTCCTGACAATTCCCGTAGCGGAAAACCGGCGACCGCTGTCAGTGACGAAAACATTGAGAAGGTGAGGACATTAATCACGAACGATCGGCGATTAACTGTGCGCATGATAGCGGACGAACTGCAGATTTATCGTGAATCCGTGTGACAAATCGTTACCCAGAAGTTAGGGAAGAGGAAAACGTGTTCTCGACTTGTGCCACATCACTTGACGGACGATCAGATGCAGGCACGTTTAGAGGCTCACAGGATTTTGTCGAAACGGCGGATGTGACACCAAATTTTTTGAACTGTATTGTCACTGAGGATGAAACCTGGTGTCTCAGGTATGACCCTGAAACGAAACGGCAAAGCATGGAATGGCGTTCTCCGGGATCCCCTCGTAGGAAAAAAGTCAGAGCCGAAAAGTCACGCATCAAACTCGCTTTGAAAGGAAAGAGATTTAACGATATACCTGACATCCAACGAAACGTGACGAGGCTTTTGAACACCATCCCAAAAGAAGCCTTCTTGCAAAGTTTCCAGGACATGTATCGCCGATCTCAGCAATGCATAGTTATGGGAGGGGACTCTGTCGAAGGACAGTACTGTCACTGTCGTGCATGGTTGATTTATGTTGATAGTACAGGACTATTCACCGAACTTTATTGTCACAGATTGTATATCGGAAAGGTAGTGCACTGTTCGAAAACTGTACCTAATTTTTTCCCTATTCAAAGTTACTAACTCAATCTCACCCGTAGAAGAGATGCGAGAAAATGTCATAGGATCAACCATTTAGACCGCGAAAAGTGGCGTCTTATGTTGCAATCCGTTTGTTGATAAGACGTACTGTTTTGCAACAGTTAATCTATATATGAAGTCTGCAAATTGTACACTTCATATACTTTCGTATGTCGATATATATAATCATTGCAGTCGATTTGTAGCGATCAAGAAAGGGAATGTCTGCCATTACAATTAATACTTTACAAGTCGATAGTAACTGTCAGTAGGAGGGCTTCTGCTACTGTAATCAATAGTCCCCACATCGATTTTGACTGTCAGTAAGGAATGGGGTCCTTCAGCAACTCCTGTTTAACTGACATTAGTAAGGACGGCCTACCATTGTAATGAATAATTCCCATCTCGATTTGACTGGCAGAAGGCAAGAGAGCATGCGATTTTGTTGAAAACTCACCTACCCTATTGTGTCTTGCAGCAGGCAAGTGTGCCCGTCGTTAAAAAGGAATACGCATATAAAGTGTGCACCACCGCACTGCGAGTCTGTAGTTTCCTACGATGAATCCGATATGTCGTTGTGTTAGATCAGCCCCATGTTATTCTTCTCGAATGCCCGCAGCAGATCTGGGCACGATGAGTACTGAGGATTAAATTGCCGAAAAACACAACACATACACATGCAGAAAGATAACGATAAATGAAAAAAAAAATTAGAAGCTCATATCACCCAGAGGTAACGAAACGATACATTAATACTTACCTATGATGTTCACGTGGACCGGGTCGAAAATGACTAGAGACGGCGTCATGAACTGAACTCGAGCCTATTAAATCAACAGGATGAAATTTAAAAGGCTACCCCTCCTACTCCTACAATAATAACGCCGATTAGGAAAACAAAAGGGTTTATTAAATAATATTTAAATCAAAATGGTAAATGGCCACACGAAAATCAGGAAGAGATAAAATAAGAAAAGGAAAACAGGCCCAGATCGAAACAATACATGAGCTTAATAAGCTATTCATTATCTTCATAGCATCGCGCTTCCTCATAACGATGATCAGCCAACATAAAACAATTAATCAGATAATAACAAAGAAATAGTTACCTGGGAACAAAACAGAATGAATCCGTGACGCACAACTCAGCCCAAAATAAAAATATTATTAGATATTCATAACAACCGGACGAGATTTTTTACAGAGCGCGATACACGATCATTCAATGGAATGCCACACAACAATGGGTTCCAACGAACTTAAAAACGACGAAGGAAAATAGGGTCGAACCAAAGATCAAGGAAAAGAAGGCACGCGCAGGCATGACACTCGGGATCAGGGATAAACAAGGAGCTAGTAAAGGAACATGCACACACCTAAAATGCCAGACCCCCAAAAAGCAAAAATAAGAACAAACTACACAACTAGGCAATATGATATGCGTCCTACATATCTCACATTCGAACACTCGCACAGAGAACTCATGAAAGATAATAATGGTCAAAAGGATTCCAAAAATGTAGAAGCACGGTTCAAAAATAACGTCCCGCGCGGATATTCGAGGCCAAACCCACGCAAGATCAGAGGCCCAATTCATATGATCAATACATCTCTCACATACAATTCACTTGCCAAAACAGCACAAACCATCCATGTACAGACCCTTGCGATACACAACAAGGTAGTGGTGACATCGGAGAGCAATTTGGTACATCAATAATAAAAAGTAACAAAGCGACTTCCACATATGAACCGTAGAATAAAATCGACGTAACACAATTCAAGGTGCAACAGATCTCATTCACGCAATACAGACACTCAATTATAGTAAGATGCAAATCAATGTACCGAATTGTGATACAAAGGAAAGCATAGCTGATATAATTAACGTTACACAGAAAGAACAAAACGAGCTACCAAATAAATTAAATACCCACGGAGAGCAAGAAACAGTGGCCAACCGCAACGCCACGTGGCGATATAAAACTGACATGATCCACGAGACCAACTTCAAATAACAAAACTAAAACGAAAAATAAAAGGTAGATACCATACCTTAACCAAGCCATACATATTTGTGCAAGAAGTATATTGGAAACCTCTGAGACAAAATGCATTGTCTTAAAACATTTATAATAACGCTTGCAAAAACAACCGTTTTAAACATTGTGTTGCTCGCCATAACCCTTCACCAAGGTAAAATGCTTAGAAGAAGAGCCATGGAGAAAACTAGATAGACAGGATCGGGAACTAACGTCTTAAAATCACAGGACGAATTAGGCGACATCTGTAATCTCCTTGGGTTAAGTTTGCGTGTACAATAACGTTCAATGAATCGGTCATTATACCGAAGTCAACGAGTACACATTAGTAACAGAGGGGAAGCAGTTCGTCCGTAGAGCGAACCAGATAAAGATACAGGTGACCAGGATATAGAACAAATGTGACTGTCATTAGGCAAAGTGGCGTACTATTCTGATTGAAACTGATCAACTCGAGTGTGACTGGCTTTAGGAAAAGGGCCTGCCATTTTAAGGATAACATCACAACTCAATTTGACTGGCAGCACGGAAGTTGTCTCAACTGTAATGTGTCTGGAAGTAGAAAAGGGGCGTGCCATTGTAACGAAAACTCCCCTAATCGATTGTGACTTCGCAGTAGCCAAGGGGGCCTGCCATTATAATGAGAAATCCCGAACTCGATTGTGAATAACAACTCCGCAACTTGCACTTTGCATTGGAAGTGCATTGCAGTGCTCTTTCTCGGCTAACGCTAAGACATGTGGAATTTAAAAATCTTATTCACTGCGTGTACAGTAGTTTACTTCGATATCCGTTTACTATACATAATACCGTAGCGAAGCACGGGTACCTCTGCTAGTCTATGTATTTAAAACACCAGGCTGACTTTTGTTACATCGATTTAGAGAGAACGGCTGAACCGACGGACATCGTAAAGCATTCTGACGAAAGCTCTTGGCCTGTAGATTAGCAGAGTGTCTTTAAAAGCATAAACATTTCTTGCCGTATATCATTAAATTATTAAAGAACATCTAGCATTCTGATTGGCTAATGTGCTCGCGTATTGGCGAGCCCAAGCCCACCTGAACTATGAGAGGGCTAAGCCGCTGGTACTAAAGGGGAGGTGGAAGGGTAGAAGGCAACCCGATGAGGGTGCCACGTAAGAAAAAGGAAGCTGTGACACAAAACCCCATCCCATAAGCCCCCAGCTCCTCAAAAACCCACCCCCTACACCCCAGAAAAAACAACTAAAATACCCAAAGAGTCCCCGGCGACCTCCTCCCCAACATCAGAATGTATGTAAAATTATAAGCCCATGCATTAACGTACTTTTGTTCGTTTCAGAAGCTGCGAATACCAACCACAAACAATGTACAAACCTTGTAACAACACCCAACAACAAATCTAGTAAACAGGCAAATAACCAGTAATTGTAAATATCCTCAATGTAAATATTCGAATAACCATCAATTGTAAATACTTGGTATCAACAACTGTAAATAACATTGCGAATAACTCTGTAATCAACAAATGCATAACATTGTAAATAACTCTGCAATCAACAAATGTATTGTAAATAACATGTAATAACATGTAATAACACCATTGTAAATATCCTAATAACCCCCAATAAAAAAATTTAAAAAAACGCGGGTAAGGGATATATTTCAAAATATTTAAAGAGTCGCCAATACTCAAGAAATAATGAAATATAAAACATCCATCATGTAAAATCACAATGAAATAACACATATAAATTGTAACCAGACTGTATCTGTCACATGTAAATTGTAATGTAAATTGAAAAGATCTATAAACACTTGGCCAAGAGGTCGAGACCCCCTCCCAACTCCTCCAACTTAGCAAATACCCATCCTTCTCTTCCAAATCCATCAAATCCTCCAACCCCGCCAAATCTCCTGGCCAGAGAGAAGGCGTAACCTTCTAGGTGGCCCGCCCCTTCCCTTAGGGAAGGGGAATGAAAACTTTCCCCTTGGTCCTTGGTAGAAGGCACGCATGCACAGTCAGTGTGTTACTGGTCAGCTGGTACTTCATAGACAGGGAAAACTGCTCTTCTGTTTAGTTGCCCAGCTGTTGAACAGTGCACATTACACACCACATTCCCCTAAATTTAAATAAAATTTCGGTGTCTAGTTTAAAAGCAGCTGGCGATATCCGATTAGCACAGACCAATACGGGATAAAGCCCCAATGGCAAATAGTGGTTCATTAATGTGTGTGAATCATCTTCTAAAATATACCCTAGGTAACGACATTCCATTCCTTCTTGTGGAAAAATTGTCCTCGGTGGAGATTTCATAAACGTTGTGTCTGTTTTGCCACAGGCTTATCACCAAACAATTATTTATTTATAAAACCAATCCCAATAGTGTAACAACCCTGATGGGCCATGGCCTACCAAGTGACCGCTGCTCAGCCCGAAGGCTTGCAGAGAACGAGGTGTCGTGTGGTCAGCACGATGAATCCTCTTGGCCATTATTCTTGGTTTCCTAGACCCTATTTATTTATAACTGTATCAAATAACCTCCTCTTTGAACCTTTTTCAAAATACGCCACAACGTTTATAAAAATATGTAGGCGAAACCACAAAATAAATGGAATTCATCGATTTGTTTTACGAGAAATCGGTTTGGAAGAATAAGTGAAGATACAGCTGGACAGAGAGCTCTGATCTCTCGAACTGACTTAACAATATCCAATAAAACACTTCCATTTTCTTTCAAGAGGCATCAATTTCCAATTCGCTTGGCATTTTGTATCACGACCAATAAACCTCAAGGGACATGAAGGTCAGTATTTAGCCATGCCCAGCTAAATGTTGCAATGCCAAGAGAGCGATGTTTTGAAGTTGTAATAGTGCCGAAGGGTACAAGGTTTGAAGTACAAGGAATGCACCGAGACAGGGGCTGAGTGTTTTGGGTCACGTAGCTATCAGCTTGCATTCGGGAGAGGGTAGGGTCGAGCCCCACTATCGGCATCCCGGAAGATGGTTTTCCGTGGTTTCCCATTTTCAAACCAGGCAAATTGCTGGGGCTGTAGCTTAATTAAGGCCGCGGTCACATCCTTCCCACTTCTAGCTATTTCCGATCCCATCGTCACTGTAAGACTTATGTGACCGTGTGACGCAAAGAAAAGTGTATAAACTAAAGTACAAGGAATGTCGTTTATAAGGAAATCATTCAATAAATATATACCACATTGACCATCATGTCTTGACGGGTTTCAGCTTGTTGATTATTATTTCATTAACGTCCGGCTCCATGGCTAAACGGTTAGCGTGCTGGCCTTTGGTCACAGCGGTCCCGGGTTTGATTCCCGACAGGATCGGGAATTTTAACCATCATTGGTTAATTCCCGCTGGAACGGGGTCTGGGTGTATGTGTCGTCTCATCATCATTTCATCCTCATCACGACGCGCAGGTCGCCTACGGGAATCAAATAAAAAGACCTGCTGCATCTGGCAAGCCGAACTTGTCCTCAGACACTCCCGGCACTAAAAGCCATACGCCATTTCATTCTTCTCATTAACCACTTATTTGCGGTACATGTTTCGTCCAATGTTCGGATGTCATTAGCTGCTTTATTAACGACTAAGATTAACATCGATATTAAAAAGAACACAGGTTTTAAGGAATGTTCCTGATGCTTAAGCCTATGTGAGCTATCGTGCCTAGTATACAATGATTTAAAACAATGAAGTCAATGAAACGCCAAACTACATATTCTTACGTATATCAGTCCTTATTAAAATACGCTTTAAAACACTTATAATAAAGAATCTTGACTTGGATTGATTTTGAAGGGATTACATATCTTGTCACCAGGCAACAAGGCAGGCAACGACATTTGAGTCAGCTGTCGGGAGGGAACAGAAATGGGACTGAAAAACTACATGTACGGTATATCCCACGGAAAACAATATTTACAAGGATATACACGGTCCATTTTATAAATAACAATTTGAGAAGTCCCCTATTCTACACTATGATTTTTAAGGCCCCATTATTATAAAACCTGACAACCAGCGATGTATAAGGTTCCACTAGATATGTATGTAGTCTTATATATATGTGTATTGTACAGGAATTGACTGTACATCAAGTATTTCTTAAATAACATTCGTCATAAATAATTTATAAAGTATTAGCGAGCGAATTTTTCGCGCTAATAAACAAGTCTCGCAGGAGCATGTAGTCAACCTGCCACAACGCTTACTTCGTCGCACAGCCAGGACGGGTCAAGGACAGGTTGCGTCGTACGATCTGGAAACGTCCAAGCAAGAAATTTGCTATATTCTTAACCAATTGAGGTATCGATTCAGAAACAACTGCATCTTATAGAACATATTTTAAACGTCTCCTCATGTTAATTTCTTCAAAATCGATCCAGGGATTGAGGAGATATTCAAGGTTTTATAAAAAAATACGTTCAGAGCTAGGTTTGTATAAAAGGCCTGTCACTTCAGTTCTCACCGGCAACATGACGATGTTGGTTCGCCGCATGGTACGGGGTCGACCTGCAAGGCGAAATTATGCAACGTGCGAGTTGTGGAACATTGAATAATTTCGGCCTTACGTTACTCATAAGCTTTCAGTAAGTTGAACCTTGTTGAGAAACTTATAAATATTGAAGAAGGCGATTCTAAGACTTGTATAACTAACATATGCATGTGTGCTAGAAACCAGAATAGTTATTTTTCTCAGTGAACTCGATTTACACTTGAACATTACGACGTGAATAGAAGAATATTTAGAGACTTTACTTTTCGTACAACATGTGTTTAATACTTCACTTAGACATTACATTAACTGCGGAGTTGAAAGTGATTTTCCTGCGAACAGACGTTTCATAATAATAATAATAATAATAATAATAATAATAATAATAATAATAATAATAATAATAATAAATGCTTCGCATAGAATGCAGTAGTTAGGAATGTTAGTGATTTTTCCGAGAGATTTACACTACATAAATAACACAAGTGCACTCGTAGAAGAAGAAAACCTACAACCTGTTTTCCAGTCAGTGACCGGGCGAGGATAGGAATTGTGCCGGCTGCCGAAGTCTGTCGCATTCTTCTATGGCAGTGATTAATGACTGACAGATGAAATGAAATGATAGTGGAGAGTGTTGGTGGAATGAAAGAAGAAAGTGAAAACTGGAGTACCCGGAGAAAATCCTGTCCCGCCTCCGCTTTGCCCAGCACAAATCTCACATGGAGTGCCCGGGATTTGAACCACGGAACCCAGCGGTGAGAGACCGATGCGCTGCTGCCTGAGCCACGGGGGCTGTTACACTCAGACATTCATGTAAAATCCAAGTGAAATTTCCAAGTGAACTGTACTTTTAGTAGATCGCTACAAACATTAATTTTCTTCATAATTATAAATAATTATAAATAATTCTAAGAGTGCAGTTATTCCATCAGACATTCTATTTCTCGACATGAATGGGAATAAAGTTTGTTGTGATGAATTCCAATGAACAGTGCATATTTTAATTTTGTAGAAAAATTCTACGCAAGTGTCAGAAGTCAAACTTTATATTTTCTTCCTGTGGAAACCACCACAAGTTTCCCAAGTGCAACTTATTTTTCAAATTTTACGTTTGGGTTCTAAGTTAGAACCGAGACAACGATTACAATTTACAAAATGCTGTGGGTTATGTGAATCATTCCGATACTCGGGGGACAGTTAAATGTGGACACTCGCGTAACTTAATCAGTGAGTGGTTACCCCGCGTCGGGACCTTCAAGAATCAAAGACGGCCCATTGCTGTCTACAAGGGATCGTGGTTCCATGGTTTGGATACTGCCTACAAGGGATCGTGGTTCCATGGTTTGGATACTGCCTACAAGGGATCGTGGTTCCATGGCTTGGATACTGCCTACAAGGGATCGTGGTTCCATGGCTTGGATACTGCCTACAAGGGATCGTGGTTCCATGGTTTGGTTGCTGCACATTAGGGTTCGTGTTTCCATGATTTGGTTGCTGCACACGAGGGATCGTGTTTCCATGGCCGGGCCGCTGTCCATCAAGGAGGATCTATGCAAACAACTTCACTGTAACCTGCACAATTGTAAGGTTAACCTTATGTGAATAAATTCAGTTTAAAGAATTTGGAACTCATAATACTCAGGACCTCTCTCTGTACCCAGCTCCAGGTCTACACCCAGTGTGCCCTGCGGTAAGATGTCATTACTCTCCAAAATATATAGTCGTGTCTTATTATCAAATAATTTCCTGGTACAGAGAGAAGGTAGAGATAAACTTGGCACCCTGGACGTGGCGGCCGATTTAATACTTAGGAGTTTGGCTAGCAGCAAACTTGACACACTGGACGTGGTGTTAATAATCCAAAGTGTCAATAATTTCAGTGTCTTAAATCATTTTTGCACTTCACTTTGAAAATTAGTAGTGTAGAAAACTTGCAATCAACGAGTTTTTAAGTTTTATATACAGCCCTCTGTCCGCCTCTGTGGTGTAGTGGTTAGTGTGCTTAGCTGCCACCCCCGGAGGCCAGGGTTTGATTCCCGCCTCTGTCACGACATTTGAAAAGTGGTACGAGGGCTGGAACGGGTCCACTCAGCCTCGAGAGGTCAAATGAGTAGGGGTGGGTTCGATTCCCATCTCCGCCATACTGGAAGTGGTGTTCCGTGATTTATCCACTTCTCTTCCAAGCAAATGCCGGGATGGCACCTAACTTAAAGCCACGGTCGTTTCCTTCCCTCTTCCTTTTCTATCCCTTCCAATCGTCCCATCCCCTGCATGGCCCCTGTTCATCATAACAGGTGAGGCCACCTGGGCGAGGTACTGGTCATCCTCCCCAGTTGTATCCCCGACCCAATGTCTCACGCTCCAAGACACTGCCCTTAAGGCGGTAGAGGTGAGTTCCCCCGCTGAGTCCGAGTGAAAAACCAACCCTGGAATGTAAATCGATTAAGAAAGAAAGAAAGAAAGAAAGAAAGAAACACTGCACTCTAATAGGCTTAAAGACATTTGAACTTCAATGAACAGATATTTTCAGTCTCATTCATAGTTTGTGGAAATTAGTGTATTTAGCCAACATGGAAAATGTATTAGCAGCAATAGAAGCCCTTCGGCTTGATATAAATGAAATTAACTCCAATTTAGATACTAGGCTTACTGAAAATGTTGTAAGTCTCAAATGTAGGCTAACTGAAACCAGTTCAAACTTAGAACGTAGACTTAATGAATGTACTGAAAATCTAGAACGTGGGCTTACTGAATCCAATAATAATTTTGCAAGTCTTGAGAATAGGTTAACGGTATCAATTACTCAGATCATTAAAAGTTTTGAAGCTAAGTTTATCGATTCAAATGCAAACCTAGAATTATGACTGAATCTCGTATTGAGAAAAGATTTAAAGACGCTGCTCTTAAAATGGATAATAATCTCACCCAAATCAACGCTCCATTAACACAGGGAGTGTAAGCTATGAGAGATTCTCTTAAAATACAGGTCATAGAAGATGTGAGGGTAGACCTAAAAAAAATCTTCACAACAGCCAACTAAAGAACTTGATAGTTTAAGAACTGAATTGCAAGAATCCCATGCACAGTTGTCAGTCACACAGGCCAAGATTACGTCAATTCAAGACAGCTTTACGGACTTTTTTTAAAGAATGTTCTTTCTAAAATTAATTATGAACTCAGCCTGTTAAAATCTCAGCAAAACAACTTTGACAGAAACTTCTCTACAAAAATAGAAAGTGCTCATGCTCATGTAATACTATTAAAGACCTAGAGGGAGACTTTAATGTGCTACGTACAAATTGAAGGCACTGTTGACAAAATTCAAATCGAAATGAGAAGCCGAGTAGAAACCATAAATCACAAAGTAATAAATTTGGAAAGGGAAGAGATGTTGAGGTAGCTTTCAAACTCATCCAGTATTGCAGGAGAAAACCCATTCTCACAGTTATTCGGGTACCAGCTGAGAAACCAACTAAGTTTTTCGGTAAAGAGGAATACACAGCTAAATGTTTTCTTCTCAAAATAAAAGAATACTTTATTGAGAACAGTGAAACTGAACCTATACTAACTTGGAACGTTAATCAGAAGATGTCACCGCTAAAATATTATGTAATTTTGTTATTATGCAGTTTCCTAACCTGAGTGAATTTCTACTTGCTTTGTTTGACATCCATCAAGAAGTTTGGACATTCTTCCACAGATGACACCACTAAAAACTATTATCATGCAGCCTGGTGCGAAGTGAAAGAACCTATAATTTAAAGAAATTTTGTACGGTATTTCTAGTTTTTTAACTAATTGATGTTCATTTATTTATGGGTTGGCAGTTTTGAATCCAACCAATCACTAATTTCTGTAATCAATTTTCCACCTATCACAGGCTTCTCCGATTCTAAGTGTTACTTTTGAAACCTAACAATAAAATTCAGAGGGTGTGTCTTGATTAATCGTGAATGATCTCGAACCTTCCCTGAGGGTTTATAAACCTCATAGAACCTGGGTTCGACACTAG
The DNA here is from genome assembly GCF_040414725.1 of Anabrus simplex. Classification (NCBI taxonomy): domain Eukaryota; kingdom Metazoa; phylum Arthropoda; class Insecta; order Orthoptera; family Tettigoniidae; genus Anabrus; species Anabrus simplex. Next base: position 164,565,980 of record NC_090271.1, read on the forward strand.
GCTTAAGGGCGTTAACAGTGAAACTGAACCTATACTAACTTGGAATGTAACATCATGTGAGGTTAAGGGTGAACTCTTAGGGTTTATAAACTGCGGATTTTCTAGTTTCTTGGCCAATTGATCGTCATCTTACTAAGTGTGTGTGTCAAAGCAGGAGGCGGGCCACCTCTTTCATCGGTCAGCAGTATATCTACAAGGTAATGGTCACATAACATCTTTCTTTCTTGCTAACTCCGCAGTTTAACCCGAGGGAAATGTCCGAATCGTAACGATGTAACCTTCTTTACTAATGTAACTTTCTGTCGGCTAATGTAAAAACTTCATAACACCTTTAACTGTAAATCGGGGATAAAGAGTGATGTACCCTCTCGAGCTCCCTTTCATCTTAGTTTGAGGTGACTACGTTTTTATAACAGTTTTTCATTCTGTAATGTGGTAGAGTAATTTCGATACGAGTCACCTCAGTAGTTTGGGAATAGCCCCTGTTTCATCGACCTTGAGCCCTTAGGTTCTTAGTGTTCATTACATTGGAACACAGTGTGCTTCCATTCCTTTTGTGCTTGGGCCACTTATTAACCGTTATTCTTTTTCCATGAAGGCCCCAGCACGTTGTTAAATACCCCTGTATAATCATTTTCCAATTGTAAGTGGTGCCTTGAGAGGCCAGAAATTGTAAGTTGATGTTGCCTTGAGTAGGCTTGGAAAACAGAGAGCCTGATAGCTCTTTTTCAAAGTTTTGTAAGGTTAATGAATGCCTCTTGAAGGCTAGATGTTGTAATTTTGGGAGCAAGTGCTCTTTGAATTAGGGGATTTCTGCCCTTGTATAAATTTGCACTCCTTTATAAATTTGAGCTGAGAGCTCAAGAATCGTAAAGCGAGGGGCTTGAAGCCCAGGACTTGTAGAATTCACTATTGTATTTTCCTTGCCTTGTTGCCAAATTGCTATTGTACCTGTTGAGTTATTATTTGTTGATTTTTGAAATTCTAAAGAAATATAACCGTTATTAAAGTTTTAAAATTAACTTTGATATCGTAATTAGACCCATTCACCCCAAGCCCTTTTTTCACTCTGCGTTCCACGGGTAACCCTGGAACAAGTAGTAGCAGAGCGTGGTTGAATGGGTTTCAATTAAGCCTTTTTGACGGCTAAAACATAGGATTCGATCCGAACTCTAAGAATTTTCTCGGTCGCTGGATTTTTTTCTAAATTTGTAAATTTTCTTTCATCATGTTTGACTCTCACGAAGTCCTCCATCCCGGCTACTTGCGCAAGGAGGAATTGATTTATGAATTACTTATTAGGAATGTTCAATCTGGAGGCACGGTTGCGGCAGATACCACCAAACTTAAAGAGTCATTAGAATTACCTATTAGTATCCCAACTTTGGGGGAAAAAGAAATTGAGGAGGCTCTATCCACTATCACGGACAACACCACCGAGCTAGCGTCTGTAGTAAGTTTTTTAAGTGAGTGGTCCTTCCGCGTTCCACGGGTAACCGCGGAACAAATGACATACTTAAATTTGTCATGTAAATTGGTGATTAGCATTTTTGTTGTTGATGTGATGAACGGAGACTTCATATTTCATATTTTCAGGGCAGAACGGTAAGTCATTATGAGAGGTGTGTAAATGATTGGGATAATTTAAGTCGACTTCGAGGATATACCCTTTATTAGCTTCATCGCCTAGGGTGTGCAGCTGTAAATCGTCAATCTCGCACTGCGGTAACGACCGGAAGCTACTTAATGGTAGATGCTGACTCATTGCCCACCCATACTGATTGTTAGTATCAAGATAAACAGTATACTGAGATTGTTGACTAGAGTCTAAACTCGGCATGTACTTATTATTTGTCTTAGTATACCGTCCACTACACTCACTTAAGCCACCTCGAATCGATGATTTTATGAAGTGCACCAAATCGGTATCTGTTAGCAGTTCCAAATTCACTTGCGTGTATTTTAACATGGCATCCCAACTTAACCCAGGCGCTGTAAAATACTGACATGGGCCATGGCTGTATGTTTACTTACAAACACAGCGAAAATTTTCAAAAATATCAGCTAACAAAAGTACATCCGTCTTTAAATATAAGTCAGAATATTCACCTAGCGTTTGAATGTGGAACTGATGCCAGATACGTTGTGCATGTAAATAGTCTTTATCACGAATTTCATCTGAATTCATCGAGCTGTAAAATTATTGTTTTAATGGTAAGGAACATTTTTCGAGGTGTTCTAAGCAGTATATATATTCATAACAGAATACACTTTTACGTCGAATTAAATTAAACTTCTTTTCTTCAGTAAGAAAAAGTTGAATATCTGTAAATTGTTCTGGTTGCAAAGTACTTGAAAGTTTACCGAGGCTACTCGCCATAAAGCGAAATGAGTCAAGAAATCTCAATTTTGTAGTACGGTATGCTTCTCATGTACTTTTACTCGTTTTGTAAATGAAATATACCGGTACCTCTGTTTGTTCTGAGGGATTAGATTTATTTTTTCATCTGAAGCTCCAAATTCTTTAATAATAAAATATGATTCGTAACCAGATAAGTTATTCAGAATTACAGGAATTAATTTTGGAGCTCTGTACTTAAGATTGCAGCAATTATGTGCTGGACATCTGTACAAGCCTGTTAAATGGTTATGATCGAAACTTTAGGGTCATTTTCTGAGAATTCTCCATCACAAATACTACATTTTGTAGTACGTTCATGTTCTTGTAATTGACTTTCATTCAGTGGTTTCATAGGAATGTTAGTATTTAGAATACGGATAAGAAGTACTGCATCACTTTCAGGTTTTTCTAAAAATAATTTAGCAGCATCAGGTCCTCTATACCGCTCTAACTTATTAAACGTACTATCATAACTACACTTGATATAATACGCGAAGCTATACGCAACATGCATGCGTGAAGTATTAATAAAATAGATATCTGGATTAGGCGCGCATTAGTTAAATGGTTTGAGGATGGCTTCAAAGTCTGCGTAGATGACAAACGGCACCCACAGCTGCTTGTCATAATTTGTAAATTTCAAAACATTATTGTTTATGGTAGGTACCTCTGTACAAACATGATTGCAGATATCTTTAGAATGGTTTATCAACTGATCTTCAGTTCTAAAATACGGCAAGCATCCGTCACATAGCCACTTTATGTTACATCTTTTTGACAACTGACTACTAACAAGTCTACTAAAATTTATAATCCAACAAAAGTGACTATTCTCACTACCTTCTACATAGAGTAAGTTGTGTGCCTTTCTTATCACTTGTATAATACAGAGGCCCTACCACAGACTTTCTTTCGCCATACATATTAAGTCATATATTATTCAGTTGTTCAAAGCGCTTAATGTCTTTGAACTGCATAGGAAATTCTACACCTTCTAAATTTAGTTGCGTTGAATAGTGAGGATACGATGATGTTCTGTTTATTGCTGTTGATTTCGCTGGGTTTATAGCCGATAACAACCCATGCAAAACACGCCTCGTCATTGTTTTCGACGTTTATAACAGCTTTTATATGCTTTATCCATGTCGGTAGCTCGATGTGCGAGGATCATCGCAATGGATCGTACTTATTGATATTAACGTCTAGATACAAAATTTCAACTAAAGCCCACTCTGACTCTTTCTCTTGATACTCTTTTAGTAGAGATAGTAGAGATAGAGATAGTAGAGATAAGGTTTGAGATATCTCCAAAAATATTACTAAAATCAGTTGACTCACTTACAGCTATATTCTTAGTATTGAATGATTTAATATCCGTAATTTCACTTTCATCTGGGCTTTTAATATACAACGGAAATAGTTTAAACTTTAAATAAATTATGATCAGACGATGTTTTGTTAAGTAGCTGTTGCACATCCGGTTTAACGCAATTAAGGAAGTTTTCAGTGCTTTGAAACTTTTCACTATTATGAATTCTGCAATTCAAAATCCTACTTCTGAATGCACTGTCAATTACTTCGATATTTGTATTAGCTGCAGTTATACAAGCAATGTTTTATGTGCATTACTTCTTAAGTAGCCCTGAATATGTAAAGATTGTACATTAGTGTTACAGTGTTCGCGGTGAAGTGACGTTCTTCACTATGTTATACCTCATTTTTTAGTTTTTCCTTTCTACAGCTTTCTTCGCCTACATCAGTGTTTACAAGCTTTCTTCGCATAACCTGGGGGCTATAGTCACAAGTAGATACCTGAGCTTGCTGATGTAATGCTGCTATGTGAGACTGGTACTCTTATACATTAGCAAAATATCCCCCAAGAAGATCACATAAGGCGGATGTAATGCTATGATGTTTTATTTTATTATGAGTTGCAAGGCTATCCCATCTTGTGAACGTTGCCTCACACTGCCCGCATGGGAACATAGTGTGACTGTATTCACCACGTTTATGTATAGCAAGATCGTCACGCCTTGCAAAGCCCTTTTGACATACCTGACGCTTAAACAAAGTAGATGCTAATATGAGTACTTCAGTTTACTGCTACAGATTTTTGAAAGTAGTAGGGATGGAGGGATTCAAACACAATTTCAAGGTCATCCGGTCTCTCGAGCCATGGAGAGGCCCCGCAGGGTTTCACGTGACTGCTCTTAGCCAATGGGAGAGCAGTGCAGCAGGGACTGCTGATGATGGGGGCGTGGTTTGTAGTTCCCGCCATGCAGAATACATCTTGGTGCCGGCTGGGGACTGTTGCTAGGGCTTTGGCCGTCGGTTACCGCCAAGGCGGCATCTTTAGCCGAAGCCATGATTTACTTTGCTGTTGACTGTCGGTTCTCTGCTATTGGTACCACGTTGACAAGTTGGAGTGCGCTAATATAGATGATCTGTAACAACTGCTGGAATCCATGTGTGCTAGACTTGAATTATAAATAAGATGGTTAATTGACACGATTCTGTGCTAGAGGGTGGTGTGCTTCATCATGCCAGGAACGTTGATTGTTGACGTCCAAAATTTTAAAGTGTGTGGAAACATATTTGTGTTTAAGGAATTGGCTGTGTTGGATTGGACTACGTTGTGGGCACCAAAAGTTAGTAGTTTGGTCATTGATACTCCGTTTCCCTATCACTTGCAAACCGTTGAAGGTAAACGGCAGACGCCATGTATTAGAAATAATCTTGGACTGCGTTGGGAAGAAGAAGGTATTCCTTTTTACTTTCTAGATATGATTATGAATGCTTATTTATCTAGAGCAGATGTAGCGTTTGTTAAAGACTGTGAAAATAAAGATTGGCTGTGCAAGTACTTATCGCCAACTTATGAACCTGTTGATCTACACGAATTGGGATATCCGACATCACAAACTCGTGTTCAAAATAGAGAACACAACGCAGATACGATTAGGAAATCCTTTCTATATGTGTGCTTGGTTTTTGATTGGTTATGTTGCAATGCATACCGGGAGGTAAGAAACATGTGTAAAACATCGTGTTCAAGTGTAAATTATAGCAGTGAGAAGGATACACCCGTGCAGTGAAGACCGCAGTATGTCTGTTCCATTTTATCTGATACTGGATGTAACATAAACAGTATTGAAAAGCCAATTGTAAAATTCTTTGCATGTAAGAAAAATTGGACACATTTACTGAGGAGGAGTGGAAAGTTTTACCTAAGGCATTTCTACGGTAGCCTATGTAGCTGCGAATGCTATCAAGGAGATCTGGGAGCAGGTGCCATGTGCTTGGACACAAGAGCCTGTTTTATCGGAGCTTCAACCTTGCATTGTGTATGAGCATCACCATCAAGTGAGTCTGGCCAAGATACCGTCGATGAGGCAGTGTCGTACGTGTCAGCTAATCAAAGTGTATCACGGACATGCAGTAAAGTAAATCGACTACATTTGTTAACACCTATCATAGCTGCAAAGAAGAAGAAGAAGAAGAAGAAGAAGAAGTGTGTAGCCAAACAAGTGCAAACAAGAAAGACGAGGCGTGTTGGGACAATGGTGAAGAAGCGTGCTGGGTGTGGGCTCATAGATAGAGTGATTGATCTTCTTCCTTTTGAGCTTCATCTACCCTCTTACCAATACTGTGGGCCTGTAACCCGACTGGGCGTTCGCCTGGCTCATGGGAATCCTTCTATTAATATGTTAGATGTTGTTTACACGGAACATGATTTGGCCTATTGTGCTAGTAAACGTGAAAACAAACCTGAAGTGAGAAGTCTAGCTGACGAGATTTTGCTTCGTAAGGCTACGCAGCGTGTGACGTCACCTAATGCAACGGTTGCAGAGAAGATGGCTGCATTGGTTGTTGCTGGTGCCATGAAAGGAAAAAATGATGGTAGGTGGTGGTATTAGGAGTCGAAGAGGAAGACAGATGAGAAAATCAATGTAATAAAAAAATTGACATGTTAATCTCATGTACATGTGCAGAAATAAAGTTACTTTGTAAAACGTAATGGAATTGTTATTTAATATAATCGAAAATGTAGTTAGGAAAAGGGATAGGTTTGTTGTAACAGGGAAATAAAAAGCAACATCCTTTTCAATACTATATTAACATAAAATTAATTATTTATTACAAGAAAACAAGTTTGTGGAGATGTACAAAGTATATAAACACAAAATAGATACATGATTATTTACAAGATATTTCTAGAGATGATGGTGTGCAAAGTATGTAAACATTAAAAAATGGATACATAATTATTATAAGCAAATACAAAGTTGTTACAGATGCTGTATAAATACACTAGGTACTATCATAACCCCATGGCAAACTGGTAAGATTGTCAGCATACCAATGGCGTTTGTTATCGAAGGAAACCGAAGAGCGGTTCATTTGTTCAACTGTAAACACCTGATGGGAGCGGGACATGTGTATTTGCTTTCATAGAGCCTCTTTCTTACTGTAGAGAACTCTACGGTAATTATCTACCCGTAAGTGTTTAGATACACTAGAAGGAACGTCGTTTGCTTTCCTTACTGACGAGAATTGGCTGTTTGATAGGTTTACATTTTAGGAGCTAAGCCAATAAACTCCGTACTGAGATTGGTACCACATTCATTGGGACAGTTTCACTTTCTTATTAAGTGGTAGGATGTGAAATTGATTGTCAGGACCGTAGGGGGACGTGTCAAAATGCTCAGAATGTGTTCGTATCACATCGTAACCTTTTGTATTGTGAATACAGTAAATGAAACTGTCCGTGTCCATGTAGATTAGAGAGACGTCCTCAAAGTGCTGTTTTGCAAATCCGGAATGAGAGTCATACATTTCAAATTTTTTACATTTGAGTAATCAAGAATGGCCTTACCTAACTAAATGGTTTCTATATAGAGCAGTTCTCTTTTACCCATTCAACAGTAAGGAGATCGCGATCAATGAATTTGTAGGTTTTAAAATGGGGTTTCGCAATGTACTGACGTGCACCATATCGACCTTCCCACTGATTGACTAAACGAATGTCATGATGCTTGCGAACATTATACTTTTGCCGTAGATACAGTCACTCATCAACTTGAAGAAATTAATCTCAAAGTCGGTAGTAGCTCGTTGACGATGTTCTGTATTCAAGTCCATATACGGCTTAGACCATGCCTGTTGAGTAAATCTAACGATGCGATGAATGTGCACTAATTGTAGACCGTAGGTTAAACATTGAATCAGACTCTGTATGTGAATAACGTATCGCTTCTTAGGATATAGTATAACTTTTCGTACTTGGATTCACTGTTTGGAGGAATGATTTGCTCGACACAGAATGGAAAATGAGAATGAGCCTCGTGTAATGTAGAAGGGTAGGCTACATCAAATTCAAGGACGTATCCGCGGTGAGGTTCTTTAGCAGTGGAATGAAGGTCAAAACCCTCAGTCTCCCTCTTTGATAGCCAAGCAAAATCTTTGCACGGTAGGGGTTGAGGCATTGCATAACCGTATATATCATTTTCGTCATAGTACATGTGGTAACAATCGATTCTCTGTGGGTCGTTGTTATCCAGGTTCGGATTATTCGCTGTAGCATGTCTGGTGACAAGAGAGACTAGTCCTCCCCGAATGCCACGTTCAAAGAAAGAGAGCATGTCCACACTGGTAAGGAGATCCAATTCGATGCTAGTGTAAAAAAGCATAGTATCGCACGGAAGACCTGAACTTGTGTAGTAGTGACAGGGATCTAAAAGGTAAATAGACAAACACATTTTACGGAACTTCTCAAACACGTTCGAGTGGAAGTGTGTCTACTTTCAAATAAAAGTCGACATACTCACCTAGTGGTTTTATACCGAACTTGTTCCACGCGTTACAGGCGTGTGCGTACTCCTCATACGAGTCTAAAATGCGAATGCTAATGTCCTCTACACGTTTTGAAAAGCAAATGAACCTTTCTTGGTTTTGAGCTTATGCTATTACAGGTCTTACACGAACATGCTAAACAATTATATTAGTTAGGCAGCTCAAACAATAGCCCCCTCTGTGAAACGGAGCATACAAACACCGTTCTGAACACCTTAGATATTCCAGATAAATATTCCGGCTGTCGAGGGCTGCAATGCTGCTGTCGGATATGGTATTAAACCGGGCAAGCAGGAAAACGACTATCTCTTCGCAGGTGCAGAGTAGGCGGGGTCCGTACCGCGTATTCAGTTTCTGCAGTGACGTAACTGGATATGGCTGATGAACCGGAAAGTCTCTCAGCCGCTTCATTTCCAACCCTGCAGACTGTCCGAGATTGTTCAATTCAATGATAGGATCCATGATATATACTAAAAACAAGAAGCCTCTAGTTAAGCCAAGTAGATCCTATGGTTAGCATGCATAATACATCCGCTGATACGACTTACCTTTAGAGATGATCCCGTGTTCACCAGACAAGTTCAGAGAGGGAACTGATAAAGATGTATGAGAGCGAGCGATATTTATACCTGCTGCATGAAACAAAAGGGCTTGTTGATAGTGGTCGATTTGTTTTTGTTGTGTCGTCTGCCAATTGGTTGCTAGGTTCTTGGCGCTGTCAGTAATTAAAGGCGATGCCGGCGGGCTGGAGGTGTATGACATGAATTGAAAATAAGCTTTTATGCTTAAAGGAGTTGACTGATATCATAACATCCGGAGCATAAAATAATATAAGTGCCTTGTGTTATGTTTCTCCGACATTGCTGATGTTATTATAAACTCTTTTTTCTCCGAAGAAGATGACACAGAAACGCAAAAGGCCATTATTTTCCACTCTTCCTCCTAATACTGCAGATGATGTGCTTTTCACCCACCAAGAAGCTGAACAATTAATACTCTCACAAAATGACAAGAAAGTACCAGGTTTGGATGGACTATCAAGAAACATTATCAAAAATATCCACTTGTGTTTTCCTTCCCTATTTGTCACTCTTTTTCATAAGTGCTGGCTATTTTGCCTTACGTCGCACCGACACAGATAGGTCTTTTGGCTACGATGGGACGGGAAAGGCCTAGGAATGGGAAGGAAGCGGTCGTGGCCTTAATAAAGGTACAGCCTCAGCATTTGCCTTGTGTGAAAATGGGAAACCACGGAAAACCATCTTCAGGGCTGCCGACAATGGGGTTCGAACCCACTATCTCCCGTATGCGAGCTCATAGCTGCGCGCTCCTAACCGCACGGCCAACTCGCCCGGTTATAAGTGCTTGGTGTTCAGCTTCTTCCCTACATCTTGGAAAATTGCAATTGTTAAAATAATCCCTAAAGGCATTATTTCAAAAATGTTTGCTGCCAAATCTTTTCGGCCTATTTGCCTATTTCTGGGGAAGATTTTTGAGAAGTTAATAATCGTTCGGGTCATGTACCACTTATATAGCAACAATCATTTAAGCCAATGCCGGTACGGATTTACTCCACAAAAATCGGCAGAAGATGCTGTTCTTAGTGTAGTAGAATGGGCTGAGACTGTTTTCTCCATGTATGAAGTAGCTATCCTAATATCACGGGATATCTCCAGTACATTTGATAATGCCTGGTGGCCAAAAGTTCTGACTCAGTTGAAAAAGAAGCTCTGTCCCAAAAATTTATATACATTAATACACTCTTATTTACAAAATAGGAAAGTTAAACTTCAAGTCAGATCAGCAGTCTCTTTAAAGTTCCTGAACAGGGGTTGCCAACAAGGATCTAGTTGTAGTCCTGGTTTCTGGAACATTTTATACGATGACCTTCTAACTTTACGTCTTCCTGTTGGTTGTACAGTTGTGGCCTACGCTGATGACGCCCTTCTTTTAATTAAAGAAGATAATGTGTGGATCTGAGAGTAAGAGCAAATTTGTCTTTTGACATTTTATTTACTTGGGGTTGTGATAATAAATTACAATTTAATCCCCAGAAAACGAAGGCCATGCTTGTTACAAGGAGAAGGAAACTGAGAAAGCCTAAAATTAAAATGAATGGACAAAATATCACTATGGAAAATCATATTCTCTATCTGGGAGTTGTGATTGACAAGAAGTTAACCTTCAGGGCCCATTTCAACACACTACAGCAGAAAGGCATTAAGTTTTTGCAAGGTTTAGCTATTCCCTGCAGACCTTCTTGGGGACTAAATTCAGTCGTACTAAGATTTATTTATGATACCGCGTTTGTACCTCTGATATTGTGTTTTATCTCCTCTTTTCGAATGACACTTGAGAAGAAATGGGCTCAGCATAAATTGATGCAAATTCAGACAGGATTTGCTCTTCGTATTTTCCACCTCTACTGACGCAGCTCTTCTTATTTCAGGCATTGAGCTACTATTTCTGAAGGCGATAGCAAAAGCTGAACTCACTTTCTTTAAGAAATACGAAATATCACCAATGCCCATTCTGAATACCACTCTAGAGCAACCTTGTCATTTTCTACAGTTTGATCACCCAAATCTCTTCAAAAACTTCATTTATGAAAATTGTCCAGTTACCTATGACTGCTGTATTTATGCAGATGGATCTCGCATACCAAGCACAGATGAACATGACAAAGTTGGATTCGCCTTCGTTGTTCATGAAAACGATTGTGAGGTGTTCTCATCCCAGTACAAACGCTCTTCCACTTGCTCTAATTTCCAGGCTGAACTTCGGGCGATCAAATCTGCGATCGAATGGTGCAAATCTAACAACAAGAAATCTCGGTTATTAGGTGATTCGCAAGCTGCGTTGAATGCGATAAATAACAAATATAATCTGAATACAATGTGAAACACAATTATGCTTATACTCGATCTTGTCCTCAATAAATCCGAACAATTCTCAATGAAATAAATAATTAACATTCTAATTATTCATTTGCATTCACCATTGTTTATTTGCACCGTTTCCCATCATCAGGAATCTAATAAACCTCTTTGTTTACTAATTTTAAATAATAGTCTAATTCGTTTTAGTTAGATCACACCCATATTTCTCCTACACTTTAAGCCGCTAAGTTATAGATATTTATTATGCCCAGTTTATTTAAAACCCAACCCCCTGTGGGTGGGGGACGCAGACTAAGAATACACCCACGGTATCCCCTGCCTGTCGTAAGAGGAGACCAAAAGGGGCGACCAAGGGATGATTGGATTAGAACCATGAAACTACTTGTGATTAGTTCCATCACGCGGGGAACACCATGGGTCGCTATTACTCGCGCGTATTACTACGTTAGGTACTAGACAGGTTCGTGATTAGTAGCAATCAGGAGCACCGTGCTGTCAGGCTTTTACGGTACCTGTGATTAGTAGCACTATATGAGCGACACCAGGGTTCTGGCTTGCCTATGATTAGTACCCACTGTATAAGGAACACCACGGGATAGTACGAGTCCCTGTGGTTAGTACACTTACGTGATGAAAACCATAGGTTTGCGTTGCCTGTAAATGGCGCCGCTATGTGTGACACCATAGGTCTCTATTACCTGTGCGAATTTCATTACCTCTGAGTAGTACCATAATGTGTGGAATACCGCGAGTCTACGATACTTTTGATTAGTTCCGCACCATGTCAAATACCATGGTTCTACTTTCCAAGCGATAAGTGCCATTATGAGAGGCCGATAACCTATATTTTGGACCTCTTTAGCTTGCAAGCATCATCGATTCAGTATTGAGCTCTCCGCAGTCCCTTGGTCAGTATTAATATTGTTCTCCGTCAGTTTCTGAGTCTGAGGCATTGCGGGTCGGCTCCACTGATTATTTTAACTTCATATCCATCCGTTCATTTTTCGTTCTCACGCTTTGAATTCTGGTCAGTGGAGGATTTTGGATTTTTATTTTGTCATTGCATTTCGTCTCATTTCGTACCATCAGGGGCCGATGACCTAGATGTTAGGCCCCTTAAAACAAGCATCATCATCATCATCAGCATCATCATATTTAAAACCCAGTTTACGACCCTGTAGATATATCGCCGGAGACCCATATGGGTAGAGAACGAGTGCACTACCTTCCTTGTCTGAGGATGATCGTCATCAGTTAAAAATATTTCTTGAAAGAAACGTATGTTTCACTCTTTGTTCCTTACAAATAAAAACTCTTTACAGGTCAAACCGACACAACTTATGGTATTCGATATGAAAGCGATTGTTTTCATATAGGTAATGCTTGAACTAGTCTTCTCTCATATACCCGACAAGCGTATAAAATGGCCAGGTTATCTTAAGAAATATAGAGCGATTATTTTTTTGCTACTGACGCTACTCAACGAAATTACTAGAGAACAGAAGCTGTAAGTGCAAATGTCAGGACTATCGAGAGGTTATTTCTAAGCTGTTTCTTTCACATTAGCTGTCTACACATGGTACCAGTGTCATCTACAGGCCGCTGTATAGACGTAAGGTACTGGAATGACCCCAACCTGCTCGTTGAACGTCCGCAGCTGCTAAGACCCTCTCCACATGTTGACCAGTCAGGTCATGAATCTGAGATTCTACAAATAGAGAAGGAATTACATCATGCTAGTATTGTGTGTAATGGCTCCTCAAAGCAATGCCTCACCTCCAAAGATAGGCTTTGTACATGATTTATATAACCAGCTCGTTGATATACCTTCGTAGACGTGCCATCGCACTTGATAAGGATGAACTGTGGTAAGCTGACTTACTTTAAATGAATCCTCATACCTCTAACAATAAGAAGTATTACGTACCGGCATCCACTCACTGTCTTTGATGTGTACTGTAAGTCTGCTTTTGCGGAACCGATACTTTCTAAGACAGCAGCTCAAATTAAAGGCGCGTTCAAACGTATTGTTCAACAATAAATACGCTGTCCACATCTTCTTCAAACTGATCAAGGCAAAGAGTTTTACAACAACGGTTTTTCTTCTTATCTCACGTCACTTGGCATTCGTTATTATTCTGCGTACAGCATTATCAAAGGAAGTGTTGTAGAATGCTTTAATCGCATGCTCAAAACGATGATGGGACGAGAATTTACAGATCAAGGCTCATATCGGTGGACTTGTGCCTACCTAAAACGATAGGTCTCGTTGCACCATCGGTACAAAGCCGCGTCTTGTCAAGAAGAATATACAACGCTTAGATGCTAATCATCTTGTAATCCAAACAGCTGAACCACGGCACCATCCCTTTCAAAAGTGATTTTGTTCGTATCAGCAAACACAAGTCCGTCTTCGCAGAAGCACACAGCCCTAACTGGAGCTCATAAATTTTGCCTATTTCCTTCACGATAGATCAAGACAGCCTATCGAAGGATTATTCATCTAAGAGCTTCAAAAAACATCCTGACCACTTTTTAATAGAACATGTTATTCGTCGTGGTGGTAATAAACGTTATGTCAAATGGTTTGACTTCAGTAACACCTTAAGTTCATGGATTAATAAAGAGGATGTATTTTAAAAAGTTTGATGGATTTTATTCTTACAGAAACACAGGAACCTCTACCTCCCCTCTCTAATATTGCTTAAAACAAGGTCAAACTTGTTAGTCAACATGATTATTGCTAGTTAAGTTAGGACTTGTAGGAGAGTAGGGTTAACATAACAAGTTAAAAATCAAGTATAGTACACAAATTTCATTTATTTCAACATATGGACATTTTTCGTTTTTATAAGTGAATCAATTTTTTCCTTTCTCACATAGACTTTTCTGTTGTCTTAATTTTCTATTGCCTCCAACTACCAACAATTTTCCTTCCATTGTATTGGCGACGGCAGCGCTGCTATCTTCTCTGCAACTATTGCTTTAGGTGATGTCACACGCTACATAGCCTTAGGAAGCACATTTTCATCATCTACACGCCTCATTTCAGGTTTGGTTTCATGTTTTATCTATCTTCTATACAGCATTCGCAACTACATTAACCACAAATACCTTTCGTAATGCATTCAACTCTTCTTCAGTGAAAGTGTCCAGTTGCCTATTGAAAACATAATATTTTACGGTCGCCTTTTTGACAGGGTTACACTTAGTATGAGATAGAAATGGCATGGTGTCTTCAATGCACATATGCTACTTTCTGACTGATGGTAATGCCATTTTAAAAGTTCAATTTATATGATGTGGTTCACTTCCCACCATGGATTGCGAAACAGATAGTCAAAGAGCATACATACATGTCGTAAATATTTGTATTCTTATCAACACCACGCTCCGTGAGAATACAGTAGTTTGTAACGATGGAAACCAAACTCATACAGATCGATAACCTCACATGTTGTTAGAAGATACTCCGCAATTTCCACCACCCTTCACAAACACTAGATCTGCTCCTTACAGATGAGCGCTCATTGTCATAGCTAGAAAGTGATAACTAATACATTTTCCTTCCCACCCCAGTCCCATAGTCTTTTTAATACATTGCGCTGCCTGTTTTCAAGAAGGAATGGAAAGGTGGGATAAATACAAAACTAAATACTTTTAGGTACCCTTTAGAGCCTATCAGTGTTCTTGTGATGGTCAAATCATAAACACATAACTCTCTAGCAGAGTATCTGATCAACTAAGTATAAATTCTTACTCATAGCCCGTTTAAAGACTCGATTTTACAAGGAAGCCTAATAACGAAAAGGATAAGACGTGCATGGCCGTGTCCACGTGATCACTAGACCTCGGAATTTTAGGCGCTAAAATTTATATTTTAGGTGCCTTAAAATAGGCTCTCAAATATGTAAAAAAAATAGGTTCTAAAATATGTTTTAGGCAGCTTCAATTTTACGTATTTTAATAAGCACTTACCAATTAAAACACCACTTTTATTTCTCTAAATTGATAATAACTCTAAATGCATAGAAGTAATAAGGCAATAACATGTTAATACAATATTTCACATACACAGTGGTTCACCACATTTTTGAGTTTTTATCTCTAAATAATTAAAACATTGAATTACAAGCACGTTTCTGCCCATAATTTGATGCACAGTAAATCACTAGCACTTTTTCTACACCGCTTGTCTGACAACACTAGCTTGTAGGCTGAGAAAGTACTCTCAACGTCAACAGAGGTTACAGGGCTGTATTTGAATTTTGGTACAAGACGTCGGGAGATGTCACATTCAACGTTAGTTTTGCCAATCAAAACATCAGCCACAGCACGAAGTGTTGACAGTCCTGGGTTCTTCTGTAGTACTTTATTAAGCTTGTCCCGAATTCTGTACCCAGTGGGGCCTGGAGCTAAGCTGATTTTTCTTTCACCTCTTCTAAGAAATCCAATTGTTCGTAAACAGGTTTCCCGGAAGACTCAAGTGCAGAAATAACAGGGACCAAAAAAGTATAACAGTACCTGATGTAGGCAATTTCTTGAGAAATGGTTACATAATTTAGAACATTTTTGGCCGAAGTGACGCACATGGCATCTTCATTTAGGGCGAGAACAAAAATTCCGATTTCATCAAAATGTACGCTGTAGTACACAATGGCCTGAAGCCAAGTCTCCCAGCGCGTAATGATGGGTTCTGGTGGCAGTGGAAGATCAGGTAATTCATTGCGGAACAAGTGGATTCGTGTGGGAGCCTGTACGAAAATCTTCTTAGTGGAGGAGATCATCTTGTTGACTCGAGGAAATTCGGCATGTATCTGCTCAGCCACGCGATTCATAGCATGAGCAAGACAAGTGACGTGAATCAACGCAGGGTAAAATACTTTCAGCATCTTAACAGCAGCAATCATGTAGGCGGCTGCATCAGTAAATATAAGAAGCTCCTTATTTTCGTCCATGTTATTGGGGAAAAGCACCTTGGGAACTTTATTTACAAACTGAGCAACTGTCTCCTGATTGGTTTTAGCTAACTGTTTGCTGAAGATCAAATATGGCGAACACGGCGTGTCGGGATCTAATTTTACTACTACCAAGTGGACAATATAACGACCTAGAGTATCAGTAGTCTCACCGACAGAGATCCAATGTATGAGTCCGCTATATCTTCCCTCATCCGCCGGACTGTGTCTTCGTAAAGAGTGTCCAGGTAGTATTTTCTTAAAGTTGATTCGGATGGAATGTTCCGATGACAATATTTTTGTAAAAAACTTTTGAAGGAAGGATTTTCAAGTGAGTTGAAGGGAATATGTGCCGACACAAGAGCTCTGCATAAGTCCGCATGGAATTCGTCTTTGCTTCCCTTAATTAGCGATTTCGTTGTTAATAATCTCTGATGAAGATTTTATTTTCTTAGCAGATTTTCCTGATGTTTAATCCCCCGGACATGTTGACTAAGATGCGATCGTCTTTTACTGGACACCTAGAAACAACGACAACTATAAATAGTCGCAAATATTGTGTAAACCGTGCGAGTATATAGGCCAGATGAAAATATGCACAGAAGACTATTCAAATTCATAGGGCCTTGTAGCGCTTCAGTAGACATGCACCCTGGACCTTTAAGTGACGCAGTAGAGATAATAATTCCATGTGACTATTCCTATCGTGGTCCAGCCTTTGTAAGACAGACCATCCAATGAGGGTGGGCAGCATCTGCCGTGTACAGGAAACTGCGTGCTTTTGTAGTGGTCGATAGTATTGTGCGTGTGTTTCAGGAATGTTTTGGACAGTACAAATACACAGTCCCCGAGCCAGGGGAAATAACTATTTAAGGTTTAAATCTCCGATCCGGCCGGGAATCGAACCCGGGACCCTCTGAATCGAAGGTGACTATGCTGACCATTCAACCAAGGAGCCGAACACAGTAGAGGTGAATTTAATTCATTTCTTTTCCTGTTTTGTCATGTTCGGTTAGATTATGTTGGCCAACATTTTGTTACTGCCGCTACTGTTGCCCGCGCATGGCTGAATTCCGTGTTTTTTCCTCCCTACGTTTACTGTTTGCTTATCAGAAAAAAACATTGCTGTATATATTTACACTGTGTATAATCTGTCATATATTTCCTACAATTGATAAAAGTGCATAATACCGGGCGAGTTGGCCGTGCGGTTAGGAGCGCGCAGCTGTGAGCTCGCATCCGGGAGATGGTGGGTTCGAACCCTGAAGATGGTTTTCCGTGGTTTCCCATTTTCACACCAGGCAAATGCTGGGACTGTACCTTAATTAAGGCTACGGCCGCTTCCTTCCGATTCCTAGGCCTTTCCTTTTCCCATCGTCGCCATAAAGACCTAACTGAGTTGGTGCGACGTTAAGCAAAATAGCAAAAAAGTGCATATTTAATTTTCTTACAGTTTCCACCTCGTATTTTTAGGTTCCCTACGACAGGTGGTGGTGGTGGTGGTGATTGTTGTTTTAAGAGGAAGTACAACTGGGCAACCATCCTCTATATACACTAATCAGAGGGGAAAATGGAAGGGATCCGACACTTCGAAAAATGAAGATATCGGCCAAAGTAAGACAAGGGCCACGAAGGGCGTGAAAATGAAAGACTCCCTAGTTCTCGCAAACCTAATAGCGTCGGGGTCGGAAAAGAACAAGAGTTGACCAAGAGAGGTCGGATAGGATAGATGAAAGTGAGGAGCCTGGCACAAGTAAGTGGAAGCAATGTCAGGACTCAGCTAAGGGCCGCTTGGTCGCCAACCCACGCTCCAAAGATCAGAGCCCCTGGGCCCCTTTTAGTCGCCTCTTACGACAGGCAGGGGATACCGTGGGTGTTATTCTACCGCCCCCACCCACAGGAGGATTCCCTACGACAGCATGATATTTTCATTTTTCAACACGTTTGTACTATTATTCCTCTTCTAAAACCTGCTTGAAAATTTGCCTTTCTCCGAAATGTATAGACCGTATAGTACCACACAAACATGGACAGTTTTTAACGATTCTATAAACAAACAATCGAGGGATCGTCATGCGCTACAATCCCCAATTCATATTTACTGTTATACTTCGTTAGGTGTATGCACGCTGAATTGATGTATAAAATGTATAAAACGTAATGCAGCAGAGAGATAGATCGCCTTCGTATTAAGTACGACTCTCACATCAAAGTACGTACTTCAGAGTGAAATATAAAACAAATTTCACTTACCTCTTTGCTGGAAACGTCGCAGAATATAATTTTTTCCATCCGACGTGAAATGGGGAAACTCCTGCAACCACTGTTTAATATTAAGGATGTCTTGCAAGCTGCCACTTTCGGCATAATGCACACATATTGAGCAAACAGACGCACTGAAAATTTCTCACAGAATGGAATGAAGAGTTTCGTTTCCAACAGGTCAGTGGACACTGTCCCGCACCTCGTGACACACAGACTAAGGGACAGAGGGAGTATTCACAGCGGGAGGTTCTTAAGGACTTCCGGGGAGTGGTAATTCGTTTACCTCTTCATATTTTGTCTGAAAAGAATTTCAAGAAAATACTATTCAAGATAGGTACTGAAAACGAGTCGGCAAATATTTAAGTTTCTCCGACTAAATTAAAAGCGTTTCTAATCGATTTAGGGATAAAATATAGCAATTCTAGGAATATAGGCAAAAATAGATTCTAACACCAATTTAGGCATTTTAGGCACTATACAACCACCGTTTATAACCTTACAAATACATGAAACATGTAAACACAACTTCATTTTAAGTTATCTCTTAAGGAACAAAGTAGGGTTTTGCCTAAAATCCGAGGTCTAGTGATCACTACAAGTCAAAACAACGTGATATTAATATATCACTTGCTCTACCACGCCATTTTGTCCCACGCGTTAGATGTAGTTGTCTCAGTTGATTTCAGTTTCTAGTATGTTCTGAACACAAGGGTGATGTAAAAATTACTGTAGGCTACTAGAAGTCTCCAGAGTTCAAATTTATAAGCTCTAAAGTTAAATACAGAAAATGTGTGTTCCAATCACCAATAAACGTGTGAAGGTGAATTCGAAAGCTAGCGCATCAGGCCACGTGATCAGCACAAGAATTTTCTATGATCGTTAAGAATCACTTGCACAAACAAGTAACAACCAGTCACTCATTCCGAAACACAGACACACACACATGTGCTTTTCAATAATACGAGTGTGAGGAATTAACTAAAACCTGCAAGAATAGACCCTTTGAACTCAAGCTCAGAAGGCGCTAACCACTAAACTACATCAGCCGGCGTTGTACACGGGCTTGTAAGGATAGGCGTAGCCAAGGAGCGGAAAACGGGTCTGTTAGGTTAGCCGGTGTGTCGAACTCAAGTTAGAAGATGTGAGCACCTGAGGCAGCTCTCCTCAGTTAGACTCATAAGAGCAATGCATAGCAGCCCTCTCGCCCAGTAGCCTTTGCATCAGTTCCGAAATTTAGTCCAATATAAGCAATAGATTCTAAGTTACAAATTGTGAGCCTCTGAGGTGGCTCTCCAGAGTTATTCCCATAAGAGTATTGTACAGCAACCATCTTGCTTAATAGACCTTGTATCAGTTCTCCAAAGTTAGTCCGATAAGGCCAATAGGTCCTAACTTGCAAGTTGTGAGCCCCGGAGTTACTCCCATAAGATAGCAGCCCTTTTTTCTACTAACCTTTGCATCCGCTCCCCAAATTTAGCCCGATAAGACCAATAGGTCCTATGTTACGAGTTGTGAGGCCCTCAAGCAGCTCACCAGAGTTGGTCCCATAAGAGTAATCTGTAACATCCATCTTTCCCAATAACTCTTGAGTCAGCACCCCCCCCCCCCGCCTCCAAGTTTAGCTCGATAAGAGCAATAAGTCCTAAGTTACAAGTTATGAGCACCTGAGGTAGTTCTCCAGTTTTAGCTTCATAAGTGTAATGTGCAGCAAGCATCTTGTCTAGTAGCCCTCTCAACATCTTCCCAGATTTAGTCCGTTGAGTACCAGTTGTAAGCCCTAAAGTATCTCTCCAGAGTTTTTTTTTTCCGTAAGAACAATATATAACAGCCATCTGGGGACTAATCCAACCTGTAAGCTTGCACTCTTATGCAGATAGTCCGGGCATCGAACTTGGGTCTGTAAAGTTGGCTTCCCCCGTGAGGTTAAGAAGTCGAATCCAAGTCACGCCCATTTTCAGATCGTAAGCCGGGTGATGGCACACGCCCAACAACCATTCAGCGCTTGATCCAAAGTCTGTGTAGCCCGCCCCTACTGCTGATGGTCACATTAAATACCCCAACGGCATTTCGTGTCACCTCCCCCCAAAGTATCTCGGGTACAGGCCTGGCCACGACCAGCTGATTTCCCGAGTGTCGTGCTAATTTGAACAGTCCACTCGCTCAACAGTAATAATCGTCCCGAATTGAATATCGTCTCTGTATATGTGAGCCTTTAGATGACTGGATTTTTTCACAATCCAGAACTTGCGCTGTGTAGTAAATTAATGTACACACCTTGGAGTATTTGGTCAGTAGATGGCAAACATGTGAGGAAATACGTTAAGTCGCTAGGAAGAAGAGTATATCGGTCTGCGCAGCGCGCTCCACCGGTCTTCTAGTGGCGTGCATTGTTGGAACTTGAGACAGGTAACCGCAACAGACCAACATGTGCCTTGCTGTATATGCAACCGCTATCACGCATGAGTGGAGCGTGTAAACTAAAATGCCCGCATTTGCCTCAATTCTTCCGACAGGGCATGTTCGAAGCGAAGTTTGCTGACTAGGGAGGATGACCTTGGTTGCTTTACTGACGTTGCAATAATGTGGTTCTCCCAGATATGAGTCCGGCTCCGTGGCTAAATGGTTAGCGTGCTGGCCTTTGGTCCAGTGAGTCCCCGGTTCGACTCCCGGCGGGGTCGGATCTTAACCTTCATTGGTTAATTCCGATGGCTGGGGGTTGGATGTGTGTGCCGTCATCATCATTAGAATTCGTCATAGGTAGGGTCCCATACTCACAGGTGCGCAGGTCGCCTATACGTCGTCAACTCAAAAGACTTGCACCAGGCCTCTTCGGAGGCCACACACCATTATTATCTAGATATGAGTAAGCCCTTGTTTACAAAGAGCGAAGGCCGGGAATTCGGAGTATAAAAGGGTGATGGAATGCAGGATAAGGGTCGCTGGATGCAGAATGGGTCTCGGCCCATAAGTGGCCGCGGCTGGTCCGTGGTCCAACAGCTCTGCACTTCGACCGACCAACCGAGCAGAGGAGGGGTGGCCACGGCTCTACCGTGGCTATACGCCACCCTATTCGGGAGAGAGAGAGAGGGGCCGGTCCACACCGTCGGCTGTCCTGAGAATGGTTTTCCGTGGTTTCCCATTCTTCCGGTGGAAGGACATGGAATTAGTCTACCTACTATGTCAGTAAGTAAACTCGTGTCCTCATCCTGAAGTGGTGCAGCTCTTTTCAGGCACACCCCCAGTGGAGGTGAGCTGCATTTACCATTTCAACCACATACCAACCCTCATATCATTCTTAAATTTCTATCAGTACCGGGAATCGAACCTGGGCCCCCGTGGACTGCAGCTAATTACACTAACCGTTAGGCTACGGAGGCGGACACTATGTCAGTAATTGCCAGACATACCTTGTGGATTCCAGCAAGCAGCGAAAGAAACTTCAGTAAAGCGAGAATGTTTTTAAGGAGTCGTAGGAGTTAGCTAGATCCAGACCAAGACAATGACCTGTTATTAATTCATAACAATCATAACAATAAATAATTAGTTTGCAATTCATTCCCATGAGTCGTAGGAGTTAGCTAGACCCAGACCAAGACAATGACCTGTTATTAATTCATAACAATCATAACAATAAATAATTAGTTTGTAAATCATTCCCAAATTGGAGCTAGATTTTTGCACTAACCATACCTCCTTGGACAGAAATCTTTAACAAAGAGGATTTTAAAAATTAATGTTGAGGTTTATATTTAACTTTATGTGATATAATGACTTATTAATTTGCACATTTTGTATAAAGTGTCTGCGGTACGCTTAGTAGTGAAATATATGACTTATGCATTAATAATGCGTATTTAGTTAACGTGTATAGATCAGTGAAGCACGCTAGCTGGAGGAATACACGTGGCAGCACGTGAACTTCATTGACCATTTCTCCGACAGGAGAGTTATTTACTACATTATTTCCAGTTTTGCTTACATACGAAGCAGAAACGCAGTCTAAAAGTATGATTGCCTTTTGGTATTTTCACGTCAAGTCATCATCCACCATTGTAGCAAAAGCGTTATGTTTCGAAAGATAAAGGTAGGCCTACGTGAGACGAACGTAAGTACAGTTAAACAAGGACGGAGGAGACCTGTGACTCAGATAGCGCTTGTCTGCACAGACCACGTTTGCAACGACCGTTTGCACTGTTCACGCTGCGTTTACACGTTCCGACCATTTGTACAGCTTTCGCACAGTCCTGTATTTCTAATCGAGACGAGCGGAGGTAGTATTTCCTGACCATGGCCACATTAATTCAATTAACTTACAAAGTGGTACTTCTGTCCAGTGTTGGTATTTCGGAAGTTAAAAAGCGGAAGAAATCACAACGTAGAAGGTGGACAAAAGACTGGCTTCTACAACACGTTTCGCTTTCGCACGTTGATCTTTTGAAGGAGTTAAAATGGGAAAAAGATGGCTGGTTTAACTACTTGAGAATGGACGAAGAGAAATTCTTAGTGCTGTTGCAGTATGTCACACCGTATATAAGGAGAGAAGACAGTGTAATGAGAGAATCGATAAGCACTTTAGAAAGACTTGTAGTAACATTGAGGTTTCTGGCAACGGGAAAGAGCTATGCGGACCTTAAATTTTCTGCTATAGTGTCTCCATCTTTAAGCCACATCATTCCGGAAACATGCCGTGCTATAGGACTATATGTAGTTCCAAGAGAGGAATATTTAAAGGTGAGAATTCAAAGGCATTATTTTGCTTAGGTAAAATAGATTGCGTGTTCCTTCCTCAGCTGCTGGAGTTCCGTTCTGTAAGTTGAGTGCATTCATTCATTCATTCATTCATTCATTCATCCAAGGGCTCTCTTTTCATCTGGTGGTTATCCGTGACAGGGAGAGAACAGTAGCGGTATTTATTGGGTCATGCAAAATGCATGAATACAATTCAATCGTGCAATCATTCATTCATTTTCCTATTCATGCAGTCATTCACAATGTGTGTTGTAATTGTAGTATAACTGGATCAGGTACAGAATTGTGACATGAAGCACTAATTGAACTCACGAAGGCCTGCATGTTGTCCTAGATAATATAACACTGTTAACATCTAGGACAAAATTAATGAATTAATCAATTAATTAATTGATTGATTAAAATACAATTTCAAGATTGGGTGTAAATAGTTAGTAGGCTACAAATATTAATGTTCAATGTCGTGATAGATGGACAAGTTGTGATAAGGAAATGTTAGTTCAGAAACTAATACATCATATGCCGCGTTTTCTTCATTCCGGACACTGTATTCTTTGCTCTTGATCTTCCAAACACTTGGCAATGATTTATAGAGTTCTATGAATTTAATCATAAATGTACGGGTACAATTACGGGAATCTTGAGTAAACTCACTCATAGCTGTTCCTGTATTGAGAGCAAACACTACGCTGCAGTACAACACTACATACACGCTCCCAGACGAAGGACTGTGCTATCTGTCTGCAGCGTTGTCTGCGCAAGCTTTACACGCTCAGACTTGTCTGCGCGTGGTCTGTGTTAATTCAAACTCCGCCAGACTTTGCACAGGCCGAACACAGACCGCAGTACAGACCAAAATTACGGTCGGCGATTCATTTACACGCAACGACTTGTCTGCACAAACACGATCTGTACAGACAGATCTGTGTAAATGTCTGAGCGTGTAAAGGGGCAAGCTCGCCTCGCTTGTGAGGAACGAAGTTCGGTCTTTGCCATACTCGACGAATATTTTTTTTTTTGCTAGGGGCTTTACGTCGCACCGACGACGAATATGAACCGAACATCGAGCGTACAATGTTTTCCAACCATTCTCTACATCGTAAAGGCCCATACTACTACTACTAAACG
This sequence comes from Anabrus simplex, assembly GCF_040414725.1. NCBI lineage: Eukaryota > Metazoa > Arthropoda > Insecta > Orthoptera > Tettigoniidae > Anabrus > Anabrus simplex. The sequence continues at coordinate 164,590,234 of NC_090271.1, forward strand.
TTTTCATTCCTCCCCTGAAGGGGGAGGTGGGCCTCTTAGACGGTTACGCCATCTCTCAGGCCGGGAGATTTGTTACGGTGAAGGAGATGTGCGGAGAAGGTGAGGGGGTTGGCGGCCGTGGCCTACAGTACGAACTCTTCCGGCATTCGCCTTAGTGCAGAAGAATGGAAAACCACGGAAAACAATTCTCAGGACAGCCGACGGGTGGGGCCAGGCGTGAAGTCCAGCCCTGTGCCCCTATTCTGTCTCCAGAATGCAGAGGTGTAGAGCCACGGTAGAGCCGTGGCCACCGTTCCTCTGCTCGGTTGGCCGGTCAGAGTACAGTGCTGTTGGATCACGGACAAGCCGTGGCCTCTTAAGGGACGAAACCCAAGGGCCGAAACCTACTCTGCATCTATCGACGAAGGTCCCTAAAACAACCGAAGCCATCTACTTAAACTGTTTGTTAAATACTGATGATAAAATCTTAAAATCTAATGTAATTTAAAAGAGAGGTTATAAGAAACATGTGCACCTATTCATGTTATATTTGTGAGTGAAAATTACCTACTTCCTTATTTGTTAAAATGAAGAACGAGAAATTAGTTTATATTCCATCACAGTAAGTTTTGAAGTTACCAAAATTTGTCTGTTAAATTATTCTACATCGATATGCAGTTGCGGTGATTATGGGGTCGACGGGAAAGCAGTCGCTCCCACCCACCCCCCAACTTTGTGGATAAAAATATATTTTTGTGCCATTTTTACCTGCCTAAAACTAAAAATTATAAGAATTATTTAAAACAATTTATACAAACCCTGTTGTCTTATCACCATATTCTTTCCTTTAATTATCAGATAAATGCTTAGCAAAAATCCGCACAAAATGTTATTCATTGTGGCTAACCTATTCTTACAGCACCACAGCAAGTAGTGAAGACTCACACAGCAGCGTGTAGCAAGTGTGGCAGGTTCACGGACACTGAGGTATGATTCACCCGCTTGCAGTCTGGCATCTCACTCACTGTGTAGTCAAACACTAAACTACCTTGTTATTGTATGATCACGCCGTACTTCTCTTTAATTGAAATACAGGTGCAATTGTTCCTTCGCTGAATGTTTTTATGTATAGATTTGAATTAAAAACTCAAAAAATAAATTGTTACCACAGTTAAGTCAACCTTCTCTTCTGTGTCGAAATTCACTCAGAGAGCACTTGTTTTTCACAATATGCTTTACATCGCACCGACACAGGTAGGTATTGTGGCGACGATGGGATAGGAAAGGGCTAGGAGTGAAAAGGAATCGATCCTGGCCTTGATTAAGGCACATTCTCTGCATGTGCCTGGTATGAAAAGGGGAACTACGAAAAAACATCTTCAGGACTGCCGACAGTAGGGTCCGAAATGCTATCTCCCGAACGCAAGCTGACAGCTACGTGACCCAAACTGAGCAGCCACTCGCCGCTACAGAGAGTATCAAAAACTTACCATTTTATAGTTATTTTTTTCAATGTTGTTGTCTACCTTCCCCTAATTCCTCAAATCCGCGGTACATTTTGTTGTATATATAATTTTATGCTCCCCCGCTTCTAATTCCCAATCGCCGCCATTGCGAATATGTTGTATATATTGTAAGATCTCCGATTCATTCTGGAATCGGGAGGCAAAGATGATCCGAAGAGCAAAGAATGAGTTCTTCAGGATAGGTGAGTTTTTAATGTCATCATTAAATCCACCAATGGATCTGTTCGATGAGTACCAAATACATCACAGGAGTACTGAGCAAGATGGCTGCTATACATTGCTCTTATAGGGATAGCTGGGCCAGGGGCTAAAGGGCAAAAGGCTACTAATCCAAGCTGGTATACGATCATTTCATACTCCTCAGGGTTCTACAACTTGTAACCCATCCCTACCCGGTATACGATCGTGTCTTGTTGATACAGCAATGTCCTCAGGGTCTCACATATTTAACCCAGGATCTCTGGCTGAGTCTGGAATTATTAATTTTTATTATTATTATTATTATTATTATTATTATTATTATTATTATTATTATTATTATTATTATTTTCTTTTCGTAATCTGCTTACCCTCCAGGGTCGGTTTTTCCCTCGGACTCAGCGAGGGATCCCACCTCTACCGCCTCAAGTGCAGTGTCCTGGAGCTTCAGACATTGGCTTGTGGGATACAACTGGGGAGGATGACCAGTACCTCGCCCAGGCGGCCTCACCTGCTTTGCTGAACAGGGGCCTTGCGGGGGATAGGAAGACTGGGAGGGATTGACAAGGAAGAGGGAAGGAAGCGTCCGTGGCCTTAAGTTAGGTACCATCTCGGCATTTGCCTGGAGGAGAAGTCGGAAACCACGGAAAACCGCTTCCAGGATGGCTGAGGTGGAAATTGAACCCACCTCTACTCAGTTGACCTCTCGAGGCTGAGTGGACCCCGTTCCAGCCTACGTACCACTTTTAAAATTTCGTGGCAGAGTCGGGAATCGAACCCGGGCCTCCGAGGGTGGCAGCTAATCACATTAACCACTACACTACAGAGGAGGATATTATTATTATTATTATTATTATTATTATTATTATTATTATTATTATTATTATTATTATTATTATTATTATTATTATTATTATTATTTCGAATGGGCCACCAGAGGACCACGTGCCAATTTCAATTCCTTCTTATTTGTTCTTTCCTTTTCTTCCAGTACGCTTTCATCTGTTCACTATATTTCTTATTTCTGTCTTCAGACCACTTTGAACCAGTCGTTTTTACTTTCCTACCTTGGAATCCTTCTATTTTCAATACTTTTTCCCGAAAGCCTTCTCTATTATTTATTTCTTCTGTTGTTATATTGTTTTTTTCTAAATCCTTTCTTACTTCATTGACCCAGCTTGTCGTTGATTTCTTACCCCACAAATATCTGAAAATCTTACTGGTTAATCTACTATCTTGCATTCGATATAAATGTCCAAAAAACATAAGTCTCCTTTTCCTCATTACATCTGATATATTTTCTATTTTTTGATATATTTCCGCATTACTTCGTAATTTCCAACCTTCTGCTGTGTTTTGTGGGCCTAATATTTTCCTCATGATTCGCCTTTCTAGTATTTCTAGTTTATCTAAATTATAGTTTAATGCCAGACATTCGCTTCGCCTTTCTAGTATTTCTAGTTTATCTAAATTATAGTTTAATGCCAGACATTCGCTTGCATATAGGCATTATTATTATTATTATTATTATTATTATTATTATTATTATTATTATTATTATTATTATTATTATTTATCCTGTCTAACCTCCTCAGAACAGGGAAACAAGGTTTGGTTTCTGGCTGGGTTGAAGACTCTCCTGACTCGGAGACAGGATGTTTGTACTGTCCCCAACATGACTGAAACTCATACATTACACCAAACACTATCCTCTACCACAATAACACGCAATTTCTTTTACACGGCAGATGCTGCGCATCTTCGTCGCAGGGTCTTTCTTAGATTGCCCGTACACATTCAGTTGGATTTGAGAGATTGTCGAAAATAACCAGCAACTCTTCGACTGGTCTAGCGAGGAGGGTCTCAATGGAAGAGAATGGAATGGTAGTTTAACTACCCGAGGTTGCTTATTGAAACTAGAGGATGTTTATTATAAATAATAATAATAATTATTATTTATTATAAAATATTATAAATAAACTGATGCACCACCTGAAGTTTTGGATGCGATATATGAGTGGACTCAGGATATTTCAGGAGTAAGTAACAGGTGAATTGCAGGTCTTCAGAGGTTGTTTATTTTGCTAGGTCGCGGCTACGTGTATTACTTCTCAGCACATATTGCTCTAGGGACTAATGCCAAGAACGTGAGGTATGTAGAGACATGCAGGCAGTGTGTGTGTTGTGCGTGTGTGTGTGTGAGATGAGTACCAAGTACGTCACAGGAGTACTGAGCAAGATGGCTGCTATACATTTCTCTTGCAGGGATAGCTGGGCCAGGGGCTAAAGTGCATGCGTGTGTATGCACGCAGTCGACGTTTGCTGAATCTCCCAAGACTTATTTCCTAGCTACCACTTCGTACGGATAATTATAATCGGAGATGCTGAGAGGCCAGAATTTAGTCCTACAGGAGTTTTGTGAATAATGTTTGAGGGCCGCCTGTCTGAGACGGTAAAGTTATGCACTGTTTACCTAGGACATGGATTCAAATATTGCAGAATTATGTTTCTACTTCTGGAGAAGGGTTCACGCAATCTTCAACAGAAATGAGTGCCAGTGAAGGATAAGACGGTCAGGTAACCAATCTCAAACAGTACCGTATCATTCTTTAACAGTGCAATTGCACCCCACGTTTACCGAGCAAATTGGCCGCAACGTGCTGTTAGGGCCACGTAGCTGTGAGCTTGATTTCGGAAACTGGTGGGCTGGAATCTCACCGTTGGTAGCCCTGAAGACTGTTTTCTGTTGTTCCCATTTTCTTGCAAGGTCATTGTTGGGACTGTACTTTATGTAAGGCCATGGCCGCTACTTTCCCATCCTTGCGTCGCCGATAACCTTCAATGTGTTAGTGAGATGTTAAACCATCAACAAAGAAACAACCCGTGTTTCACCTTTGGATATATCACAGCATAGAGTGTGCAGCACGGACAGACTGGGAGTGACTCAAGAAGTTGTTGGAAAGTTGTCACAGGTATCTGGAGCCATGCTCTGCTGTGCATCTCACAGAGCTGCTGGAGGGTACGTGGTGTAGGATACATAAAACGAATACGACGGTCGACGTGCTCCCAAGTACTTGGCCTCAAGTACGGTGAATTATGGATCAGGGAAGTACTTGGAAGTCTTGCTCGTGCTCTTTCAACCATAGTCGGACATGTCTCACTGTTTATACTCGAAGACCCATTCTGCCCCGGGGAAGGCAAGCAGAATGTACGGATTTACATGTGCAAGGATGGATTCATAGTGAAGTAGGTACAGAGTGTCTTCCATATGCTCCATGCCCACAATGTTGGTGCCACGAACTTGTGTCCTTAACCAACAGTGCTTGCAGGCTGTTTGTCCTCCGAAGTTTCTCGTCCGACACAGCAACGCCCATCCGTTCGATGAAGCAGAAAACGTAGCTCATAGGAGTAGGCAATCCTTTGTCAATCACCGGAGGTCCAGTTCCGGTAATATTGTGTAAATTCAACCCATTTCCACCAACGAAGCTTCGTTATTATAGGTAGGATGATCATCTATTTGCTTTGGAGTCTCATATGTAGAAGGGTTAGCTGAACTGTTCTTTGCAACGTATACTTTCACTATCACAGTGTGATGGGCATTTAAGTTAAATAAGTAGATAAACAAAAATATAATGATTTGTTTTCTGTGTTGAGAACAAATGAATCCATGTTTGTATATTTGATAAAGTAATTCGAAGAACATGGTTAGGTTTATGAGGTTGTAGAGGATTATTTGACTTTAAGTATATATATGAGGACAGCAATTGATGCTTCAAGGACCGTCAAGGGCTCCCTATGGGAGGAAGAACGTTTTGTTGGAAATGCAAGTGCACATCAGTTAATCGCAATCCATGCTCCCGACTCATTCAAAATTAAGTACACATCAACCATCTCTCCTGAACCACTATACGAGTACAAACAGTGACGAAAAAATTTAATTGAGAAATGTTATTATTATTATTATTATTATTTTTTTTTTGCTAGGGGCTTTACGTCGCACCGACACAGATAGGTCTTATGGCGACGATGGGATAGGAAAGGCCTAGGAGTTGGAAGGAAGTGGCCGTGGTGTTTAGGGGTTGTAGTAAGGATGTAAAGGAGAGTGCATATAAGTCTCTGGTAAGACCCCAACTAGAGCATGGTTCCAGTGTATGGGACCCTCACCAGGATTACCTGATTCAAGAACTGGAAAAAATCCAAAGAAAAGCAGCTCGATTTGTTCTGGGTGATTTCCGACAAAAGAGTAGCGTTACAAAAATGTTGCAATGTTTGGGTTGGGAAGAATTGAGAGAAAGAAGAAGAGCTGCTCGACTAAGTGGTATGTTCCGAGCTGTCAGCGGAGAGATGGCGTGGAATGACATTAGTAGACGAATAGGTTTGAATGGCGTCTATAAAAGTAGGAAAGATCACAATATGAAGATAAAGTTGGAATTCAAGAGGACAAACTGGGGCAAATATTCATTTATAAGAAGGGGAGTCAGGGATTGGAATAACTTACCAAGGGAGATGTTCAATAAATTTCCAATTTCTTTGAAATCATTTCGGAAAAGGCTAGGAAAACAACAGATAGGGAATCTGGCACCTGGGCGACTGCCCTGAATGCAGATCAGTATTGATTGATTGATTGATTAAGGTACAGCCCCAGCATTTGCCTGGTGTGAAAATGGGAAACCACGGAAAACCATCTTCAGGGCTGCCGATAGTGGGATTCGAACCTACTATCTCCCGGATGCAAGCTCACAGCCGCGCGCCTCTACGAGTACGGCCAACTCGCCCGGTATGTTATTATTTAACGACGTGATGTTGGTTATTTGGTATTTCGATTGTGACTAGGATTAACTGGTTTGCGTTTACTTTTGGGATAGCTGTGCATTCAAACAAAATTGCGCTAATTGCATTCAATGATATCTTAACATATGCGCAATTCAGTAACTTATCAAATTTGGTGATGAGTTTGGAACATTGTTATTTATTAAAAATCACGAGAGGGGAAAATATTGTGGGTAAGAATACATTTTATTGGCACTTATTCATATTGACTAGAATCACATGAAGACAGTTATAGCAAACATATAATATTTATAATTTAAAACACTATTAATGGTAGATCCATTACAAATTCGTTAGTGGAACGAACTGTGGAACGCACATCGATACAAAACAGGTGGCATATTGGTTTCAACTTAATAAATCGAAGTAAAGGTAATTAGACTTATATCCACAAGGAGAAATCAGTTACATTTTTGCATTATATCATTCAAAATACTCCACTCAGTGTTGATAACGCTGCTCATTTTGTGGAGCAACCAGTGCTTTTCAACCAAACATGAGTATAAAATGTTATTCAAAGGTGATGATGATGATGATGGATAAGATGGTTCACATAAGTTGTCAACCGCTAAGAGGACATATAGAAGAAGTAAATTATACTATTTATATTGTTGTTTAAACGGCCGAAATTATATATTTTAGGTTTATACCATGTGAAAGACGATAATAACAGTAATAAAAATATCTTAGTAATATAATAAAAATATCTGTCCGAACATTCAATGTTTGCCACAATTTTGAGAGTTTTGATAGTATACACGATGCGGAGGCGATATACATTGCTTTTGATGTTTTTCTCTCTGTCGTTCTGTTTGAATTGAATAAACGTAAAATCTTCTTATCTGGATTTTATGAAACACGCCATTATTAAAATTAGAATTTCTCTGCATTTGTTTTTATCTCAACCTGTTTCAGCAGGACCTGACAAATGATATTTTTAACCTCGAGAATATCGCATCTCAACGAGAGAAAAGTGAGCTAAGAATTCAGAGATTTTCCTCGCGGGCCACCGAATCATGCGCAGGTCTACTACGCTCTTCTCATCACTCACATCTCGCTGTGTGACCAGAAAATTCACTTCATTCTCGAAGAATATTTCTATTTAAGATTGTTAAAATATATACCATACATTGGCAGAGCCTGAGGATTGTTGATAGTGTTATTCAGCAGGTTTTACGGTCCATCGAAAGTGACACGAACTGGGAAGACTCAGGTTTATCGGATCATTTTCATGTGATGCTGATTCAGTTTGACTATCGTACGGTGATGATTTCGTTACTAAAGTTTTAGTGGGGCGTGATAGCCGAGTGAGAATCACTGGCTTTTCTCCAAGGCGTCCATGGTTTGAATTCCGTCCAATGCACGTCACGTTGCGGTGGTTCAGATTCCTCGTAAAACTATAGTTCCCGCGACTTTGATCACAATTTCAGAAGCCACGCTAAACTACACATTTGCTTGTTTTGTTATTATTGATATTATTTGGCCGATGTTATTGAATAAGTTTTATTGACATTTCTCGATATTTATTTAATTTACATTTATTTTTTAGACACTCTGGCCGTGTCTTATTGTAACTCCTTTAGAATAAAAACTCTACAAAACACTCAAGATCGATGTTAGAAGAGCTTTAGTTCGGGTCAGAAAATCATCAGAAACTATTACAAAATTTTGAATGACGTAGTGCTGACAACGTGTCGATGAATGGAGAAGAAATTTTCTTCTGCCTCGTAGGCCGAGGTCGAATTGAGTCAGGAATTTTTAGGGGGTCCGCTCTCTCCGAAGTTCAGTAGTGGACTGAAACTGTGCGTGCCCTTCGTATAATATCCCCGTCCCCCTCCTGACGGGAGTGGTTGCTTACCGGACCCGGTGGCTCCTCTTCCGGTGGCTGCCGTGTGCTAATATTAGAGGAAGGCTTCCTGTGGCTATGCGTTCCAAATACATTGTAGATGGTGGTTGAACGCTGTAGGCCTACTCTGTGCAGTCCGGACTTTTTCTGTGTCCAGGGCGTTACTTCACCTGAAAAGGAGGGAGCTTCAAAACCAAATCGACTGCGGTTTACATGCCCGCATAGTATATTTATCGAATGTAGCTCTGAATGAACGACATTTTGGAAAATCATATACGCCGAAAAATCTTTGAAGAACTTGATGATTCGTGTTATAAATTTTTGTTGTTTCGAGATCACTCCCCCTTTATTTATAATGAGCAGAATACTAATCGCACAAATATCGTTTAAATTTCTAGTACGGTATACTGTATTACTTTGTCTTTGTGAGAAATCTTTGTAAATTTGTTTTGTAAAAATAATAATATCTCCAAGAAATGTAATGATACAAGATTTTATGGAATTGGAATTTATGTAGGCTTTGCCTATTAGTTCTGTTCAATACGCCACCAATGCTTTGTAAAAACGAGCCTCCCTTGTCCATCTTCTTAGGATTGTTCTCACATTAGACACATCATGGCCATAAACAATACTTAACTCGACTGCAGTTAAGCCACACAGTCTTCTTCTTTTTCCACAGCTTTTCCCACACCTGTGGGGTTGCGGGTGCAATCTGTGTCGTACATGTGGTTTTTGCCCTGTTTTACGGCCGGGTGCCCTATATGGAGGATGTAATCACTATTGCGTGTTTATGTGGTGGTTGGTAGTGTAGTGTGTTGTGTGAATATGAAGAGGAGAGTGTTTGGACAAACACAGGCAACCAGTCTCCGAGCCGGATGAATAAATCACACGCGATTAAAACCCCCGACCCGGCCGGGAATTGAACCTCGAACCCTCTGACCCTTATGCCTGAACGCTGACCATTCAGCCATGGAGTCGGACAGTTAGACAACACAGTAAGAGGAGAAATTTCACAAACTCTTGTAACCTCAGTCGCTTCACCTTTCTAAAGTTTAGACGGCTATACAGAGAACCCAAGTTTCACTTTGGCGTGGATACTCCCCACTGCTACTAGTAAAACCTACCGCTTTACAGGGATTTGAGTTGAAAATAATAATAATAATAATAATAATAATAATAATAATAATAATAATAATAATAATGATAATAATAATAATAATAATGAAAACCTACAACCTGTTTTCCAGTCTTTGACCGGGCCAGGGATGTAATGAATGAACTTACGGAAATAACTGAGCATGAGTCTGCAAATGGGAAAAAGTTGAACGAATTAGATGCGGAGTTGGTTTTATTGTCTCAGAAGGAGAGCTCCTACCTCGAGTCTCTACTGTCGGATTCAAAGGTACGGATACTCAAGCTTAAACTTCTATAAAAAATCATTATTGCACCAGTCTCAAGCCTAATTGCTCCAAATTATAGCTCCATTTTTTCTGCGTTTAATAATGGTATATTTGTCGTGTGAATTTATCCAGCTGTTGTAATCGGAACAAAAAAACTGGTTTTTGACATTCGATTTTTAAAACTACCTAACATCAAAACGTATCGTACGAACGTGGTAAACTTTCAATGTGCCATAGCTTTAAAGGTCCCGAACAAGATTTCAAACTTATAAGAGTTTATCGTTATAGCTTAAAATGTGTCCGCCTCTGTGGTGTAGTGACTAGTGTGATTAGCTGCCACCCCCGCATACCCGGGTTCGATTCCAGGCTCTGCCACGAAATTTGAAAAGTTTGCACGAGGGCTGGAACGGAGTCCACTCAGCCTCGGGAAGTCAAATGAGTGGAGGGGATTCGATTCCCACCTCAGCCATCCTCCAGGCAAATGCCGGGATGGTACCTAACTTACGGTCACTGCCGCTTCCTTCCTTCTTCCTTGTCTACCCCTTCCAATCTTCACATCCCCCACAAGACTCTGTTCAGCCTAGCAGGTGAGGCCGCCTGGCGAGGTAATGGCCCTTCTCCGCAGTTGTATCCTCCCGACTCAAAGTCTCAAGCTCCAGGATACTTCCCTTGAGGCGGTGGTGGTGTGATCCCTCGCTGAGTCCGACGGGAAAACGAACCCTGGAGGGTAAACAGATTAAGAAAGAAAGGAGAAATATGCCTGTTTCTGTATTAGATTTTAGGAGCTGGTCTGCTATGTACCACATGTTCAGTACAAGAGTGTTTATTAAGTCATTTGAATGTTTTCAGAAACTCTTCTATATCACTGGATACAGTTAACAAGTTAGATGACTGTATTAATGAGTTACTAAACCTGGACTGTGATGAGCTGATGACATATTGTCACTCATTCAGAAACTCAAGTTTATAAAACAACTACCAAGTGAGTTGGCCGTGCGGTTAGGGCACAGACTGTGTGCTTGCATTCGGGAGATGGCGGGTTTGAATCCCACCGTCGGCAGCCCTGAAGATGGTTTTCCGTGGTTTCCGCCGTTCTCACCAGGCAAATGCTGGGGTTGTTCCTTCATTAAGGCCACAGTTACTACCTTCCTAGTCCTAGCCCTTTCCCATTCTTGCGACACTGAAAACCTGATGTGTTAGTGCGACGTTAAAACAACTAGCAGGAAAAACTTGAGTTCATTGAGTCGAAAGAAAGAAAGAAAGAAAGAAAGAAAGAAAGAAAGAAAGAAAGAAAGAAAGTATTTGTCAGAGGTGTCTTCAATACTTTCTTTTATTTCCTGGTGCATTGGCATTACCTCACCTTTCTTACGTAAGAAGGTAACGTGCTGATGTGAAGAGAGAAGTAGGTTTGAAGGACACTCAAGAAAATTTTATAAAGCAATGGAAATTATAGGGATGCTATTTTAAATCTTTTGAAAAACGAAGTTGAAGAACTTGGTATTTTCAGTGACAAGTAAGTGGTTTATACAGTTAATGAGTGTTGTCCAAGATCTGTCATATTTTGGGAAATAATTTTGATAAGAAGTTATAGAAGGGCTGAAATTAATAAATGTAGAGTAATTACACTTGAGATAGAACAGTTCACCTACGGTCCACCTTGTGGTGGTCTACGGGTTAATTCAGAACTTGATATCTGAATCAAAGTTGTATTAAACAGGGGAATTATAGCATTTTAAAAATATTTTGCAAATGAAATCAGATTTTCAGTATGCGCCAGGTAATTGAAAAATGCTACTAGAGGAATAGGCAGTTGTGTTTATGTTTCGTAGATCTAGAGAAGGCATATGACAGGGTACCGAGGGAAAAGATGTTCGGCATAATGGGGGACTATGGAATTAAAAGTAGATTATTAAAATCAATCAAAGCCATTCATGATGACAATTGGGCTTCAGTGAGAATTGATAGCAGAATGAGTTCTTGGTTCAGGGTACTTACAGGGGTTAGGCAAGGCTGTAATCTTTCACCTTTGCTGTTCGTAGTTTACATGGATCATCTGCTGAAAGGTATAAAATGGCAGGGAAGGATTCAGTTAGGTGGAAATGTGGTAAGCAGTCTGGCCTATACTGACGACTTGGTCTTAATGGCAGATTGTGCCGAAAGCCTGCAGTCTAATTTCTTGGAACTTGAAAATAGGTGCAATGAGTAAGGTATGAAAATTAGCCTTTTGAAGACTAAATTGATGTCTGTGGGTAAGAAATTCAATAGAACTGAATGTCAGATTGGTGATACAAAACTAGAACAGGTCGATAATTTCAAGTATTTAGGTTGTGTGTTCTTCCAGGATGGTAATTTAGTAAGTGAGAACGAATCAAGGTGTAGTAAAGCTAATGCAGTGAGCTCGCAGTTGCGATCAGCAGTATTCTGTTGGAAGGAAGTCAGCTCCCAGACGAAACTATCTTTACATCGGTCTGTTTTCAGACCAACTTTGCTTTACGGGAGCGAAAGCTGGGTGGACTCGGGATATCTTATTCATAAGTTAGAAGTAACAGACTTGAAAGTAGTGAGAATGATTGCTGGTACAAACAGGTGGGAACAATGACAGGAGGGTACTCGGAATGAGGATATAAAGGCTAATTTAGGAATTAACTCGATGGATGAAGCTGTACGCATAAACCGGCTTCGGTGGTGGGGTCATGTGAGGCGAATGGAGGAGGATAGGTTACCTAGGAGAATAATGGACTCTACTATGGAGGGTAAGAGAAGTAGAGGGAGACCAAGACGACGATGTTCAGACTCAGTTTCTAACGATTTAAAGATAAGAGGTATGGAACTAAATGAGGCCACAACACTAGTTGCAAATAGAGGATTGTGGCGATGTTTAGTGCATTCACATAGGCTTGCAGACTGAACGCTGAAAGGTATAACAGTCTATAATGTTAATGTATGTATGTATGTATGTATGTATGTATGTATGTATGTATGTATGTATGTATGTATGTATGTATGTATGTATGAATGAATGAAATTTGTAAATCCTGGCAGTGTCTGTGAGGAGAGAGTAGTTAATTAATGTTTGTGTCCAAGGTTTGTCATATTTTAGAAAATATTTTTATAACACCTATTCAAAATTAATTAAAAACACCACCATATGCATAAAATGACATTATTTTTAGAGATAACTGTCGTACAGTCGAGGTGAGTAGCCTGCATTTGAACGTTTAACAATAGGCTATGTAATATTGGCCTACCATGGGTGCGTTTGTGTATTTGTATAGCGTTTCTTCAGATTTATGAGTTTACAGGCTTAATATTGCATTTCTTTGTGATGTTATGATAAAAAATGTATCGTATCAGTAGTAGATTATAGCAATTACACGCGACGACATGGACTTACCATGTTACGTCACAGTTCTCGGTAGCACGCTTCTATATCAAGACGAGCTCATTTGGGCTTATGTTTAGAGGAATGTGGCAAATATAAATATAGCCACTGCCACCAAAAGCATGGGAATGGTCTATGCACTGAAGCGTGGCTCTCGGTAACTCCTCAATTATGAACGAAATGGAAAAAATGTATTCATCACGCGCAGAAAATTATTGAGATACCGACAAATTTCCGGACAACATCCCTCCGATGGAACCCATTATAATTAACCTGGATTCGAGCTCTGGTTTGGCAGGAACCGACATCTGTGATGGAGAAATTTTGTAACCATGAATTATTTATCTTTCTTCGTACATAAGTAAGTACGAATGGCGATGATTCAATGTATATTTTGTTAAATATTATTCCCGCTTTAAAGAGAAAGTTTCGAAGTAACGCACGACCTACCGCGAGCGTGACAAAATCGCGCTCTACAAGCTGCTGTATTCCCCGCTTGGCGAATTCCCCTCTCAAATAATAATCAGTATAAAATCTATGGATATGGGTAGGTTTTCTATACATATCGATTGTGAAAATACTTACAGCGTTCATAACGATATTAGGAACAGTTTTGTCCGACTTCGCAGAACTAAGAATCCCATTACAAATTAAATTGTCGGGCTGAGTGGCTAAGACAGTTGAGGCGCTGGCCTTCTGACTCCAACTTGGCAGGTTCGATCCTGGCTCAGTCCGGTGGTATTTGAAGGTGCTCAAATACGTCAGCCTCGTGTCGGTAGATTTACTGGCACGTAAAAGAACTCCTGCTGGACAAAATTTCGGCACCTCGGCGTCTCCGAAAATCGTAAAAGTAGTTAGTGGGACTTAAAGTAAAATTAAATTTATAAGTTTTAAAACTATCGTGATAAACTCTTGTAAGTTTGAAATCTTGCTTGGGACTTTTAAATCTATGGAAAATATAATGTTTATCACGTTCGGATGACGCGTTTTGATCTCACATAGTTTTAAAATTGTCATTTATCCGTAGAATGAAAACAAGAAAAAGAAGAAGAAGAACATGCTTTCTTTCCGTTCTTATTACAACAGCTGCAGAAACGAACAAGGCAAGCAAAGTTGTATACTACTGTTAAATGCAGAAAGAATGGAGCTGTAATTTGATGCAATTAAGTTTGAGATTGGTGCACCCATTGATTTTGTTTGTAGAATTTAAACTCGTGTAAACAAACTTTTGAATCCGACTGTAGTACATAGGTCAGTAGGCTAAGTACGACACACACATGGACGAGGTGAGGAAGGAGCTTTTTCCCAACCATCGTATAACTCCATGTGCTGACTGTCAGGAAGAGGGGGCAGTGAAGAAGAGTTCTTACAGGATGAACGCAAGAGAATGTCACCTTACTCTATCTCTCTTTACCATTCCTCTGGGCTGTGGCTATACAAATCACTTCGTTTAGGCCATGTCCTGTATTAGAGACATCATACAATGTTAATAGGAGGCACAAGGTACCTACTAACTGCTGGTGACCTTAATTTGTAGTTTTCGCGGGCCCACAAGCAAATCGTAGCAAAAATTTACCGCTACAAAGAATAAACTATTCTACAATTCCCTCAGTTTTTGTATTTGACAACCAAGAATTATAACAAGAAACATACGGTATATAAATAATATTCACGATAATAGTTCTTCAGGCGTTTTCCGTATACACGCGAGAAAACGTACGAAAGAATGACGAGCGACTGGCTGATTTTTACTTTGAGGTAGCGAGTAGTCTCATGCTAAAATTCTAAACTAGTGAAACGATCAGCCGAAGACATTTGTTGCGAATTTCTAGTAGTAAGAAATTATTTGGCAAAATGTTTGAGATACTTTGAATGTTACATACTGTGTTTGGTATGGAACTAGAATTTACGAGCTCTTACTTATATCGTAGCTTTATCTGAATATATTGTATGTGAAAGGTCACTTCATTCGTCTGATTTATCATCTGTCGGCAGTAAATTTCCTCTTGGCCATATTGTTTGCATGCTCTGTCTAATGTGAGATACATACAGTCAGCCGTCAGCTCCTGTCGTTGTGGAAGTGGTGCGAACGAAGATGTCGTTATGCCATCAGTCACCAGCCGTGGCACAAGACCTGCCACTGTCAGGCTGCCCCTCCTTGTCCTCCGTGTACCCTCATGTGCCTGTTGAGGTTCCCCGACTGGGAGAAACGCAGCAGACATAACTTGCACTGATAGGGTTTCTCCCCACTGTGAATGCGAAGATGTTTGGTCAAAGTGGACGAGTCCGAAAACGCCTTCTTGCAGAGTCGACAGCGATAGGGTCGCTCGCCAGAATGTGTCCTCATGTGTGTCGTCACAGACGAGGATTGGGAAAACCTACGATCGCAGATAGGGCAGCGGAACGGTTTTTCCCCGGAATGTGTGCGCACATGCGCAGTGAGGTTGGCTGCTTGAGAGAAACTTTTATTACAGTCCCTACATCTGTACGGTTTCTCTCCAGAGTGTGTGCGCAGGTGAGTCTTGAGCGTGCTCGGTCGCGCGTACGTCTTGCCGCAGATTCTACACAGGTTCGGTCGTTGCACTTCCTCCACAACCTGCTGCGGCTGCTGCATCACGGCTGCCAATTTGTTCGTCGGATAGCGTCGGCTCGTTCCCGAGCGCGAAGGTGGCGCCACCACCTTGCTAATCACAGGCTTGAAGGACGAATTGAAGGCCGCGTTGCTGGGCAACAGCGCGGGCTCTGCCGGCATCCCGGACGGTCTGAAGTCTGCGGTGAAGGAGTAGGTGGCACCACCAGTGTAAGCCTGAGGACTGAGCAGACCCTGGCTCTGAGGGTACACGGGTGATGGATTGGGTGGAGCGGGCGTCCACTGCATCTGTGACAAAAAGAACCCAACACATATAATCACAGCATGGCCTAATTCGTTCACATAAGATAAGATTGGCTCCTTCATGAAATCTTGACATTCAGTAATTCATGGGATGCCGTTTATTAAATTTTACGATATTATATTTGTGACACGTTTTACATTCCATTTAGGCACACACAATTTACAGTTAGAACACACAAATGTCATTAGCAGAACATGAAATATATATCTCCTAAGTGAGGCAAACGTTACGCACTGAGAAAAAGTATTTCCGGAGAAACGTAATGCCTGCAGCTCGTCCTGAGTGACTACTAACGTTGCGGGTTTCAGGAAGAGTATATGGTTCCTCGAGCTACCAGTCCTCACTTGAAACGGACTATTTTTCTGAGTTTTGTCACTCAGTCAAGGTCTTGAAGCAGAAGCAAGGAATATAACGATATAGTAACAACGAATATATATATTTTTTTTGAGACGCATGTTTTAAAGGGGAATGTCTATCACCCTCACAATTGTAAGTGCTACTTGACCACGATGTACTGTGGTGTAACTCTAAGGTGGTGGTGGTCGTGGTGGTCGTGGTGGTGGTGGTGGTGATTTTTGTTTCAAAGGGGAAGTACAACTGGACAACCATCCTCAACACTCTTAAAGGAAGAGAAGTAAACAGGTTTCGTTGCCAGTATGGAAAATAATTATGTCTAAAACGAGCATATCTGACAAGGCACTTCAGAGTATTTAAGAAATTTCCTGCGGTTCGGGTACCTTTTCTGTTTGAAGTTCCAACGTTAATTCTTATTCTCTTACGACGCCTGTATTGCAGGGTTTACGAGGCCCAGCGAGTCACTCATATCCCTGTCTTTCAAGATTTTTCCCTTTGTTCTGCCGATGCTGTCATTCTCCGAGGGGCTGGGAATCGTTCGGCTGTTGTTAAAAGAGTCTGATAATCAATTGTATTTTTCCACCATCAATTTCATAAAGCTTTATAGGAGCATAGATTAAATTAATGCGAAATGACAAGATTGATTTGCATGGATGAGTGAAATACGTAACTTGTGGTTTATGCTCAGATTCGCTAAAATGTTCACAGTAAGATAAAAAAAAAAGGTTAATATGCATTCGTCAAGAAGGATAGGAGCTAATTCGAGAGAGTTTTGAAACAAGTAATAATTGAACCGCTTACACCCCAGACTTCACATTTTTAGATGTTTTTCAGTCACATTCGAATAGAAAGTCGCCTTCACCTATGTACTTTTCTAGATGTCGAATAAGAGAGCAATGGCTGTTTCTGGTATAGCGCAATGGAGCAATGAACCTCCAGTTTATATCAAATTGTACTCAACTACGTAATTTTCATAACTCCCTTGTCAATCTCGAAGCTTTTACTAAGTCCATCTATCCGTAATATACTCGTATTGGCTTTCAATTCTTGTGAGCTGCGCAAGGTCTGTAGCTGGATATTTGTCTGAAATGAACCCACTTGCAAGGTCACATCTCCGTCCGTACATAGGCGAAGGGAACGGCGAAGGTGCGGGGGACGTCGGCCAGCACTAAGGCAAGACCAAGATATCGCAGAAACGGATATCTGTGCTTTACGCATGCGCAATTTGCCATATTCTCAAGTCTCTCGCAGGTCGTGTTGTTGGGGGTATGTGCCTGCCATCTGTTGACCTTACGGGAATTTAACTAGGCAGCAGAGAATAGTGCACGTAACTAGCGCTTGTGTTGAAAAGTATCATTACTATCAAAAGTCACATTAAACTGCCAAATTCCAATTGATATATTGTTTCAAATATATCAATACTTACTGAACATCTATTAATTTGCCTTCTTTGGAATAATTACTTTTTGGAGAGAAACAACATAAAAATCATTGAGGCAAAGAATAGCGGCAAGGTAATACCAATGAAAATTTAAATATAGTTATTACTATTCCCATGACGACATCGGAAACAGAAAGGTGCTTCTCAACCCTGAAGAGAATAAAGACTTTCTTGCGTAGCACAGTGACCGAGGATGGACTTAATGCTCTTGCTATGTTGTCAATTGAATGGGACTTGGCTCGAGACTCTACGGACTTCAACGTAGCAGTTATAGATACGTTTGCGTCCTTCAAGGAGCGCAGGATAGAAATTTTTAATAATAATAATAATGTTATTTGCTTTACGTCCCACTAACTACTTTTTCGGTCTTCGGAGACGCCGAGGTGCCGGAATTTAGTTCCGCAGGAGTTCTTTTACGTGCCAGTAAATCTACCGACACGAGGCTGTCGTATTTGAGTACCTTCAAATACCACCGGACTGAGCCAGGATCGAACCGGCCAAGTTGGGGTTAGAAGGCCAGCGCCTTAACCGTCTGAGCCACTCAGCCCGGCGTATAGAAATTTTTAATAAGCTGTCTGCATAGCGTAAGTTGATTGTGAAACACATCTTATTTTTCATGTGGTAAATTTCAGCAATTTTTTTTCTTCTATGGAACCCCCCAGTGATGAAAGTCACGCGCCGCCACTGCAAGAGATCACAACTGTAAAACGTATCGTTGGTTCTAAAATCAATGACGAGGCTGTATTGAAACAACGGATCTCGTGATGTCTTCGAGGTAATTCAACACTGGACGTGGTCATCGTACGGATGGGCAGAAGCACAGCGGAAGGAGCTGGCCACCCTGCCGCAAATAAACTCGGCTCAGGATGGTCTCGCTGGGGGCAATGACTAGATCGCCCACGTCGAGTTTAGGATAATGCACTGGATAATTGTCTTTTACCTGTATCTGTGCCTTTTTCATACGTCCTTTCATTGATAATTTATTACACTGGGATGTTATTATAGTGTCTTTCTATGAGTAGCACGCACACAACGCATTCTCATAATAGACTACCTAGAAATGCAAGGAAGAATAAAAACTACTTGTTCATGTGAGTGTAACGAAAATCTTTACAGAGAAAAGGAAATATCTGATAACGGAAGTAAGCAAGTATGTTTTGCTTTGCATCGCATTTCTTTGAAATCATTTAAGAAAAGGCGAGGAAACAACAGGTAGGGAATCTGCCACCTGGGCGACTGCCCTAAATGCAGATCAGTATTGATTGATTGATTGATTGATTGATTGATTGATTGATTGATTGACACAGATAGGTCTTACGGTGGCGATGGGAGAGGATAGGGAAGGAAGCGACCATGGCCTTAATTATGATACAGCTGGTATGAAAATGGGAAACCACGGAAAATTACCCTCAGAGCTAGCGACAGTGGAGTTTGAACCCAGTATCTCTCGAATGCAAGTTGATAGCTACGTGACGAAAACCGCGCAGCACTTCCTCGCTTTTGTTTGTGTAGGTGGCGACTAAAACCCGTACATCTTACATCACCACTATCTTACGCTGCGAGAACGCTTCCCCGAATGCTGAATTAAGATGATTTTCTAATGTTCGGCTCTTTGGCTGAATGGTTAGCGTCGAAGCCTTCAATTCACAGTGTCCTGTGTTCGATTCCCCACTCGTTCGAGGATTTTAATCACGTCTGGTTAATGCTCTTGGTTCGGGAGCTGTGTATTTGTATTTGCGCATTAATACGTACCATACCACACTACCAAAGACTACAGAAACACGCGAGAGCCGATGACCTAGCTGTTAGGCTCCTTTAAACAACACGCGATTGTGAAAACATTCCTCCATTTAAGGTTGATGTGATTAAGGGCACCTAGCCGTAAAACATGTATATGCGGCAAAGTTAGCACTCACGACCCCACTAGGGCGTGGAAGAAGAAGAAGATCTAATACGTCAATCCCCTTGGAAGTGTTGGTGAGGTGAAGTAGATATTGGGAGAACGTCACGGCAATACGAGTTTCACAATGTCTAGAGACACTCGATGGTAGAAGAACTTATGTATCAAGTCAAAAAGAAATATTGTCCATTCATTTCATTGAGATTATTTGGTTAGAGTACAGTAATATTCATGCAGCTGTCTTAGAAACCTATCGCTCTAGGGAAATACAATTTTTTTCAAGACCCCTTTTCCACGTTCTTGTGGAGTGCTCGGCCTCAGTTGGGAGTTAGAGACTCGTCGCCCCTCGCGAATTAGCACATTGGTCCTAGAGAAAATCCTATCCAAAGTCGATGGAATTCGAACCCTTGATGTTCACGCGAGGATCCCAAAGATTAAATTGCTGCAACCTCCAAACTTTCTTCCCTTTTCATAGATATGGTTTATTTTGGCTTTTGTCCGGTGTTTTTAAAGCCGGATGCCCTTTCTGATGCGCGATGATTTCTCCGATGTATATTCCAGCTCGGGATCGACCAGGATTTGAACACTAGCAGCTAAGCCAATGTGTTAGTAATGTTCTCCACTCTACGGTAATGCAGAAACAGGAAAAGAGAATCTTCATCTCACCAAAGGGAATAAACGAAGCATTTCTTGACACTGTTTACTTGATTAAGGAAAATGTTTGTTTTAATGTCCTCTGTCACGTCAGGAAATTAGGAATAGTTACTCTGATACACCCTTATGTAGTATAGGCTTGTTCCCGGGTTCGCTTCCAAACAGCCCCGGGATTTTAACGACAGTTGATTAATTCCTCGGCGTTTTTGTTTGCCTAGTTTTGAACTATATAAGCACAAGCGCTGTTATTTCTACGAATTAGAGCACATGCAGTGTCCATATGTAACCTTAATTACAGTAATTAACTTTTAAAGAGCGGGATCGTATTGCAGTAGTTATACAGCGGTGGTTATCGTCATCTACTTCTGGATATTTCCACTGTGTTGTTGGTACTCAACATAAAAGTGTAGAGGTCTAAACACAGGCTTATCCATTTGCATACGTACCGGGTAAGTTGACCGTGCGGTTAGGGGCTTGCAGCTGTGAGCGTGCATCCGGGAGACAGTGGGTTCGAACCCCGCTGTCAGCAGCCCTGAAGATGGTTTTCCATGGTTTCGCATTTTCGCACTAGAAAAATGCTGGGGCTGGACCTTAATTAAGGTCACGGCCGCTTCCTTCCCATTTCTAGCCTTTTCCTATCGTATCGTTGCCATAAGACATATCTGTGCCGGTGCGACGTAAAGCTAATAATAAAAACTTGAATACGTTACAGTAAATATAATTAATTAGGTGCACCTGTCGTTGATGGTAAGTTTTGTATAGTTGCAGCAGTACTGCCATCTAGAGGAAAAGAGTGGCAGCAGTAGAACAGAACACTCACCGCTGGGTTCCGTGGTTCAAATCCCAGTCACTCCGTGTGATATTTGTGCTGGACATAGCAGAGGTGGGACAGGTTTTTCACCGGATACTCTGGTTTTCCCTGTTGTCTGTCGTTCCAAAAACACTTTCCAAAATCATTTCATTTCATCTGTCAGTTATTAATCATCACCGCAGAGGAGTTCGACAGGCTTCGACAGCCGGCACAATTCCTATTCCCGCCGCTAGGTGGAAGTTGTAATTAATGAGAATGAGCTTTAAATACTCTAATTTATAACTAATTGACCGCTGTTTATAAATGAGTGAAACATATATCTGGCAATGCAGAAAGTTTATCATGAAAATATTTGAAATCATGTGGATGTCAAAGAGGAGATGCGCGCTTCCTTATGAAATAGTATTCCACATATCTTTGATTCATGTCAAACACCACCACCACCACCACCACCACCACCACCACCACCAACAACAACAACAACAACAACGACAACAACAACAACAACACGTTCTCACTGAAATGAACTTTAAAATCGAAATTAAAGGTTTTTGATTAATTTGTACTTCATGATTGTATTATATTTCAATTTTTGTACAGAGTTGCTGTCAGTGAAAGAGCCTGAAAAATGTACATGTTGGTTAATACTTTTTTACTTTATTCATACTTTATGTCTGTCTTGCACTGAATGAGACAATCATTTTTCAATAAAATCAGGTAGGCCCCTATATCTATTGTCTGCAAAGCTGTGTTTATGTTCATATTTGCAGAAAGAGGGTCCGTATGTTTCAGAAACAACAAAGTTTATGAACCTTTGCTATATAAGTAAATTTCTACCTTCAAGGGAATGATAACATTTCTCTCTTATATTTTATTTTTTGGGCATATTGTAAGTTTATAATAATATCCTTCTTTTATTTCTTTCTTAATCCACCGGGCGAGTTAGCCGTGCGGTTAGGGGCGCGCAGCTGTGAGCTTGCATCCGAGAGATAGTGGTTTCGAATCTCACTGTCGACAGCCCTGAAGATGGTTTTCCGTGGTTTCCCATTTTCACACCAGGCAAATGCTGAGGCTGTACCCTAATTAAGGTCACGGCCGCTTCCTTCTAACTCCTAGCCCTTTCCTGTCCCATCGTCGCCGTAAGACCTATCTGTGTCGGTGCGACGTAAAGATACTAGTAAGTTTCTTAATCCGTTTACCCTCCAGGGTTGCTTTTCCCTCCGACTAAGCGAGGGATCCCACCTCTACCACCTCAAGGGCAATGTCCCGGAGTGTGAGACTTTGGGTCGGGGGATACAGCCGGAAAGGAGGACCAGTATCTTGCCCAGGCGGCCTCACCCGCTATGCTGAACTGGGCCCTTGTTGGGGGATGGGAAAAATGGAAGGCATAGACAAGGAAGAGGGAAGGAAGCGGCGTGGCCTTGAGTTAGGTACCATCCCGGCATTTGCCTGGAGAAGTGGGAAACCACGGAATACTACTTCAGGGATGGCTGAGGTGGAAATCGAACCTACCTCTACTCTGTTGGCCTTCCAGAGGCTGGGTAGACCTCTTTCCAGCCCTCGTACCACTTTTCAAATTTCGTGGCAGAGCCGGGAATTGAACCCGGGCCTCGGGGGTGGCAGCTGATCACGCTAAACACTACATCACAGAGGCGGCCGATAATAATATGGGAGAATAATTTCTAAGAACCGTTATTAAGTAGTCATATCACATGTTCATTTTTCACCTCGTACAAAATGTTCAGTAATAATGTATATTTGGGTCACATATCAAGAAAACTCTTCAGATAGTTACAGATATATTGAATATTTTATGAAATGTATGTATTTTCACTAGTTTGGCTGCTGTCAGTTCTTGATGGATGCAGTACTTTTGCATCCATCTCTTGGCACAGGCCAGAGCAAAGTGTAGCTTCCAGTGAAGTCCCAGTCTTATCCATGGCTGAGAAAGTATGTAAGCTGCTGGGGTATGGGTGGTCCTGAGTAATGACATTCGGAGCACAACCAGTGCGTTTGAGTGTTATGAAAGATGTTGCTTATAGAGTAAGTCGTGCTGCAATAGCACTGTCTGGCCCGGTGAGGAAAGCAATGGCAAACTACCTCACTCCTCATCTTGTCTAGCATTTGTTTTTGTGGTTTCCCTGTAGCTGCATAGTCATTCGTGGTGCTATTTGAGGATTCAACCAGCCTCGGGGCTGAAGACCTAACAGACACAGACATGTTCACTAGGGTTAAAAGACCTTCTTAAATTCAATCATTGGAGTGGGTTCAAACTATTTGAGTGTAGATGTCTCTTCAATAGGACGTCACGTAACTGCAAATAGGGTGGCTCGGAACAGGAGAAACATAACATGGATAACGTAGTAGGTACACACCTCAAGGTCAGTCAGCTTCTTGGGCCTGCCAAAGATCGTCCCTCCCCGGTCAGCCATAGCATTCCCCGATCTCGATGAGAAGTTTACGTTAGGCAGACTTGCAGGGCAGTAGAAGTCCGTCTAAAAGAGCACAGTACACATGTCAGCGGGACCAATCAACTTTCACCGATCTAGGCATTATTTTTCCATAGTATACAAAAAACCCGATCGCGATACACACCATTCCCGTACAAACATACAGAGAATTACACTAGTACAAAAATACTGACAAAATTGCTCTAGGGAAGGCAGCTTTTTATCTCCAGAGATCATGAACTGCTCTCTCTTCTCTGCTCTGCTTCGACACGGCTAGTAATGACGTGCAGGTTCCTCAACACCAGCCTAGGAGTGTTGCATACACACAGAAATTACAGATATACAGACTATTATGTGTACTAGATGTCTCTAGTTTCACCGTACCAAGTGATAAGATGACATGCGCAGTAGTATCTCAAAAAGACGAGTGTATCAGATATCCGTATCAAACAGAGAGTCGTGATTGAATTCTTCACAGCAGAATATATTAGTCCAATTAAGATGCACACTCGATTCAAAAATATAATAAACAGTTGAGTGGAAAAAGGATAACATTCCATTTAACAAATTTTTGGGAAAACGAAACAAAACAAAACAAAACAAAACCGTGTGTTGCCCAAAATACACGTCGTATTAAAATATTCACTGTTAAACAAGTGCGGTATTAGTAGTAAGTGGTTATGTCTCAAAATATCTTAATACGAGTCTTTATTTTTCTTCATCTCATCCTAGTTATTTCTGGAGTTGCTGTAGCCATCCAGGTTTATTTTGAACACTTGGAGATATAGTGATGAGAAAGGTTATTAGGACCGAAAATAGTACAAAACAAAATATGGAAGACACTATTTATTATTTACAGTTGTTAATGGGCTATTAATTACTAAAGAACCGTAATCAAAGTAGGCCTCTGAAAGTTTACAGAGTCATTTCGAGATACTTCACTCATCAATGTCACTGTTCACTGCGTCAAAAGTAGGCCACTAAAGAATATCGCCATAAAATGACCTATGTCCTAGAGCTCCTTACATTTGACAGGGACTTTAGCATCATACGCTTTGTATTTTGGGAGGACCACGTCCTCTTCTTTCTTCAGTTTGAAAGTCCTCTCCACTATCCACCGATGAGTTCAGAAGCCTTCACATATCCTTTCAAATTATTAGTGTCCTCCAGATATCTGTATGCACTAATGATGAACGAACATCCACTCTTCCCAATGTCCTTAAATGTCTTCTCGAAATTGCGAGGCCATCATCCTTGAATTTCAGCACTTGACTGGTTTGGACGACCTTAACAACAAAATAGAGTTTGCGTTTCCTTGAAGACTGAATGATTTACGGTGACGCTGAGATGCCGGATTTTAATCCCACAGGAGTTCTTTTACGTGCCAGTAAATCTACCGACACGAGGCTGTCGTATTTGAGCACCTTGAAATACCACCGGACTGAGCTAGGATCGAACCTGCCACGTTGGGGTCAGAAGGCCAGCGCCTCAACCGACCTGTTAAACCGGACTCCAAATATGCTACAGGAATAAAAGTGCAGTGCGACTCGTGTTTGGGAAATGAGGAGATACGTTCATCCACTTTAACTATTGTCGTAAGTGTATGCTGAGCAATGTGTGAGCGGATATTTCACCAAGCTTATGTTCTGCTGGATGGAATTTTTGGGACACCGTGTGAACGGATATTTCACTGATCGGAACTTTCACGATACCACGTACCTGTACAACCCAACGAAGCATTCTTGGTCTAGTATGGAAGTTTCCCCTAAAAAATACCGAATTCCCCCACCCCCAAACAGATCATAATCAAGGTAGTTCTAAGTTATTCATTTTTTTCATGTTCTATGAACTGTATAACTATTATTGTTCATCAGTTATCACATCAATGCAAAATAGCATGTAAACATAATACTACAATTCCGTTCGGCTCCATAGCTAAATGGGTAGCGTGCTGACCTTTGGTCACAGGGGTCCTGGGTTCGATTCCCAGCACGGTCGAAAATTTTAACCTTAATTGTTTAATTTCGCTGGCACGGGGGCTGGGTGTAAGTGTCGTTTTCATCATTACTTCATCCTCATCGCGACGTGCAGATCGCCTACGGGCATCAAATCAAAAGACCTGCATCTGGCGAGCCGAACATGTCCTCGGACACTCCCGGCACTAAAAGCCATACGCCATTTCATTACAACTCCAATTCTATTGATAGAGTATTTTTCGAGATTATGTGTCTTATTCTTAGAAGATGTGGGGAATGGACATCGAACAATATTTTGCTGGGCTGAGTGGCTCAGGCGGTTGAGGCGCTGGCCATCTGACCCCACCTTGGCAGGTTCGATCCTGGCTCAGACCGGTGGTATTTGAAGGTGCTCAAATACGTCAGTCTCGTGTCAGTAAATTTACTGGCACGTGAAAGAGCTCCTGCGGGACTAAATTCCGGCATCTCAGCATCACTGTAAATCGTAAAAGTAGTTAGTGGGACGAAAGCAAAATAACATTGAAAAATATCTTCAACATTTTAAAAATAATTTTTATACCTTTGATAAATTTTCAGGAAAATTAAATTATTCCAAAATTAAAATCAGTCTTAGTGTGAATCACTGACTTACACTGCAGTGAATTGTGATAGTTTTCACGCATACTTAAGTTAATATCACCTTAAGTTATCATTCTGTCTGGGGAGAAAATAGTGGTTGCAGGGATAATTTGTTACGACATTCCCCTTTCCTGATGTTTTGATGTATTCTGTGTAGTTCAGAATTCCTCTTTTATATCTCACGTAATATGAATTTAAATTAATGTCTGATTTTTGAGCTGTGCTCTAATTACTGTATGCGATGTTTTCTCGTCATTGGATCGTAAATATTTTCCAAGTTATCGTTTACATTTGCTCAGATAGACCTGTGCTTCTCTCTATTCCACTGTCATGAATTACCTCCGTATCGCCCTGTGTAGTCTACCAATAATAATAATAATAATAATAATAATAATAATAATAATAATAATAATAATAATAATAATAATAATAATAATAATAATAATAATAATAAAATCTTAATCCGTTTGCCGTGCAAGGTTGACTTTACCCTCGATCTCAGCGAGGCAACCCACTTCTACTGCCTCAAGGACAATATCCTGGAGCGTGAGACTTTAGGTCGGGATACACCTTGGGAGGAGGACCAGTATATTGCCAGTGGGCCTCAGCTGCTATGCTGAACAGGGGCCTTGTGGGGATATGGGAAGATCGGAAGGGATAGACAAGGAAGAGGGAAGGAAGCGGCTGTAGCCTTCACTTAAGTATCATCTCGGCATATGCCTGGCGGAGAATTAGGAAACCACGGAAAACCACTTCAAGGATGGCTGAGGTGGTAATCGAACCCCTCTACTCAGTTGACCTCACGAGGCTGAGTGGACCCCGTTCCAGTTCTCGTAGCTATTACGTTTCAAATTTCGTGACAGTGCCGGGAATCGAACCCGGGCTTCCAGGAGTGGCAGCTAATCATACTAACCACTACACCACGGAGTTGGAAATAATAATAATAATAATAATAATAATAATAATAATAATAATAATAATAATAATATTCTTCCTAGCCTATTCTCCATCTACTGGCATAGGAACTAGATACGTTTTTGCCTCAGTTTTGCGGCCGAATGCCCTTCCTTACGCTAACCTTATGTGAAAGGATGTAGGCTATTCACTATTTCGTGTATCTGTGACGGTTAGCAGTGGAGAGTGTTGTTTTTAGATGTACGGAAGTGTATTAAGACGAACACAACCGTGCGGTTAGAGGCGCGTGGCTGTGAGCTTGCACCCGGGAGACAGTGGGTTTGAATCCCACTGTCAGCAGCCCTGAAGATGGTTTTCCGTGGTTTTGCATTTTCACACAAGGCAAATGCTGCGGCTGTACATTAATTAAGGCAACGGCTGCTTACTTCCAACTCCTAGGCTTTTCCTATCCCATCGTCGCCGTAAGACCTACCTGTGTCGGTGCGACATAAAACCACTAGCAAAAAAAAAAAAGACGAACACAAACATCCAAACCATACGTAGTTAACATCCTCAGCTCGGCTGGGAATCGAACCCGGGGCTCTCGAGTCGAAGACCGTTCATTCAGCGAAGAGCCATATAATAATAATAATAATAATAATAATAATAATAATAATAATAATAATAATAATAATAATAATGAAATTAAATGAAATGGCGTATGGCTTTTAGTGCCGGGAGATCTCAGGACGGGTTCGGCTTTCCAGGTGCAGGTCTTTAGATTTGACGCCCGTAGGCAACCCGCGCGTCGTGATGAGGATGAAATGATGATGAAGACAACACATACACCCAGCCCCCGTGCCAGGGAAATTAACCAATGAGGTTTAAAATTCCCGACCCTGCCGGGAATCGAGCCCGGGACCCCTGTGACCAAAGGCCAGCACGCTAACCACTTAGCCATGGAGCCGGACAATAATAATAATAATAATAATAATAATAATAATAATAATAATAATAATAATAATAATAATAAATGGAATAAATGGAATAAATGATAAGGGATAAATTTGAAGACCAAGTGAAATTATTAATAGGCCTACCTACAGTATGCATTTTTACGTTAAATATCAAATACGTTGTTTGACGTTCTTCCATAAGCAGAGAAAGTGAATAGTTAAAAATATAAATATGTAACTTATTCATACTTCTCATCATTCTCTGTACTGGACGGTGTAATTTATTATTGGTTCTATGTCATCTGCTTAAAAAAAAAAGACTAATTGAATCTTATGTGTTTAGGAGGAGCAGTAATTCAGAGCATTTTATTTGTGAGTTAGGAAGTCCATAAATGAAGCTAATTTGAAAGTTTTCATGTAGGTCCAGCCCAATTCTTCAAGAGACTGTCAGTTAAAGAATAGGCCTAAATCCAAGAATTCATAGGACTATTCTACGCAGTCATATGAGTTACCAATTATGTAGAATTTAATACGAAACATAAATAAATACGCAGGACTGCCTCTCTCCTAGAAATGGAAACACCAGGCGAGTTGGCTGTGCGGTTAGGGGCGAGCGGCTGTGAGCTTGCATCCGGGAGATAGGGGGTTCGAATTCCACTGTCGCCAACCCTGAAGATGGTTTTCCGTGGTTTCTCATTTTCACACCAGGCAAATGCTGGGGCTGTAGGCCTCCCTTGATAATTAAGGCCACAGCTGCTTCCTTCCAACTCCTAGGTCTTTCCTATCTCATCATCGCCATAAGACCTATCTGTGTCGGTGCGACGTAAAGCCCCTAGCAAAAAAAAAAAGACCTATCTGTGTCGGTGCGACTTAAAGACACTAGCAAAAAAAAAAAAAAAAAAAAAAAAAGAAAAAAAAAAGAAATGGAAACAGTATATTTAGGATTCCATAGTCAGTAGGCCTACAATATTCCACTAATGGACGTGCCATTGTTACGTACAAGTGTTTACAGGTGACCTCAACGTCAGCTTGATGAAATTGAAGGAACGAACTATGCTACATTAAAAACAAAGGGAAGTTAATAATTTTCTACATAACATATTTATCTTTTTCTCGTGAACTGCGGGCCCTTATTCGTGTTTCTAATATCCGTACACATGTTACCGAATGCTATACACTAAGGGGAGAGTGCTTTGATTGGCGGCCATTTTGTAAGGCTTCACACGGTGACCAGTCGTTACCTGGCACATGTCGGCCAGAGTTACAGCGGGAGTAGGAACGGCAGGGCATTGTTGTCATGAAGGGCTCTCCACTACAAACTATAAATTCAGTTACCATTTTGTCTGGGCACTTCAATTTTTTGCTTCGTAACCTACTTAGTCCGCCTCTGTGGTGTGGTGGTTAGCGTGATTAGCTCCCACCCCCCGAGGCCCGGGTTCGATTCCCGGAACAAGGCCCACTCAGCCTCGGGAGGTTAACTGAGTAGAGGGGGGTTCGATTCTCTTCTCAGCCATCCTCTAAGTGCTTTTCCGTGGTTTCCCACTTCCCCTCCAGGCAAATGCTGGGATGGTACCTAACTTAAGACTACGGCCGCTTCCTTTCCTCTTCCTTGCCTATCCCTTCCAATCTTCCCATCCCCCTACAAGGCCCCTGTTCAGCATAGCAAGTGAGATTGCCTGGGCGAGGTACTGGTCCTCCTTCCCAGTTGTATCCCCCGACCCAAAGTGTCACGCTCCAGGGCACTGCCTTTGAGGTGGTAGAGGTGGGATCCCTCGCTGAGTCCGAGGGAAAAGCCAACCCTGGAGGGTAACTAATTAAGAAAGAAAGAAAGAAAGAAATAAAGAAAGAAAGAAGGAAGGAAAAATCTTACTTTATTTAAAATCTCTGATTAGGCACACAAAAGTCAAAGGTGGGTTCAGTTCAGTTTTTGACTGTCTGCGTTTCTATCTGTTTGTTTGTTTGTTTGTTTGGTCGCTTGCTTTTGTGAACGTAATGGGAAGGCGGCTAAACATAATTTCTCGAACTTTTCTTTCTTTCTTTCTTTCTTTCTTTCTTTCTTTCTTTCTTTCTTTCTTTTTTCTTTCTTAATCTATTTACCCTCAAGGGATGGTTTTTCTCTCCGAATTCGCGAGGGATCTCACCTCTACCGCCTCAGGGGCAGTGTCCTGGAGCGTGAGACTTTGGGTTTGGCTGATACAACTGGGGAGGAGAACCAGTATATCGCCCAGGTGACCTCACCTGCTATGCTGAGCAGGGGGCTTGTGGGGGTATGGGAAGATCGGAAGGGGGGAGAAGTGGGATACCACGGAAAACCACTTCGAGGATGGCTAAGGTGGGAATCGAACCCCACCCCCCTCGTTTTCAAGTAACCTCCTGAAGATAAGTGGATCCCATTCCAGCCCTCGAACCACTTTTCAAATTTCGTGGCAGAGTCGGGAATTGAACCCGGACCTCTGGGAGTGGCAGTTAATCACACTAACCACTACACCACAGAGGCGAACAATTTCTCGAACTCGGTATTTAAATTCAGTGATATTCGAAGTGTGCACTAGACTATATACGGTACCGGGTGAATCACCTGCCCCTATTTATTCAGGTTTATGCAACCTGCAGTTTATGATCTAACGTTAAAATGAAACATCTCTACCGTACTATGATAAGTAGTCTACTTGTGTAGGTGCATGGTTTTAAAATAAATGATGAGGTAATAACGGATGAACGCATAGATCCATGAAAGGAACGCTCGTTGTTGATCAGAAAGTACCTTGGCACTGAAATGCAATTGTACAAGGGCAGCTGCCACCGACTCCTGCCCGGCCGAGGGCATCAACGGGCCAATGTTATGTCGAGTGTTCGGAGGTTCAAACCCGGTACTAACAAAATCTTTTTATGCATTTATGAAATCCCATATGAATCACAATAGTAGTTATTATGATCGCATATCATTCGCGACGTGAACAATTTGTTGTGATGCAATATGCGCAGTACAGACTCCTGACTGATGTTCAGAACATGTGCTATAGCTCATGAGCTGGGAGGCATTAAGCTGAGGCCACAAAGAACGCTATACTATGTACGAGAGATATGCTACGTTCGCTACCCCACGTGGCCACACAGAAAGCTATGGTGTGTACGAGAATGCAGAGATTTTGGCTGATAGTGTGCCATTGGTGAGCAGTGATGACTCCGACGATGAGCTATTGTTATTGTTACATTCTGTTTGTAAGCGTGAAATGAAGTGGGTACAGGACGTGAACAAAGTTTGGCGAATTTCATCATTTGATAAAGCAGTTACGTAATGATGAAGTTAAATTTAAAGCATCATTTAAAGAGTCACTTTTATATAAGCGAATACTGCGCTGAATGAGAGGTAATAATACGGGATGTAAGTAGAGTGGAAGATAACTGACGACGAATAGGCGCTCGATGACACCTCGCAGCAATATAGTCTAATGCGCATGCCCATCCAGCGTGACGTTTTCTAAATATAGCCGAGAATCGCACCTTGAACGCACTGCTTGTTCGTTATCATCTGGCGTCGCTGGCACTTGCCAAAATTGTTCATTCCAAAGCACATTGTTTCACGCAGCCGTCTTTAAACTCTTCGAGACGTGTGATAAGTCGCCACACTTCGCCCGAGAAATCGTTGTTGGTATAAGCATCGTGCTTTTCATGCATTATGTCTGACTTATCACTTCACATATAGTGTTTGCCTGTACAAGAACTATGGCCTGAATGTATAAACACTATCCTAACCTTTTTCCTATATTTACGTCACTGAAAACCTTCGATGTGTAACTGCAACGTTAAACCACCAGCAAAAATTAAATAAGATTTACCTTGCTGCAACGCGACAGTGTGTTGAAGCATGCCCTTCTCAAGCCCTGACAGCGGTAAGCATTCCCGTTGAGTGGGATATGTGCCTATTTCCAACAAAATGCTGACAGAGGTATACACAATGCGTTTGTCCGTAGTCAATATTTAGGTTGTGATATTTATTATGCGCACTTTATTTATTACAATTTCGTTGGAAGGATATCTAAGACACGAAGTGAAGGCCCTTGGAGGAGTGGAAGGTAAAGGCTTCCACCATTGTTAACCTCGGCACGTGATGGGGTAGAGTGGTTAGCTCTACGCCCGGCCACCTTTGCCTCCAGGAATTAACCTGGTACTCATTTTTGGTGTAGGCTGAGTGAACCTGAGGGCCATATGCACCTCCGGACCGGAAGTGAAAATCTCGTTTCTTAAATTTTACGACTCCCTGACGGGGATTCGAACCCACGTCCATTCGGGCGAACCGAGCACGCCTTTACCGTCTCGGCCAGGCAGCCCGTATCTAAGACACCAGGAATGCAAAATCTTCATAATGATGCCTACCCGAGTACGAAATGAAAATAAGAAGGCCATTAGTAAAGGAGGATTCTAACCCTCCCTGCTCTGTGAAACCAGGTCCACCTATCACGTGTAATTACACACGGCTGTCTAAAGCGAGCAGGTTCACCTATTATAACTGCGCATTCACTACGAGATAGAAAGTTCTTACTCCGAAAAATTGCGTATATGTTGCAGCATTATGGTTCTGTTGTAAGTCTTTATTGAACTCTCTAACAGTAGCCTATTAATTACATGGCATAAGCTATCATGTTTGCTGTACACCAGTTACGTGCGTTAGTTTATACCATAATTAAACACTTCTCTATCAGTTGCGACGAGACGATACTGTTCGGTATGGTAGTGAATAGGCAGATCTGTAAAATTGGTCGCAAGCTGTCACTCCACTATTTTCTATCAAAAAGATGTGGCTACTTAGGCCAATCAGATACGCAGTTGTCCTGTGACAGCTGTAGGGATGTGTATAGTTTTGTACAGTACAGTAACATTTCTTAGCGAAGTGAACTCCGATCTACATAAAAGGGCACAGTGCTTTCAAGATGGACCTCACTTACTTATACTGTTTTTGCATTGCACGGGGAAGCCTATACCAGGCTATCTATCTATATATAAAATAATAGTTTTGTCTGTACATTAATAACAATTTAAAAAGAATGGTATTTATGTATCTGTCGTGTCGGCAGTGACAAGGAAATGCACTTCTTAACTTTCTGCCGTCTCTTTGTGTCTGTCTGTATGTAGCCTACGCGCACCACGAGAAAATGGCTGAATAGCATTGAATTAAAATCGGTGTGTAAAGTTGGGAAACGAGACACTACATTCTAGGCTATAACTAATTTTATTCACGCTTAGAGAAATGTTAGTTTAGGGGAAGCCCTAAAATTGAACTCGCAAATATTTATGGTATTAACGGTTCTGTCGATAGGCCTACATACTACATAACTAAAGTTTTATAGAATTAAATTTCCGATCATTTATGTCTTAAACATTTTTACCATACCAGCGTCCGGCTCCATGGCTAAATGGTTACCATACTGGCCTTTGAACACAGGAGTCCCGGGTTCGATTCCCGGCGGGGTCGGGAATTTTAACCATAATTGGTTAATTTCGTAGATACGGGGGCTGGGTGTATGTGCCGTCTTCATCATCATTTCATCCTCATCACGACGCGCAGGTCGCCTACGGGAGTCAAATAAAAAGACCTGTATCTGGCGAGCCGAACTTGTCCTCGGCCTCTCCCGACACTAAAAGCCATATCATCATCATCATCATCTGTTTACCCACCAGGGTCGGTTTTTCCCTCGGACTCAGCGAGGGATCCCACCTCTACCGCCTCAAGGGCAGTGTCCTGGAACTTCAGACTCTTGGTCGTGGGATACAACTGGGGAGTATGACCAGTACCTCGCCCAGGTGGCCTCACCTGCTATGGTGAACAGGGGCCTTGTAGGGGGATGGGAAGATTGGAAGGGATAGGCAAGGATGAGGGAAGGAAGCGGCCGTGGCCTTAAGTTAGGTACCATCCCGGCATTCGCCTGGAGTTGAAGTGGGAAACCACGGAAAACCACTTCGAAGATGGCTGAGGTGTGAATCGAACCCACCTCTACTCAGTTGACCTCCCGAGGCTGAGTGGACCCCGTTCCAGCCCTCGTACCACTTTTCAAATTTCGTGGCAGAGCCGGGAATCGAACCCGGACCTCCGGGGGTGGCAGCTAATCACGCTAACCACTACACCACAGAGGCGGCTAAAAGCCATATGCCATTTTATTTTACCGTATCGGCTATGATAACAGAGATATTCATGAATTTTGATTTTTGTTGCTAAGTCCATACCAATGCCGAACTACGAAAAAAATAGAGGGCGAACAGAATTTAATGAAAATCGGACTGTGAAGTCTCTGAATAAGTACAGTGTAGGATATAAATAATTTTATTCACACTGGATGAAATGGTAGTTTAGGGGAAGATGCCTAAAATTTAATTTTTGAAATACCTATGTTATTGGTCCTATTGAAATGCATTACATAACAAAAGTTATAGAGAATACAAGTTCCAATCGTTTATGTCTTACCGGGAGAGCTGGCCGTGCGGTTAGGGGTGCGCAGTTGTGAGCTTGCATCCGGGAGGTAGTGTGTTCGAGCCCCACTGCCGGCAGCCCTGAAGATGGTTTTCCGTGGTTTCCCCATTTTCACACCAGGCAAATGCTGGGACTGCACCTTAACTAATTCCCCAGCCACTATCTTCCTATCCCATCGATCAGGCTTACAAAGCAAGCTTGCAGTTTTACACAACACCGAGCAACGAACGAGTTTGCTTGAGATTTAAATTGAGTAAGTAAACTTTTGTAATCAGTTCTGTTACTCGTTCTTCACTCACTGTTTATGGCGGAAACTCAGTGCACTTTGATCATTTTGTGAACTTTGATTATTAGTATATTTGAAATGTTAACTCTTATCTCCAACATATCATCTTCCTTCTCAGAGGCAGATGCTTTTCTGACTACTCGAAGCTAAACTCGAAGCTATAATTCTGTCCGGGAATCATCTGACGTGAAACAACTTTGGGTTGGGGGTGTGTGGGGAAATATCTATGTAACACTTCCCATGAAAGAAGTTATAGTAACTCAAAAAGTATTGTAGGAACGAGAATGAATTGTATATTGTTTTAAATTACAGTAAAAGTTTAAAAGCAGAAGACGTGACCACGGAAGCTGACCTAATCAGTGGCGTAAAGACAGGACCCACAATGCATGCAATGCAGGCGGCCCAGGGATTAAGGCGCCTGCAGACTTCCCTAGAAAAAAGGAATACACCTAATTTTATCCGAATCTACAGGGGGAAGTTGACATCATGATGCTGTTGCATAATTGACCGAACAAAAATAGGTTTTAGAACTCGTAAGTAGAATAATTGTCTGGTGGTCGTATCTTGCTGCAATTATTATTATTATTTTGCTATTTTCTTTACATTGCTTTATGGCGACGATGAGATAGGAAAGACCTAGGAATGAAAAGGGAGCGTCCGTGGCCTTAATTAAGGCTTAGTATGAAAATGGAAACCACGGAAAACCATCTTCAGTGCTGCCGACAGTGGGGTTCGAACCCACTATCTTCCGGATGCAAGCTCACAGCTGCGCGTCCCTAACCGCATGGCCAACTCGTCCGGTACAGTTATTTTTATTGTGTTGAGTCTAGCTGAGCCGTCTCTTGTAAAAAGAGCACCACGTTCTCTCAGAAAAACTTGCGCCAAGTCATTATAACGAAAACCAATGAACATTGCTACCAAAATATCATATTTCAGAAATAATTATTCCTGTTACTGTTTCTTCCGCAAAACGATCATTTTCGAAACTGACACTTTCATGAAGACCACTAAGGAATGGTGTGACCCAATACTAACTCGGTGAACAAAACCCGTTTCAGTATCGATCGTCACACCCACTGATGTCACTGAAATCGTCAATGTCTTTGCATCCCAGGAAGCACGCCGCGTGGTTCAATTTATTTGGACTCTAATATGAGTGGAGTCAAGTTTTTGAAATTAAAAGCGAAATATTTAAACCCCTACAGGCTATTTAATTTTCAAAATAAAATATATTAATAAATTAGTTTTGTAATCTTTGTCCCTTGTACAATTTAGGTCTATTAAATGGATATAGCCGCCTCTGTGGTGTAGTGGTTAGCGTGATTAGCTGCCACCGCCGGAGGTCCGGGTTCGATTCCCGGCTCTGCCACGAAAATTTGAAAAGTGGTACGAGGGCTGGAACGGGGTCCACTCAGCCTCGGGAGGTCAACTGAGTAGAGGTGGGTTCGATTCCCACCTCAGCCATCCTCGAAGTGGTTTTCCGTGGTTTCCCACTTCTCCTCCAGGCGAATGCCGGGATGGTACCTAACTTAAGGCCACGGCCGCTTCCTTCCCTCTTCCTTGTCTATCCCTTCCAATCTTCCCATCCCTCCACAAGGCCCCTGTTCAGCATAGCAGGTGAGGCCGCCTGGACGAGGTACTGGTCATTCTCCCCAGTTGTATCCTCCGACCGAGAGTCTGAAGCTCCAGGACACTGCCCTTGAGGCGGTAGAGGTGGGATCCCTCGCTGAGTCCGAGGGAAAAGCCGAACCTGGAGGGTAAACAGATGATGATGATGATGATGAAATGGATATAGACTGCATTGAAATAAAATGGCGTGCTACGAGTGTCCTAGGACAACTTCGGCTCGCCAGATGCAGGGCTTTTGAATTGACTCCCATAGGCGACCTGCGCGTCGTGATGAGAATGAAATGACCATGAAGACGACACATACACCTAGCCCCTGTGCCAGCTAAAATAACAAATTATGGTTAGGCCTAACATTTCCGTCCTTGACGAGAATCCAACCCGGGACCCTTGCGAGCAAGGGCCAGCACGCTAACCATTTAACTATGGAGCCGGATATAGACTGCATTAAAGTTAGGCTTGTACCTGCTGTAGTTAAATTAATGTGTGTTATAGATAGGTTTTTACATAATTTCTTAGAGGGGCCTTATTTTGTTTCCTGCAAGGGGGCGCGTATCATATTCGTTACACCTTTGGATCTAATGCATAGACGCCATCACAAGATGGCCGTCAAATTGAAGTGCGGTGTGGCTTGGCGTGTAGGCTATATGTCACGCAGAGGCAAGTGAGGTGTCATTTGGACAACATCTATCAGAAAACAGCAGAAAAATTGAAACGGTACCATAAATAAAAAATACCGTACCTTGTTTCATGCCTAAAAATTGATGAATTTGTCATAGTTTACGAAAATATCTAAAGCCTATGGAAAACATATGCGGGAGGAAACTAGATCCAATAAGAAATCGAATAAGATCAAAAGCACACTATCTGGAGAACGAATGTAGTGGCTACGGAAACCTCGCACCGACATGGCGATGATGGGACAGGAAAGGCCTAGGAGTGGGAAGGAAGCGGCTGTGGCCTTAACTGAGGTACAGACCCAGCATGTGTCTGGTGTTAAACTGGGAAACTATGGAAAACCATCTTCAGGGCTGCCGACAGTGGATAGGCCTAGGCTACAAGCTCACAGCTGCGCGGCCCTAACTGTACGGCCAACTCGCCCGGTCTGGCCTCTTTTAAAAAGAAACTAGGCTACATGGTAAATCATAGCCTACATCTCTTACTTCTCATATCATTCAATATAATTTTGATAATTTCTAAAAATTGAACAACTGAAAATTGAATAAAAAAGAGGATGTGAAAAGTTCAAGTAGTTTCTAATTACAGTTTACGAGAGACTCTACCGGCTGTAGGCCTACCTTATACAGTCTAACACATTTTTTCCATTGTTTATGTAAATTAGGATCTTTGTGGTCATAGACTGATGAGTATAGGCCTACTGGTGTTCTTTTTAGAAATATAATAGCACATGAGAACTAGACGTTGCGAGGCGCTTTTCACGATATCGGCAACATTGCACTACTGACCTTAAAAAGTTGGATGAGTTTCTTGCTGGATGTATAGCCTAGGCTTGTACACTATTTCTAGGAAAAAATATATTTCGTTGATGTTTCACAGTGCTTAAAACTATTCGTAAATAATTTGCTGAAAGCAGATAATTGGAAGGTAGGAAGATGAAGGCTTCTCCTGTTCGCAACTTCTACACTTATTGAGATATAGTGGTTAGCTGCATGCCCGGCTGCCTTTTCCCCCAGGATTTAGCGTGATACTCATTTCTCATGTAGGCTGAATGAACTCCAGGGCCATTACGCCACTCCAGAAGTGCAGTTCAATTTCTGAATTTTTCGGCTTCGCTACGAAGAATCGAACCCAGGTCCTTTCGGGTGAACCGAGGACACCTTTATCGCTTCGGCTAGGCAACCTACAGTAATTTGGTATTTTTTGTATTAACGTAGGCTATATTCTATGATTAAGACCAACATTGGTGATTGGTGATGGTTCACTTCGGTGTCCTGTCTCACGCCATAGGTTTAACCCGTCCACAATGATGCGGGCAGTAGAATAACATCCACGGTATCGTATCCCTGCCTGTCGCAAGAGCCGACTAAAAGGGGGATTACGAGCTCTCAAATTGGGGGTGTGGATTAGCGACCACACTTCCCCTAGCTTAGTCTGGCATTGATTCCTCTTACTTGTTACAGGCTCCTCACTTTCATCCTTCCTCTTCGACCTCTCTTGGTCAACTCTTGTTATTTTCCGACCCCAACGTTATTAGGATTTCGAGGCCAGGGAGTCTTGCATTTTCACAGCCTTTGTGTATTTCGTTTGCCAATATTTTCATTTTTCGAAGTGTTGGATCCCTTCCATTTTCCTTCTGATTAGTGTTAATAGAGGATGGTTGCCCAGTTGTAAATTCTCTAAAAACAATAATCACCGTCATAAGCACCACAACGGGTATATCAGCTAGTCAAACATAATATGGAGAAAATTACCATTGTGTTTCGGTATTTAAATGTACGAAATTTGTCGAGCCTAAATCACTTTTATGTTAGACTGTATTTGGAAACTGTTTTGTTAAAATAACTATAAAAGAGAAGTCAGGGTTAGTCCCATGATTAGTCACGAGGGGTTGTTTCGACGGCGAGTGGCCATTTTGGTTGGTTGCGATGACAACGGCGCGATGACGTCGTTGGGAGGGGGTGTTGGCGGAATGGGAGGAGCTTCAAGTTTTCTTTTGATTCCCGTAACTACAAATGGCGGATGGAGCGGCGTATTGATCGCCAGCTCTGTGGAACTTGGCTTCTTCGATACAAAACCTGATAATTTCTCTCTCCCCCACCTCAAGCTGCTGCTAAAGAGTTGTGTGGATAATCCCCTCTGGGCTACATGGCGTACTCAAAGAAACTGGCTTCTCCACCTCGTCTTACCGCAAGCGACCATAAAATGTGGTTCTGTGTCACCAGCCCACATGCATTAATACGTAATGTTAATGGGCAGAATGAATAGCCTACGCCCTTCTGCAAAATAATGACAAATGGATGCTGTCAGTTCTCGTGGTGTAGTGGGACAGCCTGGTCTGGGTAAACTGGGTTTAATAAAGGAGAATTTTAGAAATGAAATAATATTTCGATTATTTAATGTTATAGGTATAAAATAATTACTTGATTTGACTTTTTAGCTATCAAAGTATTATTATCATTATTATTATTAAATCGACTGAACTTAGATTTTTTATTTTTTTTTTATTTTTTTTGCTAGTTGCTTTACGTCGCACCGACACAGATAGGTCTTATGGCGACTATGGGACGGGAAAGGGCTAGGAGTTGGAAGGAAGTGAGTGTGGTCTTAATTAAGGTACAGTCCCAGCATTTGCCTGGTGTGAAAATGGGAAACCACGGAAAACCATTTTCAGGGCTGCCGACAGTGGGGTTAGAACCTACTATCTCCCGAATAGTGGATACTGGCCGCACTTAAGCGACCGCAACTATCGAGCTCGGTTTTAAAATATTAATAGGGTATGTCTATCATTAATTTTTACAAAAAATGGTGATAAAACTCTAAGACAATTTGATAAGGCACAATAGTGTGCGGCTTCCGAAGAGGCATGGTGCAGGTCTCTCAAA
Organism: Anabrus simplex; assembly: GCF_040414725.1. NCBI lineage: Eukaryota > Metazoa > Arthropoda > Insecta > Orthoptera > Tettigoniidae > Anabrus > Anabrus simplex. Next base: position 164,630,284 of record NC_090271.1, read on the forward strand.
TTGATGCCCTATAGGCGACCTGCGCTTCTGTGAGGATGGGGGGACCTACCTGTGATTAGTGGCGTGCGGTGAACATATTCATTACCCCAGCTACAAAAAAGTTTTTTAAATATAAACAATCGTAGCGCCCACTACACTCTTTAAAGTGAACATTACCTACCATTTTATAAGGTGGAAAGGTCTACCTGAAAAAGATCTTTCAAGAATATTTTCAACCACCCGCTCGCACGTATTTCCAAATTGATATCCACGGCACTGACGACACCATCATAACTTAATCTATAGCAGATTTTAAACAATGTACTCACAGTTTCATCCGGTGACGCTTCGTGATAGTACAGTCATGGTTTTTACAATTATACACTGGGACTAACTATTGTTTTTTTACTTAAAAATACTAATCTAAACTAATCAGCAAGATTTAACTGGTATTTTATAGTCGCTGAAGTTTTCTAGTTTCACTCGCATACTGAGCGTACGTGCAATAACGACAAACGAGGGAAAATATTTGTCACGACGTATAACACACGTTATATTCATGAACCATGAAACCTTCACCTATAATCCAATAGGAACACTACAAAAATTCACTATAAACACCATCACAGACAACCATTCGCGCTTAACTCTGTGCTCATGCTGGGCAACCAAAATATTTTTCTGCGGCTATCGGAACACATAAGTTTATACTCTACACTTGCCATCAAAGAATTGCTCGAAGAAACTGTATACATGCCGAAACCCAAGACTAAAATATATTTTTCTATATTACGATTGATTTCATAAATTGGCTCTATTTTTATTAGCAAGACGAAGTGCAAGTGGCTATACTGTTAAGATGTTGATATTTTTCTTGCAGTCTCTTGTGTGTGACGCTGAAGACTTCGAGTATCAAGTATTAAAATTAACATTACCTTACCTAAGCTAGCTGGCCTGTCGCCGTAAATTTCTGTCGGGGGAGGGCCTACAGCTCCGCCCAGCTCCCAGGACAAGGAAGCTTCAAGTGCATGCACCATCCAAGCGACCTTAAATTTCGCTGGGGTAGCTCTCTTTTGCGCCAGCTAGGAAACCCAGCTCGCTGGAGAAGCTGAACTGCGGTAGTGCGAGTGGATTGTTGAGGCAGCTGTACTTGGCTTGGCTTAGATGTTTGCAATTTTTTAAACATTATGAAAAGCGTTCTAAGGAATAATTAGAAAATGTTAATACCAAGTCCTTTACCCCAGCAGCGCTGGGGTAGATGGGGTTCAGTGCATGCCACTGCCTGTGATGTATTCTAATGCTGAAGACGGTAAACACATATCCAGCCCCGAGCAATAGAAATTAACCAATGAAGGTTAAAATCCCAATCCCGGCCAGGAATGGAACCCGGGAGCCCCTGGGCCAAAGGCCGCCCGCTAACTATTTATCCATGGAGGCGGCCAGTGTTTTAATAAATTCGTAAGGGGGCCCTTGTAAACAACAAATATCATCATCACTAAATCCATAGAATCGTCCACACTTGCACCACTGAAACACGATCAGTATTGCACCGTAAGTCATGCAGGTGACCAGAATGTTAGCCTTTCCTGCTGTCCGAGCCCCATTCTCTACTGTCAAGCCTTTGCTCTCCTCATGAATGCAAAAATATGAGAATCAAACCTCAAAAACACCCTTCAGTCTCAGCAAACGATCAGATCGAAATTTAGTGCCATATGACTGTGGTAATTCCTGTTTCTAGATCAGAATGCGAGATATCGTTCAGTGTAATGATAACGAGTAAGAGGAACTATCTTTAGACTGAAAGGGGCCGATGACCTCGATGTTAGGCCCCTTTAAACAACAAGCATCATCATCATCATAGACTGAAAGAACCAACAATCTAGGGTTTTTTTCTGTGTTGCGCCACCAGTGCAGTACTCCGCATCTTCTTCCAAAGGGTGCCTAAGCATAAGATACCAAGAAGATAATACATGACTACTACTTTTATTAAGTTGGTGGACAACATGTTAGTTTACTTATTTTGGTAGATTCGGTCTTGACGCTTCGAAGTTTTTGTGCATATTATTGTGGTAATCTGATCGGAAACAACCTACTTTAGTTGAGCAAGTACGGAAGGGTAGCCCTACACTGTGCTGGGAAAAAAATCTTTTTCACTTTAGCGTTAAAATGAAAAATCCGCAGCCTGTTTGCAATCATTCAAGCGGGTCAGGAATAGAATGAATGAAGCCCCCATCTAGCAGCGAGGATAGGAATTGTGCCGGTTGCGAAGCCTGTCGCATTCCTCTGGTGCAATGATTAATGACTGACAGATTAAATGAAATAATATAGGAAAGTTTTGATGGAATGAAAGATGTCAGGGAAAATCAGAGTACCCGGAGAAAATCCTATCCCACCTCCGATTTGTTCAGCACAAATCTCACATGGAGTGACTGGGATTTGAACCACGTAACCCAATACACAATGGTACTTCATATTGTCTTTCGAAATATTTTGCGTATAGGCCTACTTGTTGACGGCGTGAACATTTGCCGTTACGTGAACCTGAGACTATATCAATAGTCCATGTTCCTGTGGAAGCTGTTTCACCCATTCCTTAAAAAGCAAAGCAAAGTCATCTCCGTACAGGTCATGAAGGCCCTGGGATTGGTGGAAGGTAAGGGCTTCCACTATTCGGCACTTGATGGGATACAGTGGTTAGCTCTACGCCCGGCCGCCTTTGCCCCCAGGAATTAACCTGGTACTCATTTTTGGTGTAGGCTGAGTGAACCTCAGGGCCATATGCACCTCCGGAAGTGGAAATCTCATTTCTTAAATTTTACGACTTCCTGACGGGGATTCGAAGCCACGTCCTTCCGGGCGAACCGAGTACGCCTTTACCGCCTCGGCCAGGCAGCCCCTTCACCAATTCCTAAGCCCTTGCAAAACATTTCTAAACCAGCAAGACGCCCTAGCACTACTAAGGTAGGAGTGTCATGTAAAATATTGGAAACGACCAATGTTATTGTCGAATGCATAGGGTATAAAAAGAAAATGTCCAAAGTGATTAGCTCTCAACTAAACTTGGCACACACATGACCTACTGTTTGGAAAAATATACTCCTAGGGATGGGGTGGGGAGGGGTGACATGTAAACATAATCGAAAACGACGGATATTAGTGTCGAATTCGTAGTTTTCGAGGCCGTTTGATATGCATTGTGACACTCTTTATGCCGTTTAAGTGTAAGTTCAGACTCCATCGACATAAAGGTGAGAAGGGGTGAAAAATAAGATGTCCAAAATGATCGGCATTAGTGTGAATAGGCCCACACAGTTTTTGCGATTGATTAGTGACAGTTCCAATTCCAGTTGGAACCGTGTACATCATGTCTACAGCGCGACGCGTAAGTACATGCAGTTATCACTTATTTGTATTATTGGTTTGAAAGGAGCACCTACTTCCCAGACAATCTAGGCTTCCACGAGGACAAAGTTTAACGCGAAAAAATTTAAAACTTAAAATTAAACAACAATAACTCCAAAACTACAAAATTGTTTGTAAAACACCAGTCAACGTCACAATTAAGAAATCTACAAAATTTTACTTCATACATAATTAACAGGTAATACAAATCCTAAAAGTAAGCATTAAAAAGCACCCTTTTAGCGCCGGGTACTAAAACTAGTGAAATATAAAATACGCTATACAGAAACATTTCTTAATTCTATGGGACCCAGGTCAATATTCTGCGTAAATCATAGCTAACTACTAAACTACAGACCCTAAATTTTTATAAAATAAGGACCTCGCTAGGTATTGTATACCGCCTGGTGCAGTAATTTTTCATCTGTCTTCTGGCACACACCAGAGAAAACTGTAGCTTCAACCGAAGTCTCAGTCCCATTTATGGCTGTCATTGTGTAAAAGCTGCTGAGGTATGGGTGGTGCTGAGTAATGCCATTTGGGGGACGACTGTTGGGCCTCAGTGTTAAGAGAACTGCTGCTCGTGGGGCTGGTCTTGCTGCTATAGCACTTTTTGGCTCAGTGAGGAAAGCAGTGGCAAACTATTTCGCTCCTATTATTATTTAGACTTTCACGGGCCGTGTAACTATTCATGAAGTATATTTTAGGATTATGCCGTGTAATTAATTATAAACACACTCTACGCGTTTCAGAAGGAACCTTGCCTTTCTTCATCAGGAGACAACAGAGAAATGAAACGACGCATTAAAGGTTGCTAGGAGAGGGCAAAAAGGAACTTAAAATGGTGCCCTAAGAGGGACGCCAGTTTAGCCCCATACTAGAGACAACGAATGGTAACATTAAAGCATCATTCTCTAATGGTTCTGACAATAGGTAGCCATAATTCACTGAGGTTGTAGCCTACAACCTTTCTCCTAGCAACCTTCTTTTTGCTATTTGTTTTACGTCGCACCGACACAGATGGGTCTTATGGCGACGATGGAATAGGAAAGGCCTAGGAATGGGAAGGAAGCGGCCGTGGCCTTAATTAAGGTACAGCCCCAGCACTTGCCTGGTGTGAAAATGGGAAACCACGGGAAACCATCTTCAGGGCTGCCGACAGTGGGGTTTGAACCCACTATCTCCCGGATGCGAGCTCACAGCTGCGCGCTCCTAACCGCACGGCCAACTCTCCCGGAAAGCAATATTCAGGGCTGCCAATAGTGGGGTTCGAACCCACTATCTCCCAAATACTGGGTACTGGCCGCACTTACGCGACTGCAGCTAACGAGTTCGGTACTACTACTACTACTACTACTACTACTACTACTACTACGACTGCGACTACTACTACTACTACTACTACTACTACTACTACTACTAATAATAATAATAATAATAATAATAATAGTACCTGCGGACACGTGACTTGGTGCTGTAGGTTGTCGGGGTAGCCGTGCATCGTCATGTTCATAGACACGTTGACACTCATACTGGGGAACATGTTGTGATGTTGTGCCTGAGGAACGGCAGTCCCGCCGAACATAGTCTGGTCCTGTGAGGCGGTACAGTACTGGGTAGTGTATGTGCCTCCAGGAGAGACCATCTGAAACATAAAAACAGATCAAGGTAGTGTGTGTGTGTACCTTCAGAAGAGCAACTAACCTAGCACACTAACAGACAAAAAGTCCGGCTCCATGGTTATTGTTAGCATGCTGGCCTTTGGTCACAGGAGTCTCGGGTTCGATTCCCGGCAGGGTCGAAAATTTTAACCTAAATTGGTTAATTTCGCTGGCACAGGGGGCTGGGTGTATGTGTCGTCTTCATCATCATTTCATCCTCATCACGACACGCAGGTCGCCTACGGGAGTCAAATCGAAAGACCTGCATCTGGCGAGCTGAACTTGTCCTCGGACACTCCCGGCACTAAAAGCCATACACCATTTCATTTTACTGACAAAAAGAAGAACAACAACCGCACGGGGCTGTGTCGGAGTCACAGCCGCAAGTTTTGACCTAGAATACGTACCATGTGATAGATATTGTTGAAATAAAATATCTAGCCTTGTAAAATTTTATTGTTGTCATGTTATTTCTTAAATTGCAAACAAATGTACACATTTTCAAGACAAAGTCGATCAAACCAGGGTGATCAGCATCCACATCTGTGAGTTCCACTGAGTTAGTAGATGTGCTCGGCTGGGACTCCAATAGCGCGGAGCTCCCGTCACGACCCTCAACCTTCTAACTTTGAGACGTTCCTGATAAGCTTTTTGACGATCAGCCTAAGTAATTTGGGATTATTTTTGAATTATGACAATCCGCTCTGTCCTGTCGAATGCGTTTTCGATAACTTTTAAGCCATTTATTGGCCTGTCGCGACATATTACAAAAGAAAGGAACTTCCTGCACGTTTTGGAGCAACAATTTTCTCAAATTTCCATTATTTGATCCATTTTGGTCGTATACTTGAAGAAATCACTGAGCTGAATCAAACGATACTTTATACGACGTGCTGCCACGTCGGACTCCAAAGCTATACTGATTGTTAGCTGTGCGGCACGGTGATTTTAGTACCTCAAGATGGTGGCTCTATTGTATCATCCGTTGACGTCATAACGAGGTCAGACACTTGTTGCTAATATTGATTTTCCTCTTTACAAAGAGATATTGACCCAGTCTAGGCTACCGAATATAACGGCCGAGAGGATTCGTCGTGCTGACCACACGTCACCTCATAATCTGCAGCTCTTCGGACTGAGCAGTGGTCGATTGGTAGGCCATGGCCTTCGGGGCTGTAGCGCCATGGGGTTTGGTTTGGTTAAATGATATCTGTATTGAACACCGTCGTCTCGTGTGTTGTCTGGGCATTATTTCGACTTTAAGACGTCCATGTTTTCCGACCCGAGTATAGTTCCAAAACTACAAAGGCATTCTACGTGAAAATACAAGTTAATTTGCTTAACAAAAATATATTATTATCTGTTAGTAATAACCGAACTGTACCTGCCAAGAACTTGTACTCTACAACAGGGACATGGTGCGTCTTATTTTACATTTACTGTTGAACAACTCACTAACACAAGAGACGGTCTGTTGATAGGAAAATCCTTGTGATATCGTACCCTGAGTACGAAAGTGTCATGACTCAAAATCTATGTTTCTTCACACATCAACCTATTACATTTCCAATGCTGTTAAAAAATACGCGCTTGGGATTGGGGATTCAGAAATTATTTCACACACAACAGTTTAAACCTAACAAATACTTCGTTATTACGAGGCCAAACTTGCATAACTATAGGTACGGCAATTATGCATGAGTGCTGGGCAAATTTTAAAGAGTTTCTAAACTTTTGTTTTTATGTTAAATTCGCTCAATTTTAAGTTAGATTTACAAAAGTTTTACAGGAAGCTAGACCTCTCAAAGTTGCATATGGAGATGTAACTAATATAAACTTTTCTGAGTTACGACACTCTTTGCATTCAGGATAAGATATGCCGAAATATACAGTATATTTTCTGTCACGTAATCATATAGGGAAATAACAGCGAGAAGTTTTTTACAAATGCTTTAGTAGCACCGACACAGATAGGTTTATGGCGACGATAACTGATTTCTGCATTTCTGATGGGGTGTGCGGGTATCGTGTCTGCCTCTTTTACTAAATAACCCTGGTTCGATTATAGGCTACGTTAATTCAAGAATTTTATTCCTGCACTGAGTGATGTCATTCCACCTTGCGAGACCACCCGATAAATTTTCTTATATGAGAAGAGTATACCCAACCATGGCAGCCAGAAGTACGGTTGAGGCTGTCTCCACACCAACTACATCACACTTCAATATCTACGGGACATTTGGCAGGGCGGCAGTCATTCCGGCTGGTGAAAATCCGTAATGGGCTGTATGTGTAACAATTGTTTCTGTACTGTGTGTGATTTGCCTATTAATTCACTGATCAGTCACGTTGTTATCTCTATTAGCGAGCGAGTTGGCCGTGCGGTTACGGGCGCGCAGCTGTGAGCTTGCATTCGGGAGTTATTGCGTTCGAACCCCACTGTCGGCAGCCCTGAAGACGGTTTTCCGTGGTTTCCCATTTTCACACCAGACAAATGTTGGGGCTGCACCTTACTTAAGGCCGTGGCCACTTCCTTAGCACGTCTAGTCTTTTCCTATCCCATCGTCGTCATAAGACCTGTCTGTGTCGGTGCGACGTAAAGCAAATTGTAAAAATGTTATTTCTATTGTCATTATGTCTTTGGTATGCAGAATACTGTATGAAATGGGTCCAGCTCAGTGGTTTTCAGTTAAGATGACCCTGGGTTCGATACCCAACCAGGCTGCGAATTTTACCTGCGTATGGCTAATTTCTCTGGCTCGGAAAATTTGTGTTTGTGTTCGTCTTAAACATCTCTTTATCTCCGAACGGCACGTCAACGTATCAACCAGCAAAGAAACATGAAATAGTGAACACACCCCTTTACGGAATAGGCGTCCGGCCGTTAAACTAGGCCAAGACGACATCTAGTGCCATTCCAAATAAATAGGTAAATTGGCCAAGAAGAAGAATAAGAAGAATAAGAAGAAGTTGTATGGGATATCAGCTTATAAAAATAAATGTGTGGGAGTAATTCTTATAGATCCACTGTAACGTACTGTACCATTACGTTACATCTGCGGCGATAACTGTCATGGAAACAGTGGACAAATATGGCGCAGAACAGCTTCAGGCAATGTACAAATGTACAGAATACAGATAGAGTAAATCGATATCGATCGGTCGCAAAGAAAAGAGTTTCTAGATTAAATAATTATGGACCGTAAAAAAATTTGAATTGAACTGATTCTTGGCTACCTTGAAAAAAATCACGGTTTGAAGAGGATCAGCACGACCTACTGGCAGAGAAGAAAGGGATTGACGTGATATTAAATATTAAAGTAATATTATAGATACTTCGTTGAAGAGTTTAACTGCTAATATCTGCAGGATAAACATAGAATTTAAAGAAGAACATTTATTATTGTGTCGGTCAAATACTGAAGCAGAAAGAGACTACAGCCGGGTCGAACATTGAAATGAAAGTGGCCGAAATCAATATCATAGCGGCCAGTTTATGCTAAGAAAAGCATAATTTGTTGTTTTCAAGTTGGAAACAATATCTGTTTAGGCAATAGAATTAACGAGAAATAGGCTGAGTTAAAGATATCAACAAAGTTAAGAGAGATATTTATGACCGATACGAGAATCACATAGCAAATTATACGCATTGAATAACCTACTGTTCACCAGTGAAATATGCATTCTACCATGTATTTGTTGTTTTATCATTTCATGAGAACTGGTGACAAGAAGGAATCAGCCTAAACAGATGGAAAGATCGCTCAAGATGAAAATTAGCTCAAGACAAGATTCCCAGCCGAAGCCGGAGATGACGTAATCTTTTGACTGCGATGGCTGCCTGTTCCAAGATGCCCTAGGCCAGGAGGAATTCAGCAGCAGAATCCCGTTACGAGATAAGTATTATGGTTTGCATCGTACTGAATTTGAAATCATTTGGTGGAAAATATTTCGTTTGAGTGCAGGAGTGCTAACAGTAAGAGATTTAGTGCCAATGAACGGATACTAGAGTGTGAATTTCAATTATTAACCGATGATATGTGCCATTTGCTGTAGTATAACCGTAGTGCTTGCGAGATGATTTTAGGTTGATGGAAACAAGATCAGAATGAGCATAAGTACATGTTTAATGCCAATCTATATGAACAGACCGTGTAACATCAGATCAGTTGTGGTTTAAGGAAATGCATGCGAGATATGAAACGTAACCTAGTAATTGTGGTCAATGTGAGCAGCAGACATGGCCAGTACGATAATTGCATTGTAAGGGAATGTTGAAATATTATGGAGTTGCAGTTTGTGAAAGAATGTTCTGGTTATGGATCATTTCTACCGTAACACAGAGAGTATTTAAATGAAGTTAAATGAAGATTTTTTTTAAAGTATGGAGGTATATGAAGGAAATGAAATATTAGTATGGCAGAATGTTGTTATTATGAGGAAATATGATTTGGTTCGTCGCGTGAGTAATGGATAGTTGAGAGAATTGCGAGTTCCTGTGTTACATATAGTATTTATATTGAAGTTAGCACTGCAAGCGAAGGATTCAGGCCATGTTCAGTTGAATGTATGATTTGATCCAAACATTAGATGTTTCGTTGAGACTTTCAAACTAAAGATATTGCTAGGTTACTTGTTTATTATACGTCACGTAGTGTAAATATACTAGAGTAAAATGGAATCTCGCATAAATATACGAGAAGTTCAGCGCGTCAATGCTGAATGGTAGAACGGTTTTTCCCTTGACAAAACCTTGGCACAGCGATGAGATATTTGAGAATGTAAGTAAACAAATTGGCATATGATCAGGAATTCACGTGGCACGATTTTCGCAGGTTAGACTGATTTATTATTACATCTATGGCACTCTGTAGTATAGATATTTGGTTTATCGTGTACATATAATGGTGTACAGTTTTAATTTACTAAATTTTAGCAATGATAGGAATGTTTATAGCTGCATTGGTGTTTCTGAAACCATAATTAAGCAACACAATACTTATCTCGTGACATAAAGAGTCAGTAGTGAGAATCCAAACAAACAAACCAAAAGTAAAGATGAGAATCCAAGTGATGCCCCAAAGACATTCCCAAACAGTAGTAACAGGAAGATATTCCACTCCCTCTTGATGAATAAAGTTATGGTCCCTACCTTTTCCCATAAATTAATTTAAAATATTGAAAAATGGTATATTATTGGAGAATAATGTAAATGTACTCAATTTAACGATGATAATTTAAAGATTTACAATTATGTTTATCACAAAAAAATCATCAATCCAAGAATGGTTTTGTAATTTCATACGATTCCTTTTCTCCATTGCCGATAACTGAATTGATATTTTTATTATATATATATTGGCATGCTAATAAACTAGATATAGGGTTATTATTGCATTTCTGTTATTTAAGTAGCCGATAGTACATAGTAGTGAGATTATATGGGAGTTAATTGAATTTCTTTATGCCATAAAGAAATGATTTTACAGTTGATAACCAGAATATTAGGGAACTGAGTGATTGATTGAATGGATAGCCTTACTTCAACGGAGCCTACGACTTATTTGGAGTATTTGAGGATATATTTGAAGTAATTTACCCTGAGAAACGAGTATACACCTTTTATTATTGCACTTGTTCATGTATGACACCCCCGTTTTCATGTAAATAATCCATGAATGATATAGTTCGGAGTAGAGGTATGATTCTTGCCCCTATGTCGTGAATTTCGTGGCCGGAGCAATGATTTAACAGGTGTAGTACGTCAGCAGCCTCACCTGGTGCGGATGTACGGTGTAGGAGAGAGACGCGGCTGGCCCCTGGTAACCAGCAGTACCGCCACACTGTTGTGCCGAGCTGTAGGCCTGGAACGTGGGTGAGAGCTGGCCTCCAGTCTGCCCTGGGTGTACCACGGCATGCTTGAGGGACAGCAGTACATCCGCCATATCGTGGGGCTGCTTTTCCTTGAGCGGTGGTAACTCTGACCTGAAAAATACCCACCACTGTATTGAATGGTTCCTGTCTGAGGTCAAAATATTGTGATTACTTGACAAATTGTGTCACTTAGAGGGTAGGCTTAATTAATGTTTGCTGTAACAGCATCATAAATGAAATTCACCTGAACAGTCCTCCCTCAAACGGTGGTGTCAACCTGTCAGCCACTAACTGTGATACAAACACTTTTCAATTGTGGTATTTTTTTGTACAGCAATACTGAAATTACAGAGAAACAGGCATGTTCTGCATTCAACAATTGTTTCCTTAATTTGAGAATATACACTTTGTGATGCCTCGAACATAATTATGAACAACTACTGCTGTTTAACAACAACATATTTTTTCAATAAACATTCTTTGAACTAAATAAATATCTGTGTATGAAAAAAAAACGAAACCTCTGAAGTATAACCGGGTCTGAAATCATGTTCATTATCCCAAATAATTCTATACTTCTGTTTCCGAAGTTTTGCAGGTTGCTATTTTACAGTATCATCACGTTAAATTAATTTTTACTTGGTGTTGTGGGCCATTTACGATCAAATTTCAAGCCGATGGCTCAGATGTTAGTCTCCATGAAAAACTGCACAGCCGTAACATTAATGAGACTACTAAGAATGATACCAATACAGTAATTTTAAATGTTATATTACTTAACATGTGTAGAGAAATATAATGCAATATTTTCATATTCCTCCCCTGTGAACAAAGAGGATGGGTAAGCTTATGCATCCCAATGAATCAGATTGCCTAGCCGTAGGTACAACCATATCGGATGGTATCTGTCGTGAGACCAGATTAACGAATAGTTAATCGAAACGGGGGTAGCAGCCTTTCGGAATATGCAAGGGCACCAGTCTGGATGATTGACTAATATGGACTTGTAATAATATTTAACATGGCTTAGTTGCGTTGATACAGCTACTCGGCTGAAGACAACGGGAAATTACAGACGTAACTAACTCCCGAGGACATGCAACTCTCTTTATATGAATGAATTATGTACTGATGGTGCCTTCCTTCCGGGTAAAATATTCCGGAGGTAAAATAGTCCTCCCATTCGGATCTCCGTGTGGGGACTACATAGGAAAGGGCAATAATCAGGAAGATGAATACTAACACTTTTCGAGTCGGAGCGTGGTATGTTAGAAGTTTGAATCGTTGTGGACGGTTAGATAATCTGAAAAGGGAAATGGATATAGTAACGTTAGACGTAGTTAGTATAAGTGAAGTATGATGGCAGGAATAACAGGGGTTTAAGCCATGAGACCACATATTTATCAACACAAAATCAAACAGGGATAATGCAGGAGTTGATTTAGCCGCAGGAGAAGTTTTAATGGGACAAAGGAATGAAAGAGGAAGTCGGCTGGTTGAATATGCACCGATCATAATTATTTAGTCGTTGCTAATACTTGGTTCAAAGACCACAAACTATGGCTGTATACGTGGACGAGGTCTCGAAGCACGGAAAGGTAGATGTCATTATGATTACGACGAGATTCAGAAATCAGGTATTGGATTGCAATACCTTCCCAGAAGCAGACGTGGGCTCTGACCACATCTTGTTGGTCATGAAATGCCATCTGAAGTTGAGGAAATTGAAGAAAGGAAGGAATAAAAGAAGAAGGGATCTAGTTATGTCGAAAGAACAAACGGCATTGGATTGTTTTAAGGAATATGTTGCACAAGTACTAAATGAAAAGGCTGAAGGAAACACAGTAGGTGAAGATTCGACAGCCGTGAAGAATGAGAACAGTAGGGATACTGAAAAATGTTAGGAAGAAAAGTAAGAACAAATAAGGATCAGTGGATAACTCAGGAGATTTTATACCTGACTGACAAAGGGAGAAAATACAAGAATGCAAAAAGTGAGGAGGGAAGAAAAGAATACAGATGATTAAACAATGAAGTAGATAGGAAGTGTAGGGCAGCTCAGAATTAATGGATGAAAGAATAGAGCAAGGATATTGAAGGTTGTATGGTTGTAGGAAAGGTAGATGCTGCATACATGAAAATCAATGAAAACATTTGGAGAAATGAAAACTAAGTGGCTCATTGTATTAAAATAAATAAATATAATTATCTGGATTAAAGCCACTTATTTGTTACTGAAACAAAGCTTATTTATTATTAAAGCAAAACCGAGCGTTCCACCAAATTACATTGGCCTTCATCACGGCATATGAAGTTATGCTTCTGACAGTGATCACAGGAATTCTTCAAAGAACGTGGAAGTCACGATCATCCCATGGTCGATCATGGTAGGCGTGATTGGGTCACAGTATTTGAGATTCTGAAGGTCATCGGGATCAGACACCTAGAAAGAAGAATTATCTACAATCTGTACAAAAATCAGTCTGGAGTGATAAGAATCGGGGGATTTGAAAAATAAGCAGCAATCCAGAAAAAGTGCTGATACAAGGGTTCAATTTGTCCCCACTCCTTTTCAATGTTCATATCGGCAAATGAAATGAAAGAGGAAATCAAAACTCTGAGATTTGCCGATGTTATTGTTATTTTATCTGAGACTGCAGAAGATCTGGAAAAATTGCTGAATGGTATGTAGAGAATCTTGGGGAAAGAGTACAAGATGAAAATAAGTAAGTCCAAAATAAAAGTAATGGAGTGACGTCAAAGGAAGTCAGATGCAGGAAATATTAGATTAGGAAATGAAGTATTAAAGGAAGTAGATGGATATTGTTACTTGAGTAGTAGAATAACTAACGATGGCAGAAGTAAGGCGGACATAAAATACAGACGAGCATAAACAATGAACGTATTTCTTAAGAAAAATTTACTCACTTAGAACAAGGCTTTCGTCTGGAGCTCGGCAATGTATGGAAGTTACAGACGGACGATAACTAGCTCAGAAAGTAAGAGAATATAAGATTTTGAAGTGAGGTGTTACAGAAGAATCCTGAAGAAAAGACGTATAGATCGAATCACGAATTAAGAGGTACTAAATTGAATTGTTAATCGAAGAACGGTTTGGCGAAATTTGATCAGAAGAAGAGATAGAAATATGACAAATAGTTTAGAGTAGATGTGAAATGTAGTAGTTACGTAGAAATTAAAAGGTTAGCATAGCATAGGGTGGGATGGAGAGCTGCATCAAAATAGTCTATAAAATGGACAAAAACAACATTGTCATATTTGCAGTAAATAAACTGTATGTAGGTGGGGCGAGAATTATGAAAGTCTTATGATTTTAAAGAAATGATGGTAACTTACATGTTTCTACAACTTGCTTTACGTCGCACCAACACAGATAGGCCTAGGTCTTATGGCGATGATGGGATAGGAAAGGGCGACGAGTGGGAAGAAAACGGCCGTGGCCTTCAGGGTTGCCGATGGCTACAGCACCCAAATCGCGCAGCCACTTGTTCGATGTATGGTACTTTTGAACACCCTAATAGGAGCGTTATTATCTGTTTCAGTGAGCTACTTCTGGTACGTCTCCCATAATTATGGTCCGATTGGCATCACTGACCTCAAACAACTTGCAAATCGTAAAGTTATCGAAAATCTTATTTCACTTCCAGTAACGTTGCTAAGGTTTCATAATTGAACTCGCAGTCATTTCCAGAGTGTCTTTATCCGCTGGGCACTATCATATATATTATTTTTTGATGTGAATGTGTCTTTAAATTTGCCCCTATCCTGGAAGGCATTACAGAAAAACCGGTGGTAAGGAAATAGAAGGACAGAGTTTTCCGTTACATCTCAGAAGCTATCGTTCACATCAAAAATCAAATGAGGCCTATAGCACGTGACAGGTAAAGAATCAGCGAATTTATTTAACGAATGGGGACTACGATGGGTTGGAACGCGCCAGCATTTTGTTATCGATTCCTAGTGTCTGGAAAATTTCACTTAATATAACTAGATTCACCGCACTGCGTGACTCGAAAACAGAGGACACTTTAAAAAATAACAAATGAAAACAACAGTTAAATTTTTTGCATGAAAGTGCATATAGTTCTTGGTGCTAAAATAGTACAGGCTTACACGTAACTTTAAATTAACTGCAGACACTGTAATGAAACTTGTCACAAATAGGTTTAGGACAGTGTACAATCAGTTATTGTTTTGTTTTTGTCTTGTTATATTTATCAGATAATCCTGTTCTATTCAGCAATGTTGGCATTCCTTTCACATTTAAAAAAAACTGTTGACAAGACATACCCATGAAACTGTACCGAAAAATTAAAATATTCTTTGCAGAACAGGGACTTCGCTTATTTCTTTTCTGTGTCTGCATTGAAGAAAACACCCTGTCGACATTGCCATAACGGGCTAGGATAACAAAACAAAGCAAAGCTAGAGGAGTTTTAATAATTCAAGATGATTTGTAGCATTGCCACCTGTGCGACTTGCGAGAGACGAGGGTGTTTTGGACTGTTTAATGCGATATCGACAGATCGATCAGTATCAGTAGTTAATGAATATCGATTTTATGGATGACCGCGATCATAGGTGGTAATCGATCTACCGTGGCATGTTACTGTGCCTAGCGTAACTTCGGTAATTTTCTGTTTTTAGTATTTTTAATTTTAAGGACTTTTAGAAAACTTTGTAAACCCGGATATTATTACGCTAATCTGAAAAGAAAACCCGGTCGGATGCCTTTTACTAACGAAACAGACGGCATGCCCTGGAAAACAGGACGTATGGTAACCATGAGTACAACTTCGGACTCAGAGGTTGTATTTCGATAATCGAGATATCATTTTGAATAAACTTTAAGGCATAATAAACCACTGTACATTGACAGAATTTCAAAATGTCTAAGATTGTCGGTCAAAAATGCCAAGGAGGAATTACAATGATGGGGGACATCAAGACGAATCTATTGACGTCTCGATCATCGAAATACGTGCACTCAGTCCGAAGCTGCCTCTGTGGATCCGTGGTAGAGTGTCGGCCTCCGGATCCCAAGATAGTGGGTTCAAACCCGGCAGAGGTAGTCGGATTTTTGATGGGCGGAAAAAAGTCCATTTGATACTCCATGTCGTACGATGTCGGCATGTAAAAGATTTCTGGTGACACATTTGGTGTTTACCCGACAAAATTCATTAAATCTCAGCTGTAGACACCCAAGAGAGTTTCGGTTTACTCGGTCTGCCATCTAGTGTTCCTAGAGTGAAACGGAACGTCGAAATTGACGAGCAGACAGCCAGATGGCGTCAAATTGAAATGTCTGCACACGGTAGCTGAGGCCATGCGATTATTTATTTTATTTAGTCCGAAGTTAAAGCCGATAGTAAAATAAAAGGCACTTCAGTCGACATCATACTGTTTTCCTTCCCTACGCTGTGGTGACGTCATCAGAGGTTGTGATTATTATGTTTCGTCATGTACAATTATGTCCTCTACACGGTGGTGTATGTCACGTAGCTTTACGTTGTAAGGGAGCTTTTGAAATTAAATGCTAATTAAGATTAAAAGGTATGAAAAAGTATCGAGATTCATTTTAATATAGAACTAGAGGACGTGTGCTACTCCACCATCAATAGGTCAGACAGCGTGCCCCATGCGCTGCCCGGCTCTTAATTAGCCCGTGTGTCAAGTGATTATTTATTGTGATGGTGAATGATCTCTCTCGAACTACTTTGTAGTTTTGGATTATTTTGTTTTGTTGTCCTTGTTGTAGCCCAGATTGTCTGAGAAGTAGTTGCCCCTTTCTAATGAATGATACAAGGAAGTGATAACTATTTGCTTTAACGCGTCGTGCTATAGATATGATGTACCCTATTCCAACGGTCACAGGGACTGTCACCAATCAACCGAGCGAACCCGAAAACTGTGCACTCATCATTTTGAACATTTTATTTTTCACCCTTCTAACCCCCATGCTGCTGGAGAATCTCATTTCATGCTATAGAGCGGCTATCACTATTGCAGCTCGTAGCTTACCTTGTGAAAGTTTGCCTGAACTATGTGCTACCATGTGTTAGTCATATGACAACAAACTAAACTGTTGCTAAAATAGTTTAGTTACGTACTTACAAATTGAGGGCTTCTCTAACCGAGGCGTAATGGTGTACTCGGTTCACCCGGAAGTATATAGGTTCGATTTCCCATCAGGAAGTCGAAAAATTTAGATACGAGGTTTCCACATGGCTCTGAGGTTCACTCAACCTACACCAGGTTAACCGAGAGAGTTAAGTTCACGTAGCCGTCAGGTGACATTTGGAACATTG
Source organism: Anabrus simplex (assembly GCF_040414725.1). Classification (NCBI taxonomy): domain Eukaryota; kingdom Metazoa; phylum Arthropoda; class Insecta; order Orthoptera; family Tettigoniidae; genus Anabrus; species Anabrus simplex. The sequence goes on from NC_090271.1 coordinate 164,647,529, forward strand.
GGTTTGAACCCTGCTATCGGCAGCCCTGAAAAGTGTTTTCCGTTAATTCCCATTTTCACGCTAGGTTGTACCTTAATTAAGGCAACGTTAACTTCCTCGCAGTCCTAGCCCTTTCCTGTCCCATCGTCAGCGTAAGTCCTGTATGTCCCGGTGCGCAGTGAAACAAATTAAAAAGAGTATCAAGTTAATTCCTAGGGGCAAGGACCACCGGCGATAGAACTAAATGCCCTATCCTACTTAGACTTGAGATTATGGATAGTAGAAACCTTCACCTTTCATTCCTCCAACGGCACTTTTATGGCTCGTTTGAGATATGGCTTTGTTTACTTCATAAGTTAATGTTTTACTTACAATATTTTCGTACCCCCTACGTGATCGAATTTCATGTTAAGGTTCAACCGGGTATTAAATAATATTGCAGTCATTATTAATGAGGCTGACTTTACTTTATCCAGAATTATACAGAATATAACAACCGTACGAGCCAAATGCGCAGTACGGACCAAACAGGTTCCATTCGGAAGATGATGATTTCGAGAGCCCGCCGTAATAATCTCTCATGATGGTCTCATATTTTCACACCAGGCAAATGCTGAATCAAGGCCACTCAGTGCTACACATTACCTATCTCGGAGTGGCCAAAAAGAAAAGAGCGACAAGTTATTTAGTTCAGATATTTAAAGTGCGGTTTGTCCATCTAGAATATTACTCTGACTACATCGCTCCAAACTTTATTTAAACAACTAAAATAACCCGTTTGGTGTCAAAATCTCTGACCTGAAAATAAAGATTGATTTAGCTCAACCTCGGCATATATGTGGTCGTGGAACCACTCAAGATCGCTGGTTGGCTGGTTATGACAGCGTGGGAAAAGTTTAAGGGAGTCGAGATTGTTATCAGTGGGATGCTGAGTAGGAAGGATACTGAATGAAGGGCAATCGGAGATTAAAATGAAGCTATGGAGTGGGTATTGGGAAAACTGGGAAAGAGATTTGTAGATCCTAATGTTGGGTAGAGATAGGGATCTACGCCTAGATGGCATTTGCTTGTAGCGCATGGATACGTATAGATTAAGAGGTTTGTTTAGAAGGTTTATGGAGAGGTACATTCAGGGAAACGGGGTGGAGTATGGAGCGGTGAGGATATTACAGGGAGCTGGAAGTCAAGAAAGTATGTCATTAAGTTCTTACTGTAGAAGTATGGAATTAAGTAGGGTCACTTTTGTCAAATTTGCTTTACGCCGCACCGACACAGACGATGGCGACGATGGGACAGGAAAGAGCTAGGATCGGGAAGGAAGCGGCCGTGTCCTTAATTAAAGTACAGCCCCAGCATTTGCCTGGTGTGAAAATGGGAAACCACGGAAAACCATCTTCAGGGCTGCAGACAGTGGGGATCGAACCCACTATTTCCAGGATATAAGTTCACAGCTACGCACCCCTAACCGCGCGGCCAACTCGTCCGCTAATAGATATATTTACCACATATTTTAATAGGCATTGAATCTTCGTTAAGAAATGCTGTTGCGGATGCGGAACTGGAGTGTTTATCGTAGAGACAAGATAGACTCAATAGAAGAACGACCATTCATTTTGTTCTAAGAAAAATTTTTAAGGATGAAAAACACGAAATTCTACGTTTAAGGTTCATCTTTAAAGATAATAGACAACTTGATGCTTTTGATGTGTACAGACCTAGAAGGAGTGTCGCTGAGGCAACTGTTTAATAAGATAATCAGTTATGTGGAAAACCACACAGAAAGCAACGTGATTATAGCGGGTGATTTCAATTAACTAAATGTTAATTGGGAAGGTAATGCGAACTACAGAAAGTATGACCAACAAATGGTAAATAAGTTAACCTGGAAAGGACAGCTGAGTCGGAAACTGACGGAACTAAGTAGAGGGAAGAATGTTCTAGATCTGATTTTGATAAAAATAGATTTGCTCTATAGAAATCTGAAGTGATAAATGGTATAAATGATGGCGAAGTTATTTTAGACGTAGTTAAGAACAAATGTTATAGAAAGGCTGTAAGAGTAGAACTATTAAGCAATGTGATATAGTTTGCAATTCTTACATTAGGACATTGTTCTGCTTTGGACCTTCCAGCACACTGGACGTTACCAAGAAGTAGACATTTTCTCGCGCTGGTTCTGGTATAATTACAGTCTGTATAAGGCTTTATATTCCGCGATGAGAATGAAAATAGGGCTTCACATCTCAGGCGAAGGAAATGGATTATTTATTACTCTAGCCCGGAGACAGGGTGTTCATGATCGTCTTAATACAAATATTCATTTACGTGCAGCACATCACTCTACAAACAACCGCAAAAACACGCAGTAGAAGCTACGAGGAAAATGGCACGATTCTGTGTCATGTACAACGGATATACGAATAAGTACAACGGATGTGCGAATAAGTTAGACTCGAGAGAGTTAAAATCCCCGACCCGGCCGGGAATCGAACCCAGGACCCTCTGAACCGAAGATCAGTACGCTGACCATTCAGGCAATGGAGCCCCAATCCCATTTTACAGGCGAGATACTCCTTGGAAACAGAGGTGAACATTTGTTAATAATAATAATAATAATAATAATAATAATAATAATAATAATAATAATAATAATAATAATAATAATAATAATAATAATAATAATAAGACATCGGATATGCATGAAAATCCGCAGCCTGTTTCCAGTCATTTTACCGGGTCAGGAATGGAATGAATGAAGTCCCCATCTAGCGGCGAGGATAGGAATTGTGCCGGCTGCCGAAGCCTGTCGCACTCCTCTGGGGCAATGATTAATGAATGACAGATGAAATGAAATTATAGAGGATAAAAACCTGTCCCACCTCCATTTTATCCAGCACAAATCTCACATGGAGTGACCGGGAACCCAGAAATGAGAGTCCGGCACGCTGCCGCCTGAGCCACGGAGGCTCGGACGTCGGATATGTATGCGAATGCATATTTTGTTTGCCGATATGACCACCTCCAAAACCAACAAGAAAGCCTGAAGGTGAAATTGGACGACTTATTAAGTTTAACAGTGCATATGCATACCTGAATATATTTGAGATTAGTGCATACGTTTCAAATTTCGGATTTATTGTGCATGTTTTCGACTTTTATTGTGCGTATTTTAACATGTTTACAAGCAGTCTTCAAGAAATTCTAAAGCAATTAATGTCATGAACGCTTGCGGCATGAGTGGCCTCGTTTTGAATGAAGATTATAGCTGTGGTAAGATTTCAGGGAGATAATGGGTTCGAGCCGCACTATCGGCAGCCCTGAAGATGGTTTTCCATGGTTTCCCATTTTCACACCAGGCAAATGCCGGGGCTGTACCTTAATTAAGGCCACAGCCGCTTCCTTCCACTTCCTAGGCATTTCCTATCCCATCGTCACCATAAGACATATCTGCGTCGATGTGACGTAAAGCAAAATAGCAAAAAGGATTTCAGGGAAAAATCAAGACAAGAACACATCGTGCGCTCCCGAATTCAAGTACTGTCCCGTAATGTCCGTGGATGTAGAGAGATCAATCTCCGCATTAAAGCTAATGTTGACAGACAAAACGCCGCAGGTTTACACATGGAAACATAGAGAAGATTGCCGTAGCGTACTGCAAAGCAAATTACGGACAGAAAAGTAGGGTGTGCAGCGTAAAATGAAAGAGAAATGTCTATTTGTTTCTTCTCGTTTATGTTTCCTTATACCATTTTCTTACTTCTTTCTTTCTTAATCTGCTTACCCTCCAGGGTTGGTTTTCCCTCGGACTCAGCGAGGGATCCCACCTCTACCGCCTCAAGGGCAGTGTCCTGGAACTTCAGACTCAGGGTCGGGGATACAACTGGGGAGGATGACCAGTACCTCACCTGCTATGCTGAACAGGGGCCTTGTTGGGGGATGGGAAGATAGGAAGGGATTGGCAAGGAAGAGGGAAGGAATCGGCCGTGACCGTAAGTTAGGTACCAACCCGGAATTTGCCTGGAGGAGAAGTGGGAAAACACGGAAAATCACTTCGAGAATGCTTTTTTGCTAGTTGCTTTACGTCGCAACGACACAGATATGTCTTATGGCGACGATACTTCGAGAATGGCTGAGGTGGGAATCGAACCCACCTCTTCTCAGTTGACCTACCGAGGCTGAATGGACCCGTTCCAGCCCTCGTACCACTTTACAAATTTCGTGGCAGAGCCGGGAATGGAACCCAGGCCTCCGGGGTTGGCCGCTAATCACACTAACCACTACACCACAGAGGTGGACATCGTTTTCTTACACCATTACCAATTATTATTTCTTATGTGTATTGACTAACACGCTGTGTCTTATCTAGAAGACATGTGCACATGTTTTAACAGTTAACACTGGTAGATCCATACGTTTCACAAACTATGCTTGGATTGTTTTTACTAGATGTACGTACGATTTTTTGTTTTTTATGATCATGATTTTAGGTAGTGGTGTAGGTGAATCACGTGAGTGTTTAATAGTATGAAAATAAGTGCATACTTAAGTGCATATTTCACCATTTTCTTGCGATCATATTGGTGATTTATACAGCCTATACTTCTGATGCTTAATAATAATAATAATAATAATAATAATAATAATAATAATAATAATAATAATAATAATAATAATAATAATAATAATAATAATAATAACAATATATTTGGAAACCATTATGAACTGATTTGTCATACGGTCCTATTCACACTCCGATTCAGATGAGCACTATTCCTAAGCATAGCTCCGAAATGATTACACTCAAACACTAACACACACACACAACACTCGGACACTAGTACGTACTTGTAAGTGGTGGCAGCGCACGGGCTGAAGGGGAAGAGACTGGGTAGCGGGTCGAGGTCCAGAGCAGGCAGTGAGAAGGAGCCCATATCGTCCGTGCTCCAGTAGGGCGAGGGAGTTGTGGCTCCAGGCTCCACCTGCAGCCCATAGTGTGGGTTGTTGGGCACATAGCAGCTCTCCATGATGAGCCCCGCCTCTACCGCCCCGAGCCGACCTGCGTACAGCATCAACATCGATCATAATACAAGCCATTTAGTTGTAATACCAACTGAAATATACAATATACAATGTGTTTAAGAAATGGAGAATAGTGGACTACGATAATTATTGATTTAATAACCATACTTGAGGTCACTGGCCCCGATAATAAGATATAATATGGAAAAGAAGGGAAGACCAAGATCAAAATGTTTCTAAATATTTAATTAGTTAGTGTGTACCATAACAGATTGGATTTTCCCGGACAATATGATAAATAAGGCAAGAAACCAGAAAAACACCGTATGAAATAGAATTCAGTCCATTCAATCCTGCAGTTTTTCCTTCTTTCAGAGAACGAATTTGTTAACAAAATATGACCTAATGGGAAGTTTTAAAATGAGCACATTCCTCAAAGATACTATCGTGACTCAGATTATTCCAAGGTAAGTACGATAGCATTAAAAGGAAAATGCTTTATCTTGGGACATATTACTTTATTGTCGGCAGCATTTAATTGATTGTAAAAAGTCTGATTTGTTTGAGCTATGCAACAATCATAATTATATGGTGTTCACTGCATTGTCCTTCATGATCCCAATCCTTCATGTATTTAGACTGAAGTAAGAATCATCAAGGAAACCAATGCATTGCCGTTCCAGTGTCCAGTTGTGAAGTATCACATGAAGCCCACGGTTGAAGGTAAACATGCAGTCGTGACTCGGCCAACGGTAACGGAAGTTCCTTTTGAGATAAGAAAGTGTAGCGCAGTCTGGATGGGCTGTCACTGTCTCCTCAGTATGTCGGCGAATATCACAACCTTCTCTGTCTGCTGTCACGTACAACCGGCACACAGCGTGTCACAGAGGTGACTGCATGACCAATATGTCTGGCTATACGACGCGCCGACCATGCGGCTTTGTGCATTCCGGTAATACGACCTCGTTCAGCTGGATATACGTGGTGATATCCGACTTGGTGTACGAAACTACGAGGTAATGCGCACATTTCTGACTTTACAGCCTATTCTGTGGTCTCTATACACTTTGTAAGCAATGACAACAACTACTACTACTACTACTACTACTACTACTACTACTACTTGTAGTGACGTTTATTCTGCTTCTCTTTTATCAATTGCATTTTACTGAAGAAATAATTCAAAGTCATCTCCGTACCGGCCATGAAAGCCCTTGGAGAAGTGAGCTTTGCCTAACCTGAGAAACAAGGTTAGCCTTGTGCTCGGCGGCCATTGTCCCTCATAAATCAACCTGATTTGACATAGACTGAGAGAACCTCAGAACCATGCGCCTCCCCGGATGTGGAAATCACGTTGTTATATATTTAGACGCCGTAGCACGGAACAGAACTCACGTTATTTTAGGCGAACTGAGCACACCTTTACCGCCTCGGACTTACAGGGTCTCTCGTAATAAACCAGACCGAACGCGCGCTGTTTGTACTCAGAACTACGGCACGCGCGCAGGCAGCTTGCACGTGTTCGACCTGGCAAGCATGAGTCGCCAGTCTCAATCTCAGCAATTAACATGGTGAGACAGTTACCATTGCAACACCGTTTTTTCCGCGCGTAAAAGTTCTGGTTTCATCTTAATGGTCGTGTGAACAGTCATAACTCTTGCTACTGGTGTGCAGAAAATCCTAATGGTGCTTATGAAGTTCCTCATTATGTTAGGAAGATTGGTGTTTGGTATGTTGTTAGTACAAGACGAATAACTGGGGCTAATTTTATCGAGACAACAGTAAATGCAGAGAGGTATCAAGATGACATGTTGACACCGTTCTTCCATCAGTTAACAGAAGAAGAAAACTCGCGTAGATAGTTTCAACAAGATTCAGCCCCTGCTCATACAGCAGAACATTCCCTTCTTACAATCTCGGAAGTGTTTGTAGACAGAGTGATAAATGCTGCTCTCTTTCCCTCTCGTTCTCCAGATCTAACAGTGTGTGATTTTTACTTGTGGTGTAAACTGAAAGAGAAAGTGTATCGAACAAATCCTCAACATTTGAGGAACTGAAAGAAAACATTACGAATGAAACCAGAAACATTACAGTGGCAGAACTCACTCCCGTCAGCCAGGATGTGGTTACCCGATACAACGCCTGTGTAACTCAGGAAGAACGACACTTCCAGCATCTTTCATAAGGTAACAATTCTTACGCTTAAAGCAGGGCGGCCAGGAGCGACATAAGTTCGGCTGAGGCAGCTGCCGTAACGCAGAGTACAAACACCGTGCCGTTCGGTCTGAGTTTATATGAGAGACCCTGTAATTTAATTTGACGACTCGTTATGGACGTGCCATGCTCATCAATGTATTTTGAGTTAAAATGAATTCATGGTTCTCGAACTCAAATTCTCTTATTCCTTGGACGTGTGCAATGTGAGTTCACCTGCACACTAATCCTCATACTCCCGACTTGTGACAGAACGACTGTTTTATGGCGAAAGGCGAAATCAAGTGATGTTCTCTAAGTAGTTTCGTTATAAACAGTCGTTTACTATCATGCTGAAAGTGAAAGTTCTGGAACATCAAAACATTATCCTTCCCGCTTTCTGAATAGGGATTTCCATTTAAAAGTTCATCCCAGCCCAAATCGATTGAATGAAATGTTGTACTTGGCACTTGTATTCATCTGCTCCGTCTACTAGACAGTGTGAACTTCTGATAACTAGACCTCGGATTTTTAGGTGGAAATAGGTTAGAATGCAAAGTAATTACGTTTGTAGGAAGTGTTATGCAACCCGTTGTGCCATAGTGTAGGAAGAGCAACATAAATTCAAGGAGTTATGTAGGCCGTACCCCTAATGTCTATGCAAATCACATAGCATAACTGCTGTACGGGGTAGTATATACGTGTTGTTCGTTTAAGTAAATTTGCATTCTAACCTATCAGTACCTAAAAATCCGGACCCTACTGATAACTGTATGTGTATAGCGGTAATCATGTTTTGTGTAGGACTGGAAGAGATGGTCTGGACTGTGAAATAAATTTCAACCTTAATACCTACGTAAAGTAGGTGCAGTAGGCTTCGAGATTAATCCCAATGAGGGATCCCAGCTTTAGAACGGGAACTGAAATGACGTATCTAATAAATCAAACATTTTATTGCGAAACTGAAGGCCAGACAGCAATACGGAGACTAGCAGATATATCGTGCATCTTTCAGCTTGTTGGGATGTTCTTTCAGTCCTTTGTTCCTAAACTTTTGTACTACCACCCATCGATTTTTCCTTCTTCATTTTCCACTGCTTTTCCCATATCCTTGTAGGACCACGGGTGCGAACTGTTTCATACATTTTGACTTTGCCCTACTTTACGGCCGGATGACCTTCCTGGCGTCAACCCTGTGTGCAGGAAAGTATTGTGTATTTCTGTGGTGGTTGGTAGAATGGTGTGTTGTGCGTGTATGAAAAGGAGTGTGTTCGAAGAAACACAAACAGCAAGTCCCCGAGTCAGATGAATTAACTAGATACGGTTAAAATACCCGACCCAATCGAGAATTGAGCCCAGAGCTCCCTGAACCAAAGTTGTCCATTTCGGCCAAGGAGCCGGAAATTATATCTCTCAATTTTGCGTGTCCATAAAATTAAGTGAATTTGTAATTAAGATGTCAGTGGCGCTCCAGTTCAGACTGTGTAGACAGGCACTATGCGATCCCTGCTGGCTTGTTACTATAGTGAAGGCGATTTGAATCCTGCCCAATGAGTGATATTTTTTAAATTGAAAGGTGGTTCGGATTCCACGTAAAACTTTAGGTTCAGTATCTATGGCCACAGTATCAACAGTCATGTAATACTACAAGCTTGTTTTGTTAATTCAAGAATTTGTAGAATTATGTCATTCGATGTAGGTAGCCTAGTTGAGTATTTGATATGGGGTTTCATGAAACCAACTAACAATCATTTCATAAATTAACCTGATATTTATTTTACCGAGCTCGATAGCTGCAGTAGCTTAAGTGCGGCCAGTATCCAGTATTCGGGAGATAGTAGGTTCGAACCCCACTATCGGCAGCCCTGAAAATGGTTTTCCGTGGTTTCCTATTTTCACACCAGGCAAATACTGGGGCTGTACGTTAATTAAGGCCACGGCCGCTTCCTTCCCACTCCCAGCCCTTCCTTGTCCCGTCGTCGTCATAAGACCTATCTGTGTCCGTGCGACGTAAAGCAACTAACAAAAAAAAAAAGCAAAAAAAAAATATATTTATTTTTGGCGTAGGCTGAGTGAACCTCAGGGTAATGCACCTCTCCACAAATGGAAATTTCATTTCTAAATGTTTCGCCTTCCTAACGGGGTATCGAAACCACGTCACTTTGCGGAAACCGAGCACGCCTTTTACAACCTCGCCTAGGAATCCTCTGCAATAAGCTAGAGCAAAATACTATACTGTGTCTACGATATTGGAAACATCCTTGCGGATAGAATCGTTAAATAAACCTACAAAAAATACATATTTTACATAAATATAATTTTAAAGTTCATCACTTGTTTAAGGACGATTTATACTGAATATGTTATTTAGTTCAAACTATCACATAACTTTAAGAAACGACTTTATATTGACCACTCTACAACAAAACTCATGGATCGCCTATGCTGCCTTGAAATACCGACCCGCAGCACAAATGTACACTGTCAAGCTAAGGTCCCTGCTATGGGGTTATTGATTACATTGAAACTTCAGGAGAGTGATCTACGTCAAAAAAATAAACAAGTGAGAGTTCAAAGGTCTTAGCCATTCAAATTGCCTGTATACCTGTTTCTTTATGTCCATACAGACTAGGAAATGGAAATATTAAGTATAAGATGTATAATACTCGTTTACTATCGTCCCGCCTTGCCATTCACGACTTAACAAATATTAGATATTTTACGTTAATTTTACAACCACATAAGCGCAGTAAGATATATTAAGAGATGGAGTGAAAGAGATAGATAGATAGAGAGAGAGAGAGAGTGAGTGAGTGAGTGAAAATGTTAACGTTTTAAAAAAGAATGTAGTAAAATAATGACTCGTGTTTAAATATTTTTGTTTACAATGTTAATAGCAGAAGTTTTCGATATCTTTCCTTGGCAATCTCACACATCACTTTCTTTTGCCGTAGAACATAACACAGTGAGGTAAAGCGTACCTGTGTATGATCTTTATGAATTACTCATTTGTGTTTTGTAGTTAGCGGAATATTAAACCGCATATTTTGTAACAAACATTTGCACTCGTCATTGGAGATTAATTGCTTCTTTTCAAGCAAAGTAAGGGGAGTAATGACTGAATATTGAGATTTTTGACCAAAAATTTGAATTTTCAATTTTAACCTTAAAAATTCCCGAATCCTTGCACTTTCAAATCTTATCAGGTTTTCCTAATGCCATTTTAAATCTATGTCTGATTTAAAGGGTAGCAGTTCTGCGTATATTCGGTGAGACCACGCCCCTTTAACTCACGCTGTCCGACAAAATTAGCTTCCAAGATCTTCCGGACTACCATTACCGCTGGAATATACTTTTTACCTTGTAGTAGCCCTACACTGTGCATCTGAGTCGAGTGCAGTTTTAAAGCAAGTGTGCTTCTTAAAATTTTCAATTGTTTTTATAAACATTTTCAGCTCTGTGCCATGAATAAAATGCTCCTCGCGACATAGTTCTTATCGGATTCACTTGAAATTTTCAGAGAATGTTTGAATATGTACAGGAATTAAAAGCAGTTGTGCATTTTATTATTAGTTGAATATTACCTTCATATATTTATTCCTGAAATAGCATTTTTGCCTATTGAATGAATAATGAAAAATTGAAAAAAATATCTCCAATAGTTTATACCTGACTGCAAAATTCTTAAATATATGAGTATTTTTTTGACAAATCTGCCAAATTATAGTCCAAAAATGAAAAATGTAAAAGAAATATTTTTCATTAACTTTGCAACTAATTAACTAATAAATTTCAAGTTTTGCGTGGGGCTATATCGTATTAATATGCGCTTGTGTTTTAAATTTGGTTTTGATAAGTGTCTAATTGTAAAAGTTCAAAATTTCAGTGATAACTTCCCTTAAAGAATGACACACATGCAAATATGCAACATGTATGCTGGCTATTTGATTTTAAGGGCCATTTTCTCGTTAAATAAGGGCCAGTGGCGCACATCCTCGGTCACCTATCCGTCTATTTCTGAAGTTAATCCATCTCGCAAACTTTGAACGAACTCAGTGACCCAATGTCAGTGCCCTCTCCTTGTTAGTGTGAATACTCCGTGGCAATTTACTGAGGATTTTCAGTTCACAAGGATGTTCTATTGCAGGCCAAAATAATGTTGTACGCTTTATACCAGTGGCTTGTGACCAACCTTCGAATTCTTAAAATATTGATAACTATCACCTCTTATTTTCACATCTCGGGGCTTCGGGAACATATTTATTATTCCACACCAAAACTAACTTCCTACTCCAGATGTGTCATTGACTAGTTTTAATGTTGTGCTAACGATCATAATAGAAATTGATGTACTTGAATTTTGCCCAGAGAGAGATTCTCTAACGCATCAGTGAATATAACAACACGGTTCATAGACATCCAGCAATTCTTTTAAATAATAATATTATTCTTTTTACGCCGCACTAACTTCTTTTACGGTTTTCGGGGATGCCAATATGCCAAAATATAGTCCCGAAGGAGTTCCTTTACGTGCGGGTAAATCTACCCACACGAGGCTAGCATATTTGAGCACCTTCAAATACCACCGAAATGATCCAGGATAGAACCTGCCAAGTTGGGGTCAGAAGACCAGCGCCTCAACCGTCTGAGCCATTCAGCCCGGCCCCAGCAACTCTTGACTGACGGTCAAATATATCGGGATTTGTTTCTGCAGTATCAGGCTCCGATCTACTTACGAAGTGCGGCACTCAGCCGACCGATTAAAACAAGAGTCATCTACTATGTTTAATTAATTTTAACAATACAGCTTATCAAGTCTGTACCATGACGAGCTCATTCGCGACCTCACCTATTTCTTAAGAAAGAAGCCACACTTCCCAGCGTCGACTCAGTTAAATGTAACTTAAAAGCTGGCCGTCGAACATACAAGTGAAATATAAATATTACACTATAACATAACTGTGAAAACACATTATTAAGCAAGGAATAAAAAGACACACTATTAATAGTGTAGTTATATTTATCTTGCCTGTTCGACAGACTCCCGTGGTGTAGGGGTAACGTGCCTGCCTCTTATCCGGAGGCACCGCGTTCGATTCGCGGCCAGGTGAAGGATTTTTACCTAGACCTGAGGGCTGGTTCGAGGTCCACTCAGCCTACGTGATTAGAATCGAGAAGCTATCTGACGGTGAGCTGGCGGCCCCGGTATAGAAAGATAAGAATAACGGCCGAGAGGATTCGACGTGCCGACCACACGGCACCTCGTATTCTGCAGGCCTTCGGGATGAGCAGCGGTCGCTTGGTAGGCCAAGGCCCTTCAAGGGCTGTATTGCCATGGGGTTTGGTTTGGTTTTGGTTCGACAGACTGGAAGGCTTTAAAGTTACATTTGACCTCACCTACGCCATATGATCCTCAACTGAGATCTACTTGCTCTATGGAAGACATCCTCCAGCAGACACCAACGTGTGTTCACCTATCAAAATACGCACGTCGTGTGACAGTCTGTAATCAGACATTTAAACACACCCATGCCGTTGACGACTGTTTTCGATATCTCCTAGAAATTTCTCAAAATTCAATTCAATGCCAGAAATAACATTTCCTGAAAAAAATATTGTCCCCACGATGGTGGTAAGATGGAGTTGTCAGGGTAGCCCTTTGTGTTCCGCATGTGAAGTTGGCCAGTGTTTCAGTGTATACCCTTCTATGCAATTTTAGCACGCCATTCATTCCTATTGTTTTCATTTTCCACGAAATCTTCTCATTTTCTTATTAGTCAGACTATGTGTTTTACTCTCTTAACCCTATCTCTCGCCCTAATTCACTGTTTAAGAAATAACAAATATCGTGCCATAACTTACTTACCCGAATATAGTGACACATGACCTCTGGTGACGAATATGGTAGCTTTTCATGAACAGTGCAACGGTTAAACTCAGTTACACTCTTTTTGCATTATTACAATCGTCGTGGTTTACTTCTGAGGAGGTGAAGCAAGGGCTTCCAGAAATGTCAAGTTTTCACCAATTTATCTCGTTTCGCACGGCACCATTGCTCACTAATCTGATGCTTACATTGGCTTTTGTGATTTTGATTCTCTAAGCTAATCGACGTTGAAAATATAAGCATAACACTCATGGTGTGGGCCAGAAATGTAAAACATACACATCATGATTGTTTGTTTAAGTGATCCGCTGAAAACTATGAACTTTGATTTATTAAGATCCTTGTAGTAAATTAATTTCATTGGCAGTGAATTCATTCATGACCTCAAATTAAAAAAACATACCGATAATTTCTAAAACCATCTGATGGGAAGGTAGATATTTGCAGCAAGTGCGGTAGCGTTTCTGTTGTTCGTACGTTCCAAAAGTACTCAACAACAAATCAGTTTCATTGCCTTTAATACCAGGTGTAACTGAATTTTGAAGCACGAATGAGAACGTTTTATCAAACAGACCTACTTCAAAGTATTGCTCGCAAACTTCAAGAACAAGCACCGCCAGTATAAATATTTCATTATTGTAGTACCTTGATGACTCATATTGATCAGATACCTTTAAGCACAATAGAAAATTTCCTTGCGAAGGCTGTTAATCAAAATGTGATTAATATTGTTAACAAAGAAATCGCCAGCTTCCGTGGATTTAAAAATCACACAGACATAACAGTTTATTTATTTCACGTTCAGCGCAGCTGTTCACAGTTCAGATATTTGTAAGATATTGTCATTAATTAAACGTAATAAATCACTGGAATTTCTTATGTGAGGATCAGCGGTTGCTATATTCTGTGTATCACTTCATGTGGCTCTCACATCAGTATTAATTTGACACCCTTGATGCAGAAGTTTGAAATTACAAAGAGTCTTTCGATTCATGTTACCATTTTTATTTTGTTATTCACTCTCTGTTATTTGATGAGTACAGCAGCATTTAGACCTCCTTGTAGAGTGGCATGCATAATGATAGAATGTTTAAGTTATTTTATATCTACCTACATACAGGGTGCATCAGAACTATACCGATAAAAATAAGAGATACTCTTCGTGTTATATTAATAACGATGGTGCAATCGGATTGGCGGAGAAAATTTTTCTTTTCGAGAAAACCTTGTTACTTCCAGGCGGGCGATACAAATACCTTAATAAAGGCCACGGTCGCTTCCTTTCCCCTCCTAGCCCTTTCCTGTCAAATCATCGCCATAATACCTTACAGGTGTATGCATAAGTCTTTTACGGTTTCACTAAGAGATGGCGCCAGCGAACACTACGCAGCGTATGAATTTGACACATATGTCAGTTTGTTCGTCTGACATTAACCTACCAACACACACAAGTTAAGTTCGCCAAACGCTGACCCATGCTTAAATGGCATGTTCACGAATGTGACGTTTCTCATATGCAAATGGCTTCTTACGGCCTCTATTCCAATGACTTATGTGTGTCTGGTAATGTACTAGAGAGGGCAGCACCCTCGATTGTAAACCCAGAAGATGGTTCATTTTACGAGAGGAGTAGTATTATATCTTTGAAGCGACTCTTTGCCTTGTTTATGTGAGAGGTAATAACAATGGAGGCCGCGCAGATCGATGTAGCCTTTCTATGTTTTAAATGGGTTTTCAATATGTTCAAACTTAGCCCATACACGCATGTTACCTTTTACTTTGATCATTGATATTACAGGTATATTGTTCTTTGTTTTCGTTTTTGGTATTGCGATGATTCATAACTTTCCATTCATAGCAGGTTGACATGCACCTTTTCTGCTCCGCTGCATGGAACTACCGAGTGTGTGTGGTTGTTATTGCGATCATGAAATGTTGGTAACTGGGTCTTTGATTGATTCTATTTGTATGCACTGCGTTCTATGGTACTTCACCATCAGATGTGTTTATACCCTCCGTCTCGACTTAGAGTTACATTCTTGTCGTACGAAGCGCGTGACCTGATTGATTTGAGCACGGGTGACTTTCAATCCCGTTGTAAATTTTTTTTGCGTGGTGCACGCTGCTGCTTGGTATATGCGAGACCTGTTGTGTGTGGCCATGTGAGTCACATTATATAAATTTATTTTGACATTAGTAATTAGAACGGCCGTGCTTCCCGATATCTACATATGTGTGAATGGTTGGACGTGTGTTGTTGAGCGAAGGGAGAGGAAAGATGGTATGTCGATCGGCCCTATTTACAATTTTAGTCTGGTGTCTGTACCTTATGTTTGTTCTCGGTACAGTTTTCTTTATTCTTGCCATGTCTCTGTCTTGGGCGTTTGCTAGCCCTGGAGGCCGCCATGTTTTCTTTCATATATTAGGCTATTTGCATGCCTGTGATACTCTTTGCTTTTATTATTTTTCGCTTGGTGCAAAGATGTTTCTCTCTGTCCCATCCCCATTTCTGCTTTTGATTTTTACCTGCTCGGTTTTTATCCTCTGTCACGCGTTGGTCTTTGACTGCTATGGGTATTGTTGAGTGGATAATGGAGTGAGAAGAGTCGTGCTATGAATGAGACGTATTTCGTAAAAAGGGCGACCTAAATTGGGCCGTGATAATGATAATAAAACTGGCATATGATGTAATGAAGGTATTTCTGAGACGGTGAGCTTGTAATTATATCTGTTTGGGTCTTGAAATAACAGTAATGCTGCGCTCACGCGTCGATGTGATGACATTCATTCGGGAAGGTACGCTTATGTAAATATCCACTTGGTATTTTTTCTTAATTATTGGCTTCCTTTTTCTTGTTTAATGTTTTTTCTGTCATTTTATCTTATCATTAAACCCTCATTTAATTTATTCTGCATTTCATTGATTGTAGTATTTGGTTCATATCCTTGTTCTGCAACAATGAGGGTCATTTCCAGCTCAAGGCTGTGTTCTCTTCGCTTTTCCTAGTCGCGGTTCACACCTCATTTTTCCCTGTGTGTGTGTTACGTTTGGTGTTATTTAATACATTATCGGTGAGGGAGTTAGAGTTTGGCAAAACGCTAGCGTCTTGTGTTGTATCGTTCAGTGATAATGTCGACGTTTGTACCTGAAAAAGAATAGTTGCTGCACGCACATTTCTTATTTAATCATAAGAAAAAGGCTGTGGAATGTCATAGTTTTCTGGTAGAAACATATGGCGAACACGCTCGATCGATTAGAACATGCGAGACATGGCTTCGACAATTTAAACGTGGTGATTTCAATGTGAAAGTGCGAAGACGAGAAATTGCACGCCGAAACCGTTATTGCACAACGCTATCACCACCAAACGATTAATTTAAATCACGAATTGATCGAAAGATGACCGGAATGGGCCAGAAAACATGGCAAAGTGATTTTGTTACACGACAATGCGCTTTCTCACACAGCAAAACGAGTGAAAGACACCTTGAAATCGCTTTAATGGGACGTCCTTCCGCACCCGCCGTACTCTCCCGACCTGGCGCCATCTGACTATCACCTCTTCGCATCAATGGGGCACGCGTTCGCAGAGTAGCACTACAGCAATTTTAAGAAAGTTGGAAAATGGCTGGACGAATCGTTTGCTGCAAAAGATAAGCAGATTTCCTGGCATGGTATTCATAACCTACCTGAAAGATGGGCGAAGCATGTAGAAGCCGATTGTCAATATTTTGAATAAACAAAAAATGAACTTCCCTTGAAAATTAATTTTCTCCTTACCACAAAAACCGGCAAAAACGTGTGCATACACCTGGTATCTGTGTCGGTGCCCCGTCTATGACCCCGCCACCGAAGCTGGTTTGTACGCATAGTTTCATCTATCGATTTCCTTCGTAAATTTACTTGTATCTTCTCATTCTAGTACTCCCCCGTCATTATTACCATTTTTTTCGAACTGGTAAATCTACAGACACAAGACTATTTTAGCACCTAGAAATACCACAGGTTTCAGTCGGAATTGAAACCGCCAACTGGTGATCAGAAGACCAGTGCTGTACCGTCTGAACCATTGGGCCTGACGTTTAATATACTGGTTTTCTATTCAGCCAGTTAGCTTGACGACTGGAAAATATGTATGGCGCCAGTAGGCTACCTGTTTTCTCCAGCAAGCACTATTTGGGGCACTGCCACGAGAAGCTAGATAAGGTTATTGATCCCAGAACACCATTACGGAATAATTGTCAGCTCTCTGTTCCTTCGTACGTTCAATACAGGACGAAGGATGCCTATGGGAATATGATTTGAGAGTTAATTTTTAGCTTTTCTTACTTTATAGTGGGACCTGGACACATTTTCTCTCCTTACCTCGAAATTTTACAATTAAGCTTCTTCGGATCTCCAAGCAATGCAACTAGTCTAACGTGATTCTGTGTAAACGCGCTGTGCTCTGCGGCTGAATTCTTAATGAGAACGAAAAATCAATATGAACATTTTCTTCAATAATGGTAATATAAATAATAATAACATTATTATTATTATTATTATTATTATTATTATTATTATTATTATTATTATTATTATTATTATTATTATTATTATTATTATTATTATTATTATTATTATATACGTTCAACCCTTGTCTCGTTCCTCTACAGGGTCTGGTTTGAAGTGAGACGAATCTTCGTAGCGAGTTGTTATGACCGGATGCCCTTTCTGACGTCAGCCTTATCAGAAGAGTTAATGATATCAAATGAATGACACGGTATATGATAGTAGGAATCGAGAGGGTGAAAACTGGTCCCTGCACATAGCCTACTCCTGTCGAATAGCACCAAGGGTTCTGCTCAAGGCTTAATGTCCCCATCCGACGGACGAATAACCACCAACAGCGTCATATGCCCTCACTAATTGTGAGCACTGCAGAGAGGTTTGGAATTTAATCCAGGCTTTTGGCACGCAATCTAGTGGTTACAAATTTTATACCACCACCTCCCCTACCCTGCCGGCCATCATTCTGATGATGAAATATTTTTCGACCAACGGGTCTCGAACCGGCTAACCGGTGTCAGACCGTTTAGAATTCAATACCTCGATAATCATGGCCACCAGACGAGCTAATAATAATAATAATAATAATAATAATAATAATAATAATAATAATAATAATAATAATAATAATAATAATAATAATAATAATAATAATAATAAATACGAAGATGAGACTTCTACTTCTACCGCCCCAAGGGTAGTGTCCTAGACTTTGGGTCAGGGAATAAAACTGGGGAGGATGACCAGTACCTCGCCCAGGCGGCCTCACCTGCTATGCTGAACAGGGGCCTTGCTGTGAGATGGGGGGATTGGAAGGGATAGACAAGGAAGAGGGAAGGAAGCGGCCGTGGCCTTAAGTTAGGTACCATCCCAGCATTTGCCTGGAGGAGAAGTGGGAAACCACTGAAAACCACTTCCAGGATGGCTGAGGTGGGAATCGAACCCACCTCTACTCAGTTGACGTCCCGAGGCTGAGTGGACTCCGTTCCAGCCCTCGTACCACTTTTCAAATTTCGTGGCAGAGCCAGGAATCGAACCCGGGCCTCCGGGGGGGGGCAGCTAATCACACTAACCACTACACCACGCAGGCGGACTTAAATCTCTTCTGTTAAGCCAAAACTTCAGAACGCTAAGTAAGAAAGTGGGGAAAGAGGAAGTAGAAAAGAAAGCACAAAAAATCTTTTTTTTTTTTTTTTTTTTGCTATTGGCTTTACGTCGCACCGACACAGATAGGTCTTATGGCGACGATGGGATAGGAAAGGCTTAGGAGTTGGAAGGAAGCGGCCGTGGCCTTATTTAAGGTACAGCCCCAGCATTTGCCTGGTGTGAAAATGGGAAACCACGGAAAACCATTTTCAGGGCTGCCGATAGTGGGATTCGAACCTACTATCTCCCGGATGCAAGCTCACAGCCGCGCGCCTCTACGCGCACAGCCAACTCGCCCGGTACTAAAAATCTTGAAGGAGATCCTTGGAAGGAGAGAAGAACATGTGAAACAAGGAGGAAGAGGAAATATGAAGATCTATACAAAAATGTGGAGAAGCTTGCAGATATAAGGGAAGAATTAAGCTCCGTGGATACCACTTGATGATGAGTGTATGCGGATCAGAAAATAGAACTGAAGAAACAAGAAAATAATTGAGAAAGTTGAGGTCAGTCTAAAGGAGATACGAAATAAAAGTTTCGAATTAAGATTGAGGAATTCAAGAGGTTCCAGGAAAAGCAAAATACAAGGGTCAAGAGCATCTGAAGGAGCATTTCTCCTTTTACCAATTCGATCCACCCAGCGTTATTCTGTAAAATCACAGTCTATGGTATGAATAGTTTCGGGCAGCTGCGTGGTTCAGACGGCACGAGCGCCGGCTTCCAAGTGGCGGGGTCGATCTAGGCTCAGTCCGGTGGTATTTGAAGTTGCACACATACAGCAACCTTGCATCGGAAAAATGAATTTTGATCAAAATTATGGCACATCGGCGTTTTAGAAAACCGTAAATGTATTTAGGAGGACGTAAAACCAGTAACATTATTATGATTATTACTGCATATCGGAATCGGGCACGGCAATGAGCTCTGCGATCATGAGGGAGGTATAATCTCATCCACGAGGGAGAGGCGACTAACCTTCTACGGCCACTTGAGGATCACAGCCAGAAAATGGAAGCTCTTTGGGCCAAGAAGAAACATAAGATCCATGTAAAGAGCCGAAACGAGTCCCGTGGTCCTAAGTAGGTCCAAACAAAAATCTAATAATGATGGCTTGTGGCCTCACTCGAGGTCTGATTCATGTTGTTCATTCCTCGTAGATGACCTGCGTGTCGATGACTACGGGGCTCTACAGAAGATTAATCCTTCTGAAGACAGCAAAAACCCCCGCTTCCAATCCAGAGGAACTAAGCAATGAAAATCCATAAACCGGCCGGGAATATCGAATCCGAGACCACACTGAACCAAAGGTGAACAAGCTAACCATTTATTCATGGAGCCGGACACCTCAAAAAGTGAGCCCTGACTCACTCACTCAACACTAATTCTCGCACTTCCCACGGAATTAGAGGGCTGAAATTTGGTACAGCTATTCCTTGGAAAGTAGTTAGCACTCTCATGCATGAATTATTGTTCGTTTATATTTGGGACAAAAAACGCTCGTGTGTGGTTTGGTTCACCATAATGGTACTTTTTAATAAACGCTATTCTAAGCTTTTAACATTCAAAGATGGATCATTTCTCTCTACTGGCCATGGCTGCGAATTACAAAGCGCAAGTATACTTGCAAGACCGTAGGTCTGTAATGCCTCCGAGATTGACGCCAGAGGTATTCCTGAAGCCTATGGTAACTGGATGGGGAAGGCCAACGGAATGTAAACTGTGGTCGGTATGCGGGATGTTGATGAGAAGAAAAGAGTACCTTCGCTTTAGGGTTGTTTTGCCCTATGTTCTGTAAAAAAAAACCCAATATCACTAAATCACACCTTTCCTGCGAAGCTAGAGAGCTGTGACTCGACACAGATATTTCTCATAATCTAAAAAGTGAAGATAAATTCATTCGGATGTTTTGTGATTAAGGGGATGAAATAATGATAACTACCTTAATTACAATATCATTTATTCTCACAGTTTTCACGAATCTGAAGGCGATATTTGGCACGGGTATTCCTTATAAGGCAATTAGGAAGAGTTCAGGTGTTTAATTCTGATGTTTTGTGCTAAAGGGTGGAATTGGTGTAACTATCCTAATAAAAATATCATTAATTCTCACACTTTCCACGTAACTAGAGGGATGAAATTAGGCCCAGGTGTTTCTTATAAGCTAATGAATGTTTATTGCGATGTTTTATTGTAAATGGGGTAAATTTGTGGTTACTACCAAAACCACAATCTCACTACATCACACATTCCCCAAAAGGACTAATTAAGAAAACTAAGGATGCTTTATTCCGATATTTTTAAATTAAGAAATAAACGATAACACGGTATCCCGTGCGAAGAATGGGCATTCTGATAGTTAAAAAATAGAAACTGAAAACTGGAGATATTTTATTTTACGTCGCTATTTTGAAAAATTCAGCCATAGTCTTATGTTGTATACTGTGACTTAATGTAGGGAGTAAAATGGGTACGATTCCGATTTTATTAGCATCAACTGGATCGTGCTACGTCCGGCTCCTTCACTGAATAGCCAGTGTAGTGGCCTTAGGTTTAGACGGTCCCGTATTTGATTCTCAGCAAGATCTGGTATTTAAACAATTTATCGTTAATTTCTATGAATCGAGGACTGGGTGTTTGTTGCAATACACATCTTCAGATACACACAACATATCACACTACTAACCACCACAGTCCGGCTCCATGGCTAAATGGTTGGCGTGCTGGGCTTTGGTCACAGGGGTCCCGGGTTCGATTCCCGGCAGGGTCGGGAATTTTACCATCATTGGTTAATTTCTCTGGCACGGGGGCTGGGTGTATGTGTCGTCTTCATAATTTAATACCCATCACGACGCGCAGATCGCCTAAGGGCGTCAAATCAAATGACCTGCACCTGGCGAGTGGAACATGTCCTCGGACACTCCCGGCACTAAAAGCCATATGCTATTTCATTTTTTTCACCACAAAAAACCACGCAATTGTGATTACACTCCTTCGCATACGGTTGTCGGAATGATGGGCTTCCGACAGTAAATAAACACATATTCAGACCCTAAGAAATTGGAAAAAGGCCAGGAAGTTATAGGGCTATCGTCTGCTTTGTTCTTTCTTTCTTTCTTAATTATTTTACCCTCCAGCGTGGATTTTCCCTCGGAATAAGCGAGGGATTCCACCTATACCGCCTCAATGGCAGTGTCCTGGATCGTGAGAATTTGGGTCGGGGTATACACGTGGGAAGGAGGACCAGAACCTCGCCCAGGCGGCCTCACCTGCTGTGCTGAACTGGAGCGTTGTAGGGTAGGGATCGTAAGGGATAGACAGGGAAGAGCGAAGGAAGCGGCCGTGGCCTTAAGTACCATCCAGGCATTTGCCTGGAGGAGAAGTGGAGGAAAACTACGGAAATCCACTTAGAAGATGGCTGACGTGGGAATCCCACCCCCTCCCCAACTCAGTTGATCTCCCGAGGCTGAGTAGAGCACTCGTACCACTTTTCAAATTTCGTGGCAGAGCCGGGAATCGAACCCGGGCTTCCGGGGGTGGCAGCTAATCACCCTATGCTTTGTACAAAGGAATAATATACGGTATCCGATACACTTCAGCTCACAGGGGATCATAGTCGCACGTAGTGGAGCCCAGTACTTTAACTCGATGAAGTTGGTTGGAATGATATCCATTTTCCAGTCTCATATGTTTTTGTGATATAAGTTGGCTTCAGGTGGGACTGATACTAGCGAACCACGGTGTAATTGGAAAGTTAGGAAGTTTCTGAAGGAACCCCGTGTGTTAATTCAGGTTGGCAATTATCTTAACATGCTAGTAGTGCGGGTTGCATACCTTGTCTGACGTAAAACACTTTCTACGAGAACAAACCAAACCAAACCTATGGCACTACAGCCCTTTTGGGCATTGTCCTGCCAACGACTGCTGCTTAGCCCGAAGGTCTGCAGATTACGAGGCGACGCGTGGTCACCGTGACGATTTTTCTTGGCTGATATTCTTGGTTTTCTAGACAGGGACTGCTCTCACCGTCAGAGAGCTCCATGATTGTTGTCATGTGGGCCGAGCGTACCTTGAAACAGCCCTCAGATCCAAATCCAGACCTGGCCGGGAATCGAACCCGTGGCCTTCCGATAAGAGGAAAGTTTGCTACTCCTTGACTTCAGTGACCTTAGGAGTAGTTGTACTTTTCTTTGAGGGAAGACGGAAATTTTTAATAACTTATACAATCACCTCATAACAAGTCCGGCTCCATGGCTGTATGGTTAGCGTGCTGGCCTTTGGTCATAGGGGTCCGGGGTTCGATTCCCGGCAGAGTCTGGAATTTTAACCATCATTGGTTAATTTCCCTGGCACGGGGACTGGGTGTATGTGTTGTCTTCATCATCATTTCATCCTCATCACGACGCGCAGGTCGCTTACGGGTGTCAAATCAAAAGACCTGCACCTGGCGAGCCGAACCCATCCTGGGATCTCCCGGCACTAAAAGCTATACGCCATTTCATTTTTACCCCATATAAAATTATTGATATTTTCAAAAAATAAAACTTGAAATACTGCCATTAACATTCTGTGGTATATTTGACACAGTCTCGAAATTTCCCACTTCATTACTTAAGAACCATCCGATTTACCAAGAAATTCACTTGAGATTTGATTACTAGCTGTTGGCTTAGCCGTATTCGCGAAAGGAAGCTCCCAGTGCAAGACACATTTCATTTTTTACCACTTCTCTGAGAATATCTCTATAATTTTTAAAGGTTTTGGTGGTTGGTGGGAGAATACACGAATGAAACCACAAGACAAGAAAATAAGAAAAATCAATGCATGTTATACAATACACCCACTAAAACACTACGGATAAGCAATATAAATCAGGTATTTATATAGATGGGAAAAACAGAATTAACTTGAACTTTATACTCTTGTTATCTTACTAAACGTTGAATGTAAGAAACTAGAGAGAAAAACACAATTATATAATATTATCAGAGGAATTTGAGAAAGAAGTACAAGGAAGGTAAACATATAGAGAAAATTCATGTAGCTGGTAATAAGGATATGCGTGAGGAGGTATTATTGACTCTGTGACTTAGCTAATGGCTAGTAAATACCTCAAATGTTTTTGTCTAATAACTAAAGACACTCCTCATCATGTGCAACACCATACACACTGTCACACACCAACAAGGTACATTGGTAGTAGACGCTTATAAAATCTGTGTGGCCCAGAACTAAAAAAAAAAGTAAGTGGCACCAGTCCATCACGGTATATATAAATTGTATTTTAATTATGTTTTGTAAAATTTTGTTAGTTGAAATATATTGCCAAGTAAACGTGCCAACTAATCACGTAACTCTTTCCACATTAACGATGTGTGTGTTTGAGTACTCATCTCGGTGGCTGATTGGATCCTCAACAGCTCCACCATAGACGTCACGAACAGTTACAAACTAGCGAAATGTAACATTCGACAGTGAATTTAGTTTTAAACCACTCGGAATAACTCTCTGTAATAATTTAAATTTTAACATACAGCGTTAAGAGCGAAGATGCAACGTAAAAAAATCCTGGGTTTTCTATGTATTAATTTAAGAGTCTCCATTCCACCTTTGCATGGTTCTATCCATTTTGGCATGTGGTCTACCTGCTAGGCATTCCACAATACTGGTGAACACAAAGAAGCTGCGGAGTGTACAGCGACTATCGGAGAAACTAGTTGACCGTCAATCCCCCTTCCATCTAACAAGGTTACCTTCCATTGAGGCAGCAGTCGAATAAACTGACCTGATTTTCAATCGGAAATCTCTCTCTGTCTCCATACATATTGATCACTCTTACCGTTGTCGATTGCTCATCTCTCAGCTCAGAGAGGAGGAGGAGGAGGAGGAGGAGGAGGAGGAGGAGGAGGAGGAGGAGGAGGAGGAGGAAGAGGAGGAAGTACTCTTTTCTCATCCTTCGTTCGTACCTTTGGTTCCAGAAGGGTTTTGATTGACGTTCCGCAAAGCTGTGGAACTCGCTGTCAGGAGATGCCAAGAAATTGCCTATTCCAAAATTTCATATATTGATGGCCTTTTTATAAAACCTAGTATGGTTAGTATGTTCCAATGTTTTTTCTACCCATTATATTCCTTAAGAGCGGTCACGCCTCCCAGCCACATATTTATATACAGTCCATCAGAATAATTTTCATTGTGTTCATTTCTCTACGCTAATGTGTAAAGGAAAATGGACCTTACAATACCGTATTGTAGGGATGTTGTTTGCATAATGAATTTACACACTGACAATTATTATGATCGACTGCATATAAATATGTGGCTTGGAGGCGTGACTAGTCTTAAGGCATGTAATGGGTAGGAAGAGCATTGAGACATGGTAAGTTTTAAAGAAAGCCATGGATATACATTTAAAAAATGTTACTTAAAGGAACTGCTGCGTATACCTTTGATTGTGTGAGAGAATGAGTGAATGATGACTGGCAAAGTGAAAAGAAATATGTGGACACACGAATGAGTTAGCTAACTGTTGATTGAGGATATGGATGAACAGTGAGAAATTTGTAAACCATGTAAATATTATAAATAATATGTCATTTTAAGTGTAGACATAGGGAAAAATATGTATTTGGAACTCGTACTTGTTCACTAAACCTTCCATATTTATATTCAGAATTGTAGTATTAAGTAAATTATACTAATACTAATAGTAATGATTATTTTTGTGTATTATTAACAACTAACTATATGAATTAGTAATGATTACATCAAACGAATACTCTTTAATCAGTTGGTGGCCATCCGTGACTGGGTGATTAGAGTATTCTGTTCATTCCTACATTCACTTTTTCTATGAAGAGTAGTTTGCATCGGAGTGGATGTTCACCAGCGAAGGAGAGACACAAACAGGTGCTGCACACAGTGAAGAACTGGTTACTTACATGGTCTATGGGAGTCACACGACTTGGATAATATCTGGAATGAAATCGTATGGACCTCTTTCAGAATTGCCCCAATTTCAGACAAGGTGAGAGGAGTAATACAGAAGTTGTATGGTCAGAAAATAAACCGTTTTGAAACAAGCACTGACGCTCAGTCCTGATCGAAGAAGATTGGCCACACATGCGATGGATTACGAGAACACATGCGAGTCGTAGGTGTCTGTTCTGATGATGGTGCAGAACGGAAAAAATGACAATACATAAAGTATTATGGACCCTGAATCTTGACGAGAATGACGTCAGGAAGAAGAAGAACATAACAGCCGGGCTGAATGACTCAGAGATGGTTGAGGCGCTGGCGACCCCAACTTCGCAGGTTCGATCTTGACTCAGTCCGGTGGTATTTCAAGGTGCTCAAATACGTCAGCTTCGCGTCGGTAGATTTTCTGCCACGTGAAGGATCTCCTGCGGGACAAAATTCCGGCATTTCGTCGTCTCCGAAAACCTTCCGAAGTAGTTAGTGGGGCATAAAAACAATAACATTAATTAATTTTTAAAGGACATAATACTAATTGTTGGCTATATCACAGCTAATATCACTTAGGCCATTCTTTCTCCGAATCTTTTCCCAGGTCGGTACTTGATATAGATTTGGTCCAGCTTTACGGATGATTGCCCTTCCTGACGCAATCCTACGTAGAAGTGTCTTCAGTACTGCGTGCTTCTGTTGTGATATGTTGCGTGTAGGTGAAGAGAAGGTTATACAGGCGAACACGAGCACCCAGTTCCCGACCTAGATGAATTAACCGAACGTAATTTAAAATATGGGACTCTCTGAACCGAAGACTAGTACGCTGACCACTCAGCTAGCTAGAGAGCCAGGCATATCACGTATGTCGTTATAGATAAGCAGTTTACCTTGTACTGTACTTCTTTTGGTGTATCTTTGTTTTATAGGAGTCGCAAAACTCTGCGAAAAGGGACAGTCGGTGTATCCTCCCGTTGATTATCATATTTAATTTTGAATTCTCGTTTATTTATCTTCCTAAGAACTCGAAAATTGCCATAGTATATTCTTATCTCCAATTTCTATTGTTGCATCCGGGCGATTGTGGGTTCGAACCCCACTGTCTCCAGCCTTGAAGAAGAATTTCCGTGATTTGCCATTTTCACACCAGGCAAATGCTAGGGCTGTATCTTAATTAAGGCCACGGCCACTTCCTTCCCACTCCTAGGCCTTTCCTATCCCATCGTTGCCATAAGTTTTATCTGTGTCGGTGTGACTTAAAGCAAATTCTTAAATATATATATTGCTCATCTCTCTTCTCCCTCTCCCCTTGCCGTCCCATTTTGATTTTCTCCACATTGTTTCTAATTCTCCTACTCTAACGCCTACTCTCTGACCAGGAGAGTTGCATGGGCTGAAAAAGGAGTGGAGGATTTGAGTGATGGGTAAAAGGTCCAGTTCAGTAGAAGGGGGAGGAGGAGGAGGAGAGGTTCGGTCTCTTTTGCTGTTTTTCTTTGCTCTTTTTCTTTTTCTTTTTCCTGACTTCAGCGCGCTGTCCTGATATATCACCTACCACCGTCATAAACTCTAAGATACATTCAATAGCTTCAAAGCAGTTCAATAATTTGCAGACCATAACTTTCAGAATTGATATAGAGTAAGAAATTAGTTTGTTTATACACTCATGTTCATAAAAAACAGAACACATTGAAAGACTAGAGATAGGAAGTTCATATTCACAGGACATATTCATTAGTACGTTCTGCAGAAACGATTAGCGTTTCAGTCATCTAGGTTCAGCATGTGTCCTTTCGCCTAGTGGTCACTGGGTCCTCCATGGGCACTGATAACTTGTTCGATGCGTGATGGCATGGACGCGTATAAGGCGCGAATGGCGTCCTGGGGTATAGCCATCCATGCTACATTCACCTGGTTCTACAGTTCATCCTTGGTGGTTGCATTGGGTCACAGCCCCGCACCCGTCGTTTCACCATATCCCACACATTTTCAATTGGCTAAAAATCCGGTGATCGTGCGGGCCAGGGCAACAGTCTGATATCCTGTGACAACAAGAAGGCACGTATTCATGCAGAAACATGTGGTCACACACTGTCCTTCTGAAATATTGCGTCTGGGGTGTCGTGCAGAAAGGGTATGGCTACGGCCCGCAGGATGTCATTCACGTAAGTCAAACTGGTCACAGTGCCCTGGACACGCACCAAATGTGATTTGTGGTTGTACCCAATAGCACCCCACACCGCAATGCCTTGAGCTGGCGCTGTCCGTCTTGTGCGAATGCAGTCAATGTGATGCCTCTCCCCCTGTCTGCGGCGAACCAAAATGCGGCCATCATTTTCAAACAAACAGAACCTGGATTCGTCCGAAAACACTATCTGCTGCCATCCCTATCCCCACTGACATCATTCCATACACCATTGCAGTCTAGCATGTTTATGCACATTAGGCAAAGGTAGGTGGAGAAGTGGACGGTGCACGGTAACCCAGACCGTAATTAACGGCGACAGACTGTCACTCCTGATAGTGTACGATGTGTTACACTGTTCCACTGTTGCGCCAGAGCCAGGGAGGACGCAGATCCATCCTGTAATGCCTTTCGTATGAGGTGTCGATCTTCTCGGGGGGTGGTCTGGGGGTGCGACCATACCCATCTTGTCGTGTTCCACGGCCTTCTGTGAACCATTCTGTATACACCCGTTGCGCAGCCGACACACTTCGTCCCACACGAGCACCAATTTCCCGGATGGATGCATCACGTTCTCCCATGACTATAATGCGCCCTCTTCCAAACTCACTCATTTGACGGTACGGTTCTGGCATACGTTTGCGAGGCATCCTGCACGTCTGCTCACGTCACACTGATCCATTGCCTTCGGTTCATAGCGACAACGATAGCCGCAGGCACATTTTACCAGTCGGTGGTGGTGATCCGAGATATCGACGTGGACCTTGAACCTGAGGGCCGACATGGTTCGAATTCCTTCAGAACATACTAATGCACATGTCTTGTGAATATGAACTTCCTATCTCTGTTTCTTTCAAGGTGTTCTGGTTTTTATGAACATGAGTGTGTGTGCAATGTGATCGATCAACTTTGTCAGTTACAATTGTATGTTGTTTAAGAAGAATCTATATGTATATAATTTGAGCGTGTAGCGCAATATTGTGAGAAAACTGCAGTGCTAACGCCTATGTATTATACATGAAAGGAAAGGTCCCTATCTCACAATTACTAGAAAGAACTTCATTTATAGTCATTTATTCAAATTATACGATGAATAGGTCTTTGCAGTTCACTCTCTGGGCCGGTAGATGGCTCTATGAGTGTTGTTTCCGCTGATCTTTCTATGTTAGTTGTTGCTCCATGTTGATTCTAATAAGTGCGAAACAGAAAGAATCCATCTCAGGGTATTCTGCTCCATAAAGTCCTTTCATTGAATTATTCAGTGTAAGCTTATTAAGTGTAATCTGTATGCACTGGCAAGCACATTTGCTGCGGAAATGATAAATTTACATTTTAATTCGTGTTGCCACAATGGTTTGGTTTATTTTTCACAACCACAAGTAAACGGTGTACTTAAAAGCTTGATGCTACATGATAATGATTTTATGAACCATACAAGGCAGTACAACAGTTCAATGTCCTTTGCATCCTTATCTGCTAACCGTAGTCACATTAGGTCCTTACTGATTTAAGATTCAGGGGATGATTCATATTTTCAGATTTACTGCATGTTGAACATTATCGAGCAGTATACGGCCAGCTTCATGTGCTAGATTCAAGTCGCGTGTACACAATTCATTGTGAAAATTCTCTAAATTGCCAAGGTTCAAAAATTCCATATGTAAAGTCAGAACGGAAGTGTAAATTTAAAGGTAAATAAATGGTCTTCCGGAGTTCAGTGTATTTTCCGTTACTTTTCTCACGCTTCCTTTATCATGAGTTTCATTTTATTATTTCTACGCAGCTATTACTGCGACAGGCCACTAGTAATATGTATAATCTTCCCCTAAAATTCCTGAACTCATAACAAATTCACCTGATATATAAATAATACAACCGTATAATAATCAAGCCACTCAATAATTGGGTTAATCTGTGTTCGTTACAATTTTAAGCAAACTGTTAGAACACAGCCCTCAGCAGAAGAAGGATGTCAGGTAAAGTAGAACCACTCCGAGAAATGAGACGATGATCACGGTAAATTTAGACCTGCACAGTTGAGTTGTCATGAGATCCTCTGTGATTAGGCCAGGTCACTTCATTACAGAGCGGCTGGTGAACATCCCAGGATCAGACAGCACTGTGGCGCAGTGATGAGGCTTCCCTCCCGTAGCCTTGGCAACCAATTGCTGGGCTCGCGGACAATTACCGCGGTACTCGCTGGAAACAGCCCAGCCTACGCACCGCACCGGCTTCCGTTTTGATGAGAGCTCGTGTGTTGAGTGGCGAAGCTTTAGAAAGTCGGCCAGACAGGAGGACCAGGGTTCGCTTTGTTTAGAAATCTTCCTGCCTTGGATGAGTTGTATTCTGAGCAGGTTGATTCATTCCTCCGGCGACCGCAAAAGGGAATTAATGTTCTCAGAACATACAGACCTCATGTCTCTTGACAAACATTCTGTCGCATAAAGTTCGTACATTTTATAGTTTCGTTAGTAACGTACAAGTAGTTTTATATGACACTACGTCTCGTGGTTGATGACTGTTTGTAACTGCAGCATAAATGTCATCAACATTAGTCAGTAGCCATAATGTTTCTTAAGAGGATTAGGATATTGCAGGCTATCTCGTTTTGTTTTCTTCCACTATTAGACCATTAAAATCACCTTCCTTTCCATTTTATGTTTTCGAGTGATAGTTCTCACGCTTTCATCTCATTGCGACAGTCATCTTCATTACCTTCATGATCAATGGGAACTAATACCTAACCAGTTTTTCAGCTTATACAAGTAATTATGTCACCAACCTCCACCATCAACAGTTTTGTAACTATGACTACTGATTAATAATTCCTCGTCAATGATGCTCGCCTTTAAGACTGCCAAAGGCTTTCAACAGACTTCAGGGCGTAGAAAATGTTTTATTAATCTGATACTTGGTTTACAACCAGACATTTCGTGGTCTATGTGGAAGAGTATGAGGGCAGAGAGAAGGATCTAAACGTAAAGAAAACCCGATACGCTAATATAGCAATCTTCATCCTAGCCGTTGTCCCGCCTAGGAGCAGGCTCCGCTTCTTTTTACAAGGTAATATCCTCTTCTGCAGATCGAGGGCATCACTGGGGAGTTTCATGCCCCCTTACAACCGATCTAGACAGCGTTTCTTGAGTCGGCCACGGGCTCATCCAGCGTTCCCTTCTGTTCACAGACTGTTCATTACAATGCACAGCTTGGTCACACCATCTCATACGACCCTCTCACAATTTCTCTTGTAAGGGTTTCACTCCAAGAACAGCCTGGATACCTTCATTTTTTATGTGGTCTAGTAGTAATGCTATTGTTTTTACGTCCCAATAACTACTTGTGACTGTTCTCGGAGACGCAGAGGTTACGGAATTTTGTCCCTCAGGAGTTACTTTACATTACAGTAAATCCACTGACACGAGGCTGACGTATTTGAGCACTTTCACATACCACCGGACGGAGCCGGGATCGAATCTACCAAGTCGGGGGCCAAAAGGCCAGGGCCTCAACGGTCTGAGCTACTCAGTCTGGCATGTGGTCCAGTCTCGTGAAGCCCAGGATCCAGCGAAGCATGGGCATTTCCATGACATGCAGAGCTTGCTCCTGTTTGACAGCGACCGGTCAACATTCGGATCTATAAAGGGCAACTGTGTGCACGACATTCTTGTAGACATTGGCCTTCACATGGGTGGGGATTATGCGCACTGACCTGCCTCTACTCTATCTAGACCACTTTGAAACAAGCGCGGTGCACTGACCGCAAAGGAGAGGTTTTCTTGAACTGGCAAGCTATGTTTAGATCCTGGCCACCCATTAGGATGGTTACATCTGTCTGCCACCCGCACTCCATGTACTCTTTTTCCTTGATATATATATTTAGCCGCAGCCCATGTTCTGCGTTTCTGGCTTCCTACACTTTCGTTTGTTTCTGAAGATCCGAAATCTCTTCGCTAGCCATGAAAACGTCGTCAGGGTATAGAAGCGTACATGGGTGTGGTAGATGGATGTCTGCCGCCACCATGTCCAGGCAAAGGATGAATAGCAAGGGTGACAGAGCCGATGCCTGACGGACGCCAAATCGGGTGGGAAAAGGAGGTGATATCGCACAAAGCCTTTTGTGTCACGGTACATGAGCTGCGTCCAGCGGACATAATCTTCGAGAACACCATGCTACCGAAATGCCTGCCAGGTCAGCTCACGAGGAATTCCGTCGAACGCTCTCCAGTTTTAGGGAGTTCAATAGTGCTGAGTAGTTGACAACTGGAAGTTTTGCTTAGAAAGCAAATATTTCAAATACGCATATGATCTAAGCATCCATATAGAGTAGGGAACAAGTCAAACCTAACCAACTTGCAGCTGGATTTTCCTAACAACTTTTTCCAATCTTAGCGAAGCCGTATACGAGTTTCCTTGAGTTACTACAGTACAGCTGGTAAACGCATCCTTTCCTTCCTAACTGAATAAATTTATACTGGTTTGCACTGAAACAAATCGTGCCGAAATACATAAGATTGAAATGTCATACCTAATTTGCAACGTTCGATCTGAATTACATTTAACTTATGAAACTTGTGCAAATACATTGTCTGAACTGAAGTATTGAGGTACCCATCTAAAAATGTGAAGCTAGTAACTGTCAAACACTATACATAAATAAAGGGAAAGAACATTCTTTGCCTCCAGATAGCTCTGTCTGGGAGACTTCTCATGGTGCATTTGAATTTTTCGGGATGATCGACAGAACATTCATCCCTACGATCTATAAAGGCTGTATGGACTGGCTTGTTACTCTCCCTGCCTCTCCATGAACAGCCTGACAGCGTGGATGACATCCGCAGTTCCACTGCCCTTCATAAAACCAAACTGGTTAGGTGTGATCTTGATCATGCTGCGGAGGTGGCTATCGAGGATGTGCTCAAAGATCTTAATCGAATGACAGAGCAGTTGGATGGATCAATAGTTGGTGCACTCTTCGATGTCACCCTTGCTCTTCCAAAAGAATTCCGTAATACTTGCTGTCGAGGCTTGCGGCACTGCGTCTTCTTCCACAATCTTGTTGAATACCAGAATGTTGGCAGCATTCTGGACAAACGTCTTCCAGGTTGCAGCGGGAATGTCGTCAGTATCGTCTGCCCTCTCTTTCTTCATCTTAGTAATCGTCTGTCGAAATTCCTTGCTTGAAATTAGGAAAACTCACCATAGACGGCGCTGGTTCTTTCAATCGGTTGATGGGAAAACTCCTCGTTGCTGATCGTGGAGAAGATTCTCAGGACTTCAGGTGAATCTCGGAGGACTTGGTGGTTTCGTCATTGATATATTTTTTAAAGTTTTGCTTTACGTTTCACCGACACAGATAGGTCTCATGGCGACGATGGGATGGTTTGAAAGCGCTAGGAGTGGGAAGGAAGCGACTGTGGCCTTAAGTTAGGTGCCAACCCGGCATTTACCTGGAGAAGAAATGGAAAACCACTTCGAGGATGGGAATCGAAACCACTCTACTCATTTGACATCCCTCGTTACACTTTTCAAATTTCATGGCGGAACCGAGAATCAAACCCGGGTGTCCGGGGATGGCAGCTAATCACACTAACCACAACACCGCAGAGCCGGACTCATTGATATTCATGACGTGTCCGAAGGCAAGGTTTGATCAATGGTGGTAATTGGAAAGGCAGACGATTTTTTCGACACCTCTGGTGTGTCCAGCTGTTAGTACAGCTTCGCGTAATGCTGAGCTCGTTTCACTGCAGACTTCAGGTTTTTGTACAACTAGTGATCGGCACTGAGGCGTGAGGCTTGCCAGATGTGTAGGCCAGATTCTTCTCTCTGATCACTGCCTGTAAGGTGTCACTACACCACCAGACTTGATTGTCGATAAATAAATCGCATTTCAGGCTTCATCTTCCCGACAGCATCAGTTGCTGGAGCATGATCCCGATCTACTGTTCTATTCCAGAGAGCCTCTACCAGTTGGCTGGGTTCAACGATCAGTGTATAGAGACCGTTTGACATCTAGCTCTTGAGCTCGGGTAATTTCCATAAATTGATGTGTTCAGTTCCAGCCATGCGAGTCTCGTTTGCCGTTCAGGGTCAAGTATAAGGTCGGGCACCAGGAGGCGGTGTTGTAGAGCACCGCTGTCCGTTGGGGTGACTTAAGCTTTCATGATTAGTTTGAGGTTGCACCATAGCAGCCAGTGGTCAGTCAAGCATTTCCGTCCACCACCATAATAACTATTAAGGTGAGCTGGTCGTTTTCTGAAGTAGGTGTTTGTAGCGACAAGATCGTGCACCTCTGCACAGTCGAGGATGCGACAGCCATCATCGTTCCGAATACCATATCCTGTCCACCATAACACTGGGGGTAGATATCCCTCATCGATTCTACATAGCAGTTGAGGTCCCCTTCAATTAATACGTGTTCACTCAGGGCGAACGATGGTAGATGCGCTGGACGCTTTCACAGAACTCTTCTTTCTCGCTGCCTGGCCAGCTTACTGGGGTGCGTTACAAGACACTACTCGAAATGTAGCGTTGTTGAAGTCAGTTTTGATGGAAATCAGCCGGTCAGTGATGTAGAAAATTTCTGCCACACTATCTCGTTGGGTTCTACATGGGATGAAATATAATGAAGAAGAGGGCAACAACACCCAATCCCCGAGCCAGGGGAAATAATCAATGAAGGCTGAAATCCACGTCTCAGCCGAGAATTGAGCCGGGATCCCTTGGGCGGGAGATCAGCATGTTAACCACTTAGCCAAGGGGCCACACAAATTTGTGAGCTTGTCCCGAGGTGGTAAACATTTCTTGAAACACATCGCCAATGGATGCGGGCTGCATGCATCTTTTTAACCATAAACTAGCCTGTCATTTTTTAATTTCTGACAGTAATGAGAATCGAACACGGGCCTCTGAGGACAGCTAACCGCTACACTGCAGAGACTGACATTATATAGTTTTCTGTTACACTGAGATTCCGAAATTTCGTCCCACAAGAATTCATTTAGTTGCCAATAACTGTAGATAACTATCGGCAAAAAGCTGGCGTATTTGAGCATTTTCAAATGCTACCAGATTGAACTGGGATCAAACCCGCCAAAAATTTCAAAATAAAATGAGATCAATAATTAAAGTGTTTGAGGACTAATTTCGTTCACAGGAAGTTAGCTGCTTGATTTTATGCCTTAGATAATCTTGAATATTTCTAGCGCATGTTTGTACAGTTTTAGATTACCCTAGTTTTTGGTATTCTTAAGGTCATATTCGTAAATTTATTGTAATAAACTCTCTATTCCTCGTGATAATACTCGTGTGATCATGGAACAAATATCCTTTGGTAAGTACAAGTGTTGGGAGTGATTATCCTCGGTATGAAATGGCTTCGCTCATCCCGCAGAGCAGACAATTGCTGTTTGGTTGAGGTTTCATCCTTTGTAGTCACCGCTCTGTCCACTCTTGTGAGACTTCATCGCTAACAGCAACACAGGTAGGAAATATGGGCCATTCTGAGGGTCTTCTCTGTTGACGTAGGCTCCATCAACAGTCCTCCGCATTTCGCTCTATGCTCACATTTTGGCATAAATATAATGAGTTTGCTGAAAGAGCAGAAGATTGATATTAAGGCCCCCCATCACTCAGTTTGGTTTTGATTCTTATTATGTGTGAACATGGAACTTCGCAGTCCTAGTCCCGTCACGAAGTCCAGCGTGGTCGAGTAGTTTATTAGGTGCTCGCCTTCTATGCCGAATATTCAAGGTAGAATTTCTGCGCATTCGTTTGGTTTTTAATAATCAATTTAGAATGCAGATTTTATGCAGTGATTCGTAAGAATGTGAACTTATTAGGAGAGTCTACAAGTATTATCCATGCCCACTCTATAGTTATGTAGGGCCAATTTTATAAAAATTCGGGGTTTATAAACGGTTATACCCCTAAAGTTTATGCAAATCGCATTGCAAACCGGTTACACGGGCGAAAAGATATTTGCTACTCGCTTAAATAAGTTTGAATTCTAACCTATTACTGCATTAAAATACAGGCTTTAATCCATGATCGTGATCATCGTCATCATCAATCCACCTAATTAAGTCGTAGCCGGGTTGTGATAAATATAATTCTTCTCCGTTTATCTTAACAACTCTCCTCCTCCTTCTCCTCCTCCTCCTCCTCCTCCTCCTCCTCCTCCTCCTCCTCCTCCTCCTCATCATCATCATCATCATCGTCGTCGTTGTGTTCCATTGCAGTTAAATCCACTACATTCTGGATCTTCCTCGTTTACTCTCTTGTAGCATTTTTAATTCCGCAGTTTCCCTTGGCGTTTTCCCATCATTTATACATTTCATAGATTCAAATCATTTCAGTCTAATATTCTCCATGTTATCTCTCCATTCATTCCAACTTTAATTCCATTCGTATGTCGTAATTTCTCTCTCTCTGCTTATCTTGTATATCAGACTTATCATTCTAATTCTGGAACCTATATTCGGTGTCATCTTTATCGCTGGCAACGTCTGAGCTGCAAATATCAAATAAGATACAGAATATGTCTTCTACATTATTTATTTAATCTTCATTGATAGATCTTCGTTCCAAAGTAGATTCTATAATCTGTAATACAAAACATTCGCAAGCGATGTCCTCTTGTTGCTTTCCATATCCCGCTTCAAATTCTCCATTACTCTATTTCCTAAATGCTTCAAGTTCTCTACAAATTCAGTGACATTGTCTTCGATATCTATTACTCGTTCCCTTCTCTCTCTCTCTTCCTACACTTTTATCTTGCTTTCTTTACAACGATACCCATTCTTAAGTCTTTACATTTTTGCATCACTGGGTATAATTACGTCCCCTCTATTCTTATCTGCGTTCTTGAAAAGATGTATTAGAATTCTTTGTCAAACTTCTGGGATGTGGGAAGTTAGAAGAAAAGAAATATGTATGTGAATGAAGTTCTGGAACCAAGTAATTGGAAATTTTGAATAATAATAATAATAATAATAATAATAATAATAATAATAATTGTACCGGGCGGTATACCCCTACGCCGCACTTTTAAATCTTGCGCCAACAATACCTCCTCTACAGGAGAAACACCGAACTTGGAACTTGACTTAAACTTTTCCTCAAAAGATGTCACTACCGTAAGTTTTTTTTATGGTGAAGTTTCCTGAACTGTGTGCATTTCAAGTTGTTTTGTTTTCCGTTCTTCAAGAAGTGTGGACATTCTCTCATAGGTGTCTCTGCTAAAAAACTATGATCATGCACCCTGGTGCGAAGTTAAGGAGCTTTTTTGAAGAAATTTTGTATGCCTACGTTTGTTCTTTACTAAATTTCGTTCATTCATTGGTGGGTTGGCAATATTTATCTTTTCCTTCCGCCAGTTTTGAATTTAGCCAATCCAGAATTTCTGTAATTAATTTCCTACCAATCACAGGTTTCTTCTTCGATCTGGTGTGTAACTGTAAGCTATCCAATAAAATTGAGAGGGTGTGTCTAAGTTATTCATGAAAGGTCTCGAACCTTCCCCAAGGGTTTATAAACTGCGGATTTTCACGTCTCTTGGCCACTTGATCAACATCTAACTAAGTGTATGTATGTGAAGCAGGAGGCGGGTGGTGCCTCTTTCATCAGGCCGCAGTACTCCGACAACGTATGGCCACTTAACATCTTCAACCTTTGCTAGCTCCGCAGTTTACCCCGAGGGAAGGGTCCGAAACCTTAATATGTAACCAACGTCTCTAAAATGTAAGTTCTGCCGGCTAATGTGAAAATCTCATAAAATCTGTAACTGTAATTCGGGGATAGAGAGTGATTCACCCTCTCGAGCTCCCCTTCATTTTGGTTTGAGGTGACTACGTTTTGTAACTGATTTTCTCAGTTCCGTAATGTTTTAAATTTCCCCATTATACGAGTCGCCTACATAGTTTGGGAATAGCCCCTGTTTCATCGGCCTAGTGCCCGTTAGGTTTTAAGAAGTTACATCGAGGAGTGCTAGTATTCGCCTCCTTTCATTTTGTTTTCGGGCCATTTATTTATCTGTTATTTCTTCTACACGAAGGCCCTGTGGGCTGGGTACGAGATACCCCTGTTTCATTTTTGTAAGTTGTGCCTTGATGGCCAGTAATTGTAAGTTTCTGATAATGCTTGGAATAGGCTTGAAAACTGAGAGCGGCTCAGCTCTTTTCTAGTGTGGTAACTGTGCCTCTGGTAGGCTTGATATTTGAAGTCAGGAGCAAGTGCTCTAGGTATTAGGGGATTTCTGCCCTTAAGTAAGGTTATATGGTTGAGCGTGTAGCTCAGGAAGTGTAAAGTGAGGGCTAGAAGCCCAAGTTCTGTTTATACCTTCAATCTTGTCTTTACTAGACCTGTTGATTGCTACTGGTACCTGTTATATTGTTATTGGTTGATTGTCAAATTTTTTAAGGAGAAAGAAAAAATATAACCTTTGTTACAGTTTTAAATTAACTTTGATTTGGTAGTTAGACCCATTCACCCCGGCACCTTCTTTTACCTCTGCTGATCCACCAACCACGGTAATAATAATAATAATAATATTAATAATAATAATAATAATAATAATAATAATAATAATAATTCCACTACTGGGTTCAAAGCTTTTGAAGTGGTGCCATCCTGGCAGCCAGCGTACCTATTTGCTGTCATCTAATAGTGAAGTAGAACTCTACTGGACTGTTCCTAGTGTTGAGCTAATCTGATCCAATGAACAGAGAGTACACCATCAAAGGTTTTTAACTTACGAACAAACGTGACATGGAGTGCTTAGATTTTCCCCACCCTTTAAAAAAGTGCTACCCAGGCTAGGATGGAATGTACGAACTTAAGATGGTGAGTCGGGCATTATACGTCTGTTGTAACGTGGCAGATAATTTCGGGATGAGAAGAATCATTATGAACATATTAGACAATGACAAATAATAGAAAAGTAATAAGGTAAAGCACGGATCCTTTTTAACAGTCAAAATAGTGATAATTGTTGTTTTAAAGTAAACAACAACGGGATCAATCGCCACAGAGAGCATAATTATATAAACATATCTATTAGAGTATGAAATGAGTTGTGCGGTACAAGGATGTTTCTGTAAATTGTAAGTAAGTTCAGGTATTTTTTATTCCAATACAGGTATATACTTTAAACGGTAGAAATAAGAAAATAATTATGTTATTGAACAATCGGAGAGGACAAGACAGAATCAGAAATTAGGTAATGTGAAAGGGAAGATAAAAAATAACATTAAAGCAATATATATATACAGATGTACATATTCACCTCTGAAGGGAATTTCATGAGCTGATGCACTTCAGGCAAGCGCTACAAGATCTTTAGAGAACATAATGTGACGATGAAGGCCGAATTCAGCGGTGGCCAGTGAGGTACAATACAGGGTCTCTCCTATAAATCCAGACCGAATGCACGGTCTTTGTACTCTGTGCTACGGCAGCTGCCTCAGCCCAATTGACGTCGCGCGCGGCCGCCCTGCTTTAAGAATGTATACAGTCTTATATGAAATCGTACGTTATGATGCTGGAAGTGTCATCCTTCCTAATGAGAGACTTCATAAACACCATTAGGATTTTATAAGAGACAGACGGGTGGGATGGTACAGTCCCATCCCTAGGTGTAAGAGGAAACATGTCCGCTCACAGAATAACAAGTGAATCAAGATGCTGGCAGGAATGAAGTAAGACGACACGATTATAGGCGGAGCAGTAGATAAATGCGTGACGGATCGTATGATGGACCGGCAACCGCCTCTACGATTCGCCACGTAAAATGAGGAGAGAAGTACGAGTTATAGGTGGGGGTAATATCTAACCCGGGAGGAGTGGCTGATGGCGGTCTGGGTGGGATGGGTCTCTCCTCACAGGGAATGCCGCGTGCAGCCAAAGTTTCTTTTTCTTTATGTTTAGTTAGCTGTAGAGAGTAGATATGGGTTAGTGCGTTAGAATTAAGGTAGGGGATGCCCTAACATACAGAGGTGTTCCTCGCATACCAGAGGCATCTCAATAGATTTAGACAAGTTGGTGCAGTGCTAGGCTGGATTCCGGCGGCATGGACACCACTAAATAAGTAGAGTACTTAGTAAATTGTTTTGTTTGGTTTATATTATTTTGTGTGGTTTTTTGGGTTCTTAGTTAATAGTTTTAGTGTAGATAGTTAGAGCTTTACATTATATATAATAGTATGTTAGTTTATATTGTTTTGTTTGGTTTTTTTTTGGGTTCATGTGTATTTTATGTTCTTTATTGCCTGTAACCGATGCTGCACACTAGGGTGGCAATAAAGAGTTATCTTATCTTATCTTATCATTAGGATTTTCTGCACATCAATGGCGAGAGTTATGGCTGTTCACACGAGCATTAAGATTAAACCAGGCCTCATCCGAAAAGAATACAAGTTGTGGGTCGAATAAACGATCATTCAGTGATGCAAGATACCACTCACAATATCTCACTCTTGTGGCTGTATCAACAGGTTTTAAACAGTGGGCCCGTGTACATCTGTACGGTTTGATGTGTAACAGCTTTGTAGCTCTGTGTGCAGAAGAAACTCCTACCTGTTGTGCTCATTTTGTAAGTGATTTATTCGGTGACCGTTGAAGATTCGCACTAATGTAATCTAGCTTTTCCTCTGTTAAAACTATTCGTGTGCGCGCATTATTTTTATTGAGCACTGAGCCAGTAGTTTCAATTTTTTTACAGTTACGTGAATATATGCTCGTGAAGGTGGAACTTCATAGGAAAATGATGAACAAATGCATCGCGTACTCGTCGAACCGACTCGCACTTAAAATAACTTTGACGTACGAAAATACGGGGTTGCAATGATAACTGTGTCACCATGTTAATTGCTGAGATTCAGACTAGCGACTGATGCTAGGTCGATCACGTGCAAGGCCAAGAACTATGCGCGCGTCTCCCGTACTGCTGCATAGGTCTCGGAGAGCAAAAAACGCCGCTGGACGGTCTGGGTTTGTAAGAGACAGTCTATAATTCCGGCGCAGCGGAGACAGTGTGGACGGGGCCAGCGGTGATCAAAACAATAGCGCCGGTGAACTGTTGAGGCTCGTAATAAGGAAGCTCCTAAGAGAAGCCGGAAGCTGTATGAGGTGCTCGAGATAATCTGCAAGTGGATACTACTAGAATCTTCTGCGGGCCTATGTGAAGAACTCAGCTGGAGCACGCCAGTCAGTCTCGAGTGAGTCACTCTTGAGAGCGTCAATCACGAGTGAACGTAAACAGACCGTCGTGAGCCCGTGACGAGTGAGTCCGTCAGTCGGCTACGCAGAGTT
The DNA here is from genome assembly GCF_040414725.1 of Anabrus simplex. Classification (NCBI taxonomy): domain Eukaryota; kingdom Metazoa; phylum Arthropoda; class Insecta; order Orthoptera; family Tettigoniidae; genus Anabrus; species Anabrus simplex. The sequence continues at coordinate 164,688,754 of NC_090271.1, forward strand.
CAAAGGGCCTTGTTAGCTGTGAACTGTTCTGGAAGGAAACTGCGCGTGAGGAGCCGCATGCAATATGCTTCACCACAGTTGTGAGTAAAAACTGTGTCGAGTGGAAAACTCAAACGCGAGCGTTTCCTTTCCTAGTGTTTTAACGTCCCAGTAATGCATCATAGGTTTTTCGGCGACGCAAGGATGGTAAATGGCTAGGATTGAGAAGGTAGCGTCCGTGGTTTTAATTAAGGCATAGCCCCAGCATTTGCCTAGTGTGAAAATGGGAAACCACGGAAAAGCATATTCAGGACTGCCGACGGTATGACTCCAACCCACCATCCCCTGAATGCGAGCTCGGAGTGACGCGACTCTAACCGTACGGCCAACTCGCTCGGTCGAAATGCAAGTGAACTTGTATTTAACTGTAAACAGTAGTCCAATAGATTTAGTGGATACTAAAACACGCTACCTCTTTGTGTTGTAATTTAAATTTTAAGGATCCTGATAATCCTCCAGAATGTGGTTTTTATTAGATGGACTACAGAACGATTGCGCTGTGGACTTACGGGAAATCTGATACACGGAAAAAAACTACGCTACTTTGTATTGAATTATATTTTAGAATAATTTTAATATCATTATTAAAAGCGAATTTGTGAAAATATTTCAGCTGTGTGTAGACTGATGACCTAGTTTACGATTACTCATGACTGAATGATGTGCAGCTATCGTTGACTGGTTAGTTTTGATATAAATATGTCTTAATGGCTGGGGTCATCTGAAAAGTTACAGTCACAAAGTGTGACGGAAGTGTAACCTTAGCAACCGTGCAGGCTGTGATTTAAGGGGAGCCATGACTGGAATGTTGCGAGTTTTGACCAAAAGAGTAGAATTTTAAATTTTAACCTCAAAATATCCCGCAACTCTTCCTCTTTCAAATCCCGCTATCAGTTTTTCCCTGACGCAGTTTTTCAAGCTATAAATACCAGACGTAAAGTGTAGCGGTTTGGCCTGTATAGAGCAAGCCCTCGCGCCTGTCTGTCAGACAACATTAGCTTCAAATGTCTTTCGCACTACAATTTCAATAATCCCGCTGGAATGTATTTACCTTGTAGCAAGCCTACGAGAATTACATCTGAGGGTGTAATTTACAACCCAGGGCAGGTTTTAAAGCAACTATGCTTCTTAAAACTTTCAATTGCTTTTATGTACTTTAAAACTCCTTGCAACAGAGTTCTTATCGGATTCACCTGAAATTTTCAGAGAATGTTTTAATATGTACAAGCATTAAAATTAGTTCTGAATGTTATTGTCAGTTGAATATTATCTTCAAATTTTTACTCCTGAAATAGCAAGAAACTAGACTTTTAACTATAGAATGAATTATTAAAATTTGAAACAATTATATCTCCAATAGTTTATACCTGACTACAGTCCGCCTCACTGGCTGAATGGTCAGCATAGAGGCTTCGGTTCAGAGGGTCCCGGGTTCGATTCCCGGCCGGGTCGGGGATTTTAATCGCTTGCGATTAATTCTTTTGACTCGGGGACTGGGGTTTTAATATTCATATTCAGACAACGCATTACACTACCAACCACCACAGAAACACGCAATACCGGGCGAGTTGGCTGTGCGCGTAGAGGCGCGCGGCTGTGAGCTTGCATCCGGGAGATAGTAGGTTCGAATCCCACTATCGGCAGCCCTGAAGATGGTTTTCCGTGGTTTCCCATTTTCACACCAGGCAAATGCTGGGGCTGTACCTTAATTAAGGCCACGGCCGCTTCCTTCTAACTCCTAGGCCTTTCCTCTCCCATCGTCGCCATAAGACCTATCTGTGTCGGTGCGACGTAAAGCCCCTAGCAAAGAAAAAAAAAGAAACACGCAATAGTCATCACATCCCTCCATATAGGGTTGATGTCAGGAAGGGCATCCGGCCGTAAAACAGGGCCAAAACCACATGTGCTACAGAGTTCGCACCCGCGACTCCACAGGTGTGGGAAAAAGCGGTAGAATAGGAGAAGTTTATACGTGACTGAAAAACCCCCGGAGTTGTTCTTAAATATATGAGTATTTTTGACAAGTCTGCCAAACTACAGCCCAGAAAAGGAAAACTGAGGCGCAGGGAGCATTTTCCATGCAACATATAAATATAAAAATTATTTGTCAATAAATTTGCAAGACACAGACCAACTCCGAGTTTTGCGTGGGGCTATATCTTATTAATATGCGCTTGTGTTTTAAATTTGGTTTTGGTAAGTGTCAAACTGTAGAAGTTCAAAACTTCAGTCATGACTCCCTTAAGGTATGGATGGATGGCCGCGAAATGTTGCGTAGCAACTGTGCAGGCCATGTCATATGGCTGAAGGTCATCGGAAATTAGCTGAATGGTCAGCGTACTGGCCTTCGGTTCAGAGGGCCCGGGTTCGATTCCCGGCCGGGTCGGGGATTTTAACCTTAATTGGTTAATTCCACTGTCTCGGGGGCTGGGTGTTTGTGTTGTCCCCGACATCCCTGCAACTCACACACCACACATAACACTATCTTCCACCACAATAACACGCAGTTACCTACACATGGCAGATGCCGCCCACCCTCAACGGAGGGTCTGCCTTACAAGGGCTGCTAGAAATAGCCACACGAAATTAGCGATACAGAACGTGTGACGATGTTACCCAGCAACAGTTGATGGATTGCTATGACCGAGGGCCATTTGATGGCGGTGGTGGTGGCGACTTTCTCAAAGACAAATCTGACACCATTTTTGTAACTGCAGTCCTAGTACCATGTAGTGGAGTAGAATGACAACAAGCATACCCTATCAAACAACAACAGTCGGTTTAATATCATTCTTGATAAGATGTACGGGTTAGGACATTTGTAGGTCATCACGGTTCGGTGGCTTTAGGACATTCGAGGTCAGCCACCCTCCCTTTCGTGATTTCTTATTTTCCACCTCACTCTTCTTGTGATCGTTCCTTCACGTTTTTCTTCTCATTTCCGTGGATGTCTTTTTGGTCTTCCTGATCAATAGGAGCTAATAAGTAGGTCCACGCGGTGTTGTAGCTAATAAAAGAATCACAACTAGCATCAACTGTGACGAATGAAATATATTTCAACGTCAGTGATTGGAATGATGAATTCAAAAATACCTCCATAATTTGCATACATCTTCATTATACACTGTTATGCCTTTCAGCGTTCAGTCTGCAAGCCTCTGTGAATTTACTATGCGTGCGGCCGTGAGCTTGCATCCGGGAGACAGTGGATCCGAATTCCACTGTCGGCAGCCCTGAAGATGGTTTTCCGTGGTTTTCCCATTTTCAAACCATGCAAATGCTGGGGCTGTACCTTAATTAAAGCCACGGCAGTTTCCTTCCAACTTCTAGGCCTTTGCTATCCCATCGTCACCATAAGAGCTATCTGTGTCGGTGCGACGTAAAGCCAATGGCAAAAAAATACGAAAAAGAATTTGCTGTGGTATAGGAGTAGGCACCTCGGACATGTTGTGAGTCATGGCCCTCCTTATGCTCAGGCGGGTAGGACTATGCACTCCACGGCTGGTCTCCAACCCATTAGAGGAGAGTTTCTCACTGGGACTAAGTGAACGTAGGGTAGCATCCTGATTCACAGAATCTACCGACCACAGTTGTGAGTAAAAGAACGCAAGTGAACTTGTAATTAACTATAAATAGTACCGTATTTCTCCGAATCCAAGACGACGTTTTTTCTTAGAATCTCATGTGAGAACTCAAGGGTCGTCTTGCATTCGCGACCGAACATTAATGGACTCCGCTGGCAGCTACCATGGTAACCACGCTGCTGCTTTTTAGCCCCCCCCCCGCAAGCGTACGCAAAACTCGTTGACAATCAACGTCCGCCTCTTTATTACACATCGCTAGCCGCGGCACACGGTTGTATAAAATTTTATAGACAGCAGGAATATTTTCGCGATGGATCGTTTTATTGTAAAGATACGTGGAACAGGTATTGCCGGCAAATTTTCAACGGGTTCTCGTCGATATTTGTGATGCAAATTTTAAGTTAATGGTTATTAAACACGCGAACATGAAGAATAATTGTGCAGCCGCATGAAAATACGGAATAGGCTTAAACAAATCCAATATTCGGCGTTTGCGTAAAGACAAAGATAGCTTAAAAATGGGTACTGTACAAAAAATGTGTGCGAAAAACGCAAGGGTGGAATGGTCATACCACGGCGCAATAAACTCGTTCGTTGACTTTCAACATCGCTAGCCGTTGAAGTCGGCCGAACCCGGCAAGGCAGACGTGCGTGTAGTGGCAGCCGGTTGTACCTGACGCTGAGTGAAAGTAACAGTTTTATAGACAGAAGGAATATTTTCCTAATGGATTCTCGTATTGTTGAGACGCGTGGAACAGGTATTGCCGGAAAATTTTCAACGGGTTCTCTTTGATATCACGATGCCAATTTTAAGTTAACGGTTATTAAACCCACGGAAATAAAGAATAATTGTGCAGCCGCAAAAGAATACGGCATAAGTAAAGCCAGTGATCGGCGTTGGCGTGAAGACAAAGATAATCTACGAGTAATAAAGCGTACTGTACAAGAAACATTCATATGATTTTACAAAGCACTTGTTAAGCCTCATTTAATTTTCTTGAAGGAAAAGGTGAGGGTTATCCTGCATTCATGGTCGTCTTGGATTCGGAGGAATACAGTAGAACAATAAATGTATTTTTAATGTTCATTTTAAGCAAGCTAATAATCTATGAGACATAAAAGGTTATACATTTAATTTCCTTTCATTTTGGTCCTGTACACTATTTATTCTCGAAATGCAAGTATGTTTGTAAACTGCATAGCCGGTGGCTGAAGAGATGATACTTGGAATCCTACCAACTTACAATATACTTACTTACTGGTCGGCGCTTCAGTCCATGTAGGTCCTTGGCTTCCTTAATCACCTGCCTCCATTCGTCCCGGTCCTCGGATTTCGTTCTCCAGCATTTAACTCCCATCCATCTAAGGTCGTCCTCAACATCATCAATCCATCTCTTGCTGGGCCTTCCTCTCCTCCTTCTTTCTTCCGATTTTCCTATAAAGACTTTTTTGACAGTACTGGTTTCTGCCATTCTCTGAACATGACTAGCCCACCTACTTCTTCCCTGCTTAATTTTAACAACAATATCTGGCTGGACAAACAATCCTTGGAGCTCTTCATTTGTCCTCATTTTCCATCCATCCTGATCTCTAACTGCTCCAAATATCTTTCTCAATATCTTCCTCTCCCACTGTAACAGCCACTATTCTTCTCCAATAGTCATAACCCAGCATTTTGAGCCATACATCACTATAGGTTTTAGTACTGTTGTGTATATTTTTATTTTCGTATTCCTACTGAAATTCCTGGATTTTTCAAGGCGTAAAAGCATCGGTTCCCACTTGTTATCCTTACCTTACAATATGCTCATCCTATTTCAAACAACAGGATTTTGAAAGAAAATCATCTTCTGCAACGGCTAAATTTTGTGTGGTTGAATGTGCATTTCTTGGATAGAACAAACAATTATGTAGATAACTGGAAGTTTGTGAAATGTGTAATAATAGTGAATATCTCCTTCATTATTCCTCGTGCAGTAAAAAGGCAACAAACATAAACTGTAGGAAATTATATTATACACCACTTCTATAATGAACCGTTTTTCTATGCAGCTTATATTAATGCAAAAGATTGTTATCTTCTTCTTCTTCTCTTCCGCTTTTCCCACATCTGTAGGATCATGGTTGGGAACTTTGTCGCATGTGTGCATTTGGTCTTATTTTACGGCCGGACGACCTTCCTTAATTAAGATATAGCCCGAGCATTTGCATGGTGTGAAAATACGAAACCACGGAAGACCATTTTCAGGACTGCCGACAGTGGGATTCAAACCCGCTATCTCCCGAACCCAAGCTCACAGCTGCGAGTCCCTAACCGCACGGCTAACTCGCTCGGTCTGTTTTAAGAAAAGACTAGGTAAACAACAGATAGGGAATCTGTCACCTAGGTGACAGTCTTAAATCCAGATCAGTGATTTGAAATAAATAATATTAATTAGACATAGAAGAGCGAAAGGAGTAGAAGCTGAAGTAGTAGAAGACTTAGGAGAAGAAGAATAAGAAGAACAAGAAGAAGAAATATTTAGTCAGGCGAACCAGGAATGTTTCTAGGAGGTCTCGCAGTATTGAGCTCAAAAGATTAGACACACATGTTGTTAAGTAACTTAGTGAGCGCGCTTCCCCCGTCGTTGAATTTAAATGGATTTATTTCGTATTACATAAGAGAGTAGGTCAAAGAAGAAAACATTTGTAGTCCTGACTCGTGTCCAGTTACCAGCAAGAGAAGTGCCATCGGAAAACCAAGTGCAGCTAGTGAATACATTACTGGCATTTGCAAGTGGAACTTTCCAAATATTAGGTAGCTGGACGCTTGACATACTTCACCACACTCTTCGATATTGTGGAGTTCTGGTGCTGTATACTTATCGCTGCATAAGTACATTCCACGAGGATATAAGTATCCTTTCTCGGGAGCGTCCTTCGCGTACTGTCGACCGACTGGTTAGGGTTCGCTTCGAAGTCACGAGGTCTAACATGCCTTTCCTGTCATCAAACCTATGTGGAGGGATGTATCCATGGCTAAATGGTTAGCGTGCTGGCCTTTGGTCATAGGAGTCCCGGGTTCGATTCCTGGCAGAGTCGGGAATTTTAACCTTAATGGGTTAATTTCGCTGCCTCGGGGGCTGGATGTATGGGTCTTCTTCATCATCATTTTGTCCTCATCACGACGCGCAGGTCACCTACGGGGTCACATCAAAAGATGTGCATCTGGCGAGCCGAACTTGTCCTCGGACACCCCCGGTACTAAAAGCCATACGCATTTCATTTCATTTGACTTGCGTGTGACCGAACGAGTTGGGGTCATGTACCTGTAAGCTTGTATTCGGATGGTAGGCTCGAATGCCATCGTCGGCAAACCTGAAGATGGTTTTCCATGGTATTCCATTTTCTCACCAGGAAAATGCTGTTGCTGTATCTTAATTAACCCTGAAACCGTACACTGGGGCAATGAGTGCCCCAGGGGATTTTTAATTCGCAGTCATTTGGTATTCGCAACCTCTATGGTCTCCTACGTCCGTGTCTTTTCTTTGACCTGCGTATTCTCAGCTCGTGCACTAATTCTAACGAGTGACGACTGCTTGTCTATGAAAGCATATGTTTGGGGTATACAGTTCCTCGGAGTACGGTTAAAGAAACTTTATTTATTTATAGTCAGTTTAATTTTTCATATTTTTTACGTGTTCCTTTTTACTTTGTGTAAAGAGCGTTTGAAATAGATTGCCTTGAAAGCGGTAAGCAGATTCTACTATAGGTTGAGCCTGATGTCCTTGATGTTTTCATCGATGCTCTGGACGACGATGGAAATAAACGTTACTGAGATGACGTGATAGAATATATATTTTCCCTCGTGCTGTACATGAACTTATTTTTCACGTTGGAAGAAGAATTCACGAGATTCTGCGTATGACGACGACTGGAAATCCACATTTCTACTGCATAAAAAAGGTTTTTACGATACCCTGTCAGCCAACACGAGTCATTCTCTGATCTGGAATGTGTAACGACTGTCCAAACAGACTACAATCACTATTATTTTCAGTGAACAACGTAACATATTTGTATGCAAAAGAATACGCTGGAGTTGTGCCCAAATTTTGCAAAGTGAACCTTATAGTAGTATTAATATCAAAAGGCAGATTAAAAAAACATATATGATGGCGATTACACTGCTGTTCTAATTTGCAAATATATATTCACGCACTGAAAATCATTCATTTACAGGGCAAGTTGGCCGTGGGGTTAGGGGCGCGCAGCTGTGAGCTTGCATCCGGAAGATAGTGGCAGCCCTGAAGATGGTTTTCCGTGATTTTCCATTTTCACACCAGCGAATTAATTAAGGCCACGGACGCTTCCTTCCCACTCCTAGGCCTTTCCTATCCCTTCATCGCCATAAGACCTATCTGTGTCAGTGCGACGTAAAACAAATCGTAAAAGAAATCATCCATTTCACTGATTTCATGACATTTTAAAATAAATCGTAAGTCTGAATGTGTAAAATACGTGTTTGTTTTGAGGGGTACCCAATGCTCCGGTGTACAGTTAGTATCCCTGAAACGTAGGCGAACGATTCCAGGGTTGAGGCCACACTCCTTACTTTCCCTGTCCTTTTCCATCATTTCGTCGCTGGAAACCTTCCATGTGTTAGTGTGGCGTTAAACCACGAGGAGAAAGACGCAAACTACTGTGTGTTTCTATCGTAGTTGGTAGTGCGGATTGTTTTTTATATAAGATTGGAGATGTTCTGGGACAAACACAAATACCTAGACTCCAAGCCGCATTTATTAACCAGATCAGGCTAAAATCCCTGACCTGGCCGAGAATCGAACCCAAGAACTGAAAGACAGTACGATGACCGTTCAGCCCAGGAGCTCGGCTCTTCTTCTTCTTATTCTGTTTGAGTTCCTATGGGCCGCCTGACGGCCACGGTGCTTGTGCTTTAGCTGTGTTGTTTCCGATTGTTGCCGCTTCTGGTGGTTTGGCTGCTGTTTTCTTCTTCGTACCTTGACCTTTTCCGTTCGCCCAATAACCCTTGATTTTCTTGCTTAGCTCTATTTTGCGTTCCTCGGACCATTTCCTGGTCTCATTGTAGTTTTCTTCTATAAGGGGTGTTAGGAATGGTCTGGTTTTGATAGGTGAACGGTAGTTTCTTCTGTTTATTATTATTATTATTATTATTATTATTATTATTATTATTATTATTATTATTATTATTATTATTTCTTTCTTTCTTTCTTTCTTTCTTTCTTTCTTTCTTTCTTTCTTTCTGTCTTCGTTGAACTTGTTCGTTGGCCTTATGGTTTTCGCCTTCTTATCCTCCCCAAACCTCTTCAAGAATGCACTGTGTTGCATCTTGTGTTCTGTGGACCACTTCCTACCAGTTTTCTTTTTAGGTTTCTCTACGAATTTGTGCTTCACGACTATTGTACTAAAGGCTCCATGATCTTCTATCATGTCGTCCGTGATATTCATTTCTTGGAGGTCCGCCCTAATTTCTTTTAGTCGGTTTATTTTGACGTTCTTTGAGTTGATTACTTTAAATCATTTTCTGGCGAGTCTGTCGGTGTCCATTATATAGATATGGGCATAGAAGTTCAGCCATCTCTTGCGTACGGCATCAGTAAATGTGTAGAAGTTCGCTGTTCTCTTCTTCTTCTTATTATTATTCTTATTCTTAACCTGATTCCCCTCCAGGGTTGGCTTTTTCCTCGGACTCAGGGAGGCATCCCACCTCTACCATCTCAAGGGCAGTGTCCTGGAGTGTGAGACTCTGGGTCGGGGATACAAATGGCGAGGAGGACCAGTGCATCGTCCAGGCGGCCTCACCTGCTATGCTGAACAGGGGCCTTGTTGGGGGATAGGAAGATTTTTTTTGCTATTTGCTTTACGTCGCACCGACACAGATAGGTCTTGTGGTAAAGGGGATAAGAAATGCCCAGGAGTAGGAAAGAAGCGGCCGTAACCTTAATTAAGGTACAGTCCCAGCATTTGCCTGGTGTAAAAATGGGGAAACCACGGAAAACCATCTTCAGGGCTGCCGACATTGAGGTTGAAATCCACTATCTCCCGGATGCAAGCTCACAGCTGCGCCAACTCGCCCGGTAATGACAAGATTCGAAGGTATAGACCAGGAAGAGGGAAGGAAGCGGTCGTGGCATGAACTTAGGTCCATCCCGGAATTTTCCTGCAGGAAAAGTGGGAAACCATGGAAAACCACTTCGAGGATGACTGAGGTGGGAGTCGAACCTTCCTCTACTCAATTGACCTCCCGCGGCTAAGTGAACCCCGTTCCAGCACTCGTACTACATTTGAAATTTCGTGGCAAAGCCGGAATCGAACCCGGTCCTCCGGGGGTGGCAGCTAATCTCACTAACCACTGCACCATAGAGGAGAAGTAATTTTGCATGCCCTTTTTTTTAGTTTTCGCAGCCCACCGCCATGAAATACCACCGCCCGGGAAGGGCTCATTGCATTTACAGACTGTCAGTGCACGCGTTTTAAAGAAGACACCGCTAGCTTCTTAGAAAGGTGTGGCAATCCAACTGACGATCCTGCCGCGAAACTTTGGGAATTTCACAATTGAAAAAATCTGAAGTACTTGCATGCTTTTAATTCTTTTTGATAACAAGAAAATATTGTTTCTTTCACATTTCTCATGGGTTCTAACCTTTCGGTGACTTATTAGAAAGATATGTACCCAACGTCCTCTTCACTAATGGTGTTAAGGTGCAACAGGAGAGTAGAAAAAGGTATTTATGCTGCGCTGTACACTTGCCACTGCATAGTCTACGAAGCCTTCAGCTAACGTAGTTGTTGTTGTTGTTGTTGTTATTATCATCGATGCGAGGTAATGTGACTGTCCTGGCAGCCGATATTCAGTCTATGAACATGAAACTATGACTTGGTCCAACCCGAGCGAAAAATATGTATGCTACTTATGTGACCTATACTTCAGTTTACAATTCTCAACATTAGCAGTGGATTGCATTCGGGGTATAGTGGGTTCGAACCCCACTGTCGGTAGTTCTACAGACGGTTTTCGTGGTTTAAGCTGTGGTCTCCGAGGACGGAAGGATAGGAAACGGCTACGATTTGGAAGGTAGCGACCGTGGCCTTAATGAAGGTACAGCCCCAGCATTTTCCCGACGTGAAAAAGGGCAACCACGGAAAACTCTAACGTAGTTAACTATATTACATATTTACTAAGGGCTAGAGGTTTCACATTGCTCAGGTTGACAGGGGAAGTTGACCGTGCGGTTCGTGACATGTAGCTGTGAGCTTGCATTCGGGAAATAGTGAGTTTGAATCCCACTGTCGACAGCCCTGAAGATGGTTTTCCATGGTTTCCCCATTTTTACATCGGTCAAATACTGGGGATGTGTAAATCAGCCTCGTGTCGGTAGATTTACTGACACGTAAAAGAACTCCTGTGTGACAAAATTCCGGCAGCTCGGCGTCTCCGAAAATCGTCAAAGGTTAAATCAGTAACATTATTATTTTTTGGGGAAGGGTCTCGATTAAGGGTACGGCTGCTCTCTTCCCAGTCCTAGCCATTTCCCATTCTTTTGTTGCCGAAACCCTTTGATGTGTTAGTGCGACGTTAGACGAGTAGAGGAAAATTGTTCAAGTTCAGCAATGTTCGTGTTTATTGGTTTAAGCTGTGGCTTGGAACGGAGAATATGCTCTGACTTTAAGTACCGGTTATTGACATTTCGAATACATTATAGTCCTCATCATTAAGATGACTGAAAGAATTCTACTCGATGAGAGGTAACCTGACCCCGCTGGCAGCCGACATTCAGTCTATGACCATGAAACTATGACTTGGTCCAACACAAGCGAAAAATAGGTATCCTATTTATGTGACCCATCCTACAGTTTATAATTTTCAACAATAGCAGTGGATTACATTCAGGATACAGTGATTTCCAACGCCACTGTTGGCACGTTTTTCGTGATTTCCCATTTTAAATAAATAAATAAATTAGCCGTTTGAATCCCCTAAGGGCTATGGCCTCCTGAAATGCAGGGAGAGTGCTCAGTCTAACTCATCAGGTGAGCAGGTCCTGAAGAGCATTATTATATTGGTTAATCTCTAGTTTGTTTCATGATTGTCTCCGAAAACCGTAAAAGAGTAGTTAGTGGGACGTAAAGCAAATAACATTAATTCATTGTTTCATGAAAACGTATTATTGCACATTGTACACTTGTGTAGCCTCACCCCCGAATGGATGCAATTGTGTTTTTCAGGATCAACAATTCGCAAAAACGCTCTGTTACATTATTGACACGTGTACACATTTTTCCCAGGGAGGGTTTAGATTCCTTCTTGGTGAAAGCATAAACTTGCACTCTTCCTTCTTTTAATATCATGTAAATGCTGGGGCTGTACCTTTCTTTCCACTCCTAGCCCTTTTCCTATCCCATCTTCGCTACAAGACCTATCTGTGTCGGTGCGATGTAAAGTAGATTGTGAGGGGGAAAAATAACAGTGAATCAGGTAGATGCGTGAGAAATTTATTCTGAGAGGGACGAGTTTACAAATTATTCTGGTATTGCACCCATCATTCTGAGCGCAGTTCTAGAAGGGTGCAGTATATCCAGCGAAATGTTTCTCATCGTTCTTTATCAGCCCTCACATAAAAGCCATAGATACGCAGCTCAAAACCGCAATGTGTGGGATCACCGGTACAATGAGGACTACACCCACACAGTGACCTATACTAAGCCATATTTCCCCGTCATATCACCTACGTATAAACGCTCTTATCAGAGAAAAGAATGGATAATCCACAACTATCGCCGATGCCAGTTTGAAACGTCTGCGTTCCAGAAGTCCTTCAACTAGAAATGCAATAAATTTGAGGGATAAAACTTTGGCATGGCATAATAGAATAAACTACAGGTCTTGCCCAAGTATGCCACACATTAACAAGACACTGTTGCCTGGTTTTGAGTTCTGTCGCTGAAACTGGTTCGCACTCAATCACATACGATCAGGCAATGGAAACTGTGCAGACTTCCACTGTAAATTGAAAAGATTTGCCACGCCTGACTGCGGGACTGCGCCACCCCAAAACAGGCCATCTAGCACATCACTCAGTGTCCAAGAAGGAAGTATAATGGCAAAGCTGTTGCAATCAGCTATGTCAACAACTTAAACATATAGTATGGATAGTATTTTGCAGTATATAGTATTTACAGGTTGTGTGTGAGATTTTATTTATTCATTTATTTATTGTATCTTTAAAGCCATACACTAAATAGATCCTTCACCAAGAAAAAGAGAATGCCTTGTACTTTCCAGAAATAAGAAGAAGCATGACAGTAATACAAAAATGAGATCTCCTCCTTGACAATGGCACGATTTTAATAAATACACTCCGGGTGAGTTGGCCGTGCGGTTGGGGGCGCAACAGTGAGCTTGCATTAGGGAGATAGTGGGTTTTCCGTGGTTTCCCATTTTCACACCAGGCAAATGCTGGAGCTGTACCTTAATTAAGGCTACGGTCGGTTGATACGTCTATAGTTTCGGAACCGTACTTGGGCCAGTGAGCGTTACAAAAAGTGAAGGATTTAAAATTAAAATAATTTCTAAACAACGTGAACGGCAACAGTGTTCAATATCTCATTGTAAAGAGCAAGGATGTTTCTATCAACAATCTGACCTAGGTATGACGTCTTCGGGTGATGCAATAGCGCCATCATCTTCAGGCACCAAAATCGCCGTGCCGCGTGGCTAACAATTAGTATAGCTCTGGCCTCCGGCGTGGTGGTATGTTGTGTGATATTTCGTATCTGTGTGTGCTAGAAGTATATGGCGAGAAAGAATCATATAGTGAACATTTGAGACATTTTTGTGCGAATAATTATTTTTCGTAAAATATCACGATATATGCACAATAAATTGCTTCGGAATTATCTAAAACGCATTCTAGAGAATAGAGTAGATTGTCATAATTCAAGAATGTACAAAATCAACAGTGTCGAGTGTCAAGTGGCTTATAGGGAGCGTGTCAAAGCTGAGATGGCCAAGCATCGGGAGACGAGTTCCGCCCTGCTGCGCCCCAGCCGACGGCATCCACTGCCCCAGTGCGGGAAGATGGCTTGCAGCTCGTGCTCTTGAACGTGTGTAAATGTGTTTAGAATTAAGAAATAGTATGTCAACAAAGAATTTTAAACCCATGCTGACTGGGTCTTGATTTCGACAATATGGTCCGTATTTGACGCCAAAACTTGCGGCCATGATTCTGAAACAGCCTTGTTCGATTTTAAAAAAAGAACTGGTATATACTTCCTGTAGAAGTGTTACAGTTATCATTCTGAAAATTTTCACTGAATTTTGATTTTTTTCAGGATTGAGGATTAATTTTATGTAGGATTATTATGTTTGCCTCGAACAGCAAGTAGAAGAGTCGGAGTGAAATGGAAGTGCCGTATGGCTTTTGGTGCCGGGAGATCCTAGGACGGATTCAGCTCGCCAGGTGCAGGTATTTTTATTTGACTCTCGTAAGCGACCTGCGTGTCGTGATAAGGATGAAATGATGATGAAGACAACACATACACCCAGCCTCTGTGCCAGGGAAATTAACCAGTGATGGTTAAAATTTCCGACCCTGTCGGGAATCGAACCCAGGATCCCTGTGACCAAAGGACAGCACGCTAACCATTTAGCAATGTAGCCGGACGAAGAGTCGGAGATACGTCTCGAATAATTTGAGATGAAATTAAATCTGAAGAAGACGGAGAACCAGGAAGTACCGGAAAATATATGCAAGTATTACACAGACACGAGTACTAGTTGTTCCATGGTGAAAGTACATGTAACAGGGACGGAACAATAAGCTAAGTACTAAAACAACCAATAGCATACGCTAGCACATTCTCTTGTTAAGAAGGAAGCCATACTTTCCAGTGTCGACTTAGGCAAATAGGACATAAAATACTTTCCAGTCTGTCAAACAGGTGGCGATAATGCGTTACCGTACAGGACGGAAGTTGTAAAACAGAAATATATTTCATAACAATGCATTTATTCTGTCTGGACACGATAAAAGTGCTGAAACGAGTTTTCAGTTGAGGTTTTTCATTCTACAGTAAGGGTTTTTTCTGCACAACGATCAAAATTAAATTATTGACAGTGAAGACACAGATTAGTGAAATGATAGTAAATTAAATCATCAAACACACAATGTAAATTAAACGAAGTGTTTTGTTTCTGCTGGTCATGTGCCCCAGAAATAGCTCCTCATTGGCTGCATGGATACGTCATGTCCTGGCCAATTCACGCCGTGTAATCTGGTACTCATTGATATCAAACGTGACTGTTAATGCCCTGTTTGACATGGATTTAGGCTGTTTTGACGATTTATTTTTCTTTCACATTATGAAGCTTCCTACCAACGTGCGCTTTCCATCACCTTCTCAACTTTGATCTTTTTAGATCTGGTACCTTTTCGGAATAAGCTTTTCAATTGTCTGCAGACATTAGGATGGCATGAAGTCAGCAAGACATTCCCCTCAGCGATATTGCTAATCAAGAACCCTTGTGAAGTCTGCCGTCCAATATTGACCTCGTATATTAATAGAGATGGTCATGAATTCGCTTGGCTATCTATGGGGTATCTATCCTACATAGAAACCAATGACAGGTCATCATTAACAATGATCATAAGCTGTCTACAAGACTGCAGACAGTAAGAGAAAGATGTGGTACTCCAAAACAAGACAATTTTCTAAAGGTTACAGTGATGGTGGTGTAGTGGTTGGTGTGATTTGGTGCCACACCCGCAGGCTCGGGTTCGACTCCCGGCTCTGCCACGAAATTTGAAAAGTAGTACGAAGGATGAAACGGGTTTCACTCAGCCTCGGGAGGCCAGCTGAGTAGAAGGGAGGGGGATGTCGACTCTCACCTCAGTCATCCTCGAAGAGGTTTTCCGTGGTTTCCTACTTCTCCTCCAGGCAAATGCCGGGATGGTACCTAACTTAAGGCCACGGCCGCTTCCTTCCCTCTTCCTTGTCTATTTCTTCCGAGGTACTGGTCCTCCGACCCAATTGTATCCCCGACCCAAAGTCTCATGCTCTAGGACACTGTCGTTGAGGCGGTATAAGTTGGATCCCTCGCTTAGTACGAGGGTAAAATCCAACCCTGGAAGGTAAACGCATTAAGAAAGAAAGAAGATACTGTGGTGTCGAGACTAAAAGAATGTGACTCTTATTTCGGTGTTATGGTTCTACTTGTTTTCTTTAAATTCTGTTTTCTTTGTAATTGTGTTGATCTGTGAACATTGCTATGATCAGATCGACACTTGTGGTTAATTTTAACAATAGTCATCTTTGTTCATTGCCAGCATTAATTGACAGGTAGTCTTGTTCTGTCTTCGATTTTGTGGCATTTATGTACGAATTTTTGGAACTTTTCTATAAAACTTATCAGTAGAAAAAAGTTATTCAGTACAGAGTTTACGGCTTCCCATACCAACCAACTCTTTTACTAACCTCACGAGGGTAAGTAAACACCATTACACAATTAACATCCTTTGGACGAGATAGGAATCGAATTTTGATCCTTCAAGTAATATGTGGGTACGCTATTCCAACTTGAAAACATTTGAGATCAAATACTTCTGGTGAGTATTAAATATAAATTTCTCCGTGAGAGTTTACCGTTAGCTGTAGTGAGGAAATTCGGCCACAGTCAAACGTGCACGGTTGGAGACGGGAACATGCGTGGGATGTGCGGTGGCTGCGTTCAAGATCATCTTACAGCAGTGACTTCCCGGAGCTGGGGCAGACTACCTGCTCTGAGGATATCACCTCTCCTGGGGAGGGATGTGCATTGTTCTGGTGGTCCCTTCTCCGTTACCGAAGTTCGCTGATCACATCAGAACTTTCCTGGCGGTTGCCCGTAAGTAGTTGTTGTGACAACTGCGCGGTATCAACTGTCACTATCTCTTGAGATCGATTCCCGGCTCTAAAAAAATCGTATTTGGGACTTGACGACGGTGTGTTCTATTTCGGGCAGCAAAAAAAAAAAAATGAGTAGTTCAAAATCTCACAATCATCAGAGAAATAGATTCCCTTTGTTTTAACTTAAATGCTAGAATATGTCGACCGTAGAATCCTACTCTCAATTAATTTCAAAATTGACACCACCGAAACACAGGTTATCACGGTGATTGAAAGATTTTATCTCGTCTATGGATCAGTCACAGTGCGTCGGTCTCAGTATCCCAAGATTGCGGATCCCGGCAGAGGCAGTCGGAATTTTGAAGAGGTCCATTTAGCACTCTATGTCGAACGACGCCAGCATGTAAAAGATGACTGGTGAAACAGTTGATGTTTATCCGGAAATATAATTAAACTCTCAACCATAAGTCACCCAATATAGTTAACTGCTTTATCTGTCATCTGGTAGAGTAATGCGGGACGTCGAAATTGATACACTAGCAGCCCAAATGGTGTCAAAAATGTCTACATACGGTAGCTGAGGCCATACGTTTAACATTTTATTTATCTTTCTGAATTGTATAACATTTCCATCCGGAACTGTACTGGCTTCTCACTGAAGAATTCATCCACATATCAGATTTACAGCTACCAAATAGATTTCCGTCAAGGAACTCCATAGAGAGAGAAAGAAACGGATTACCAAAACTGCTACGTCCGGTCAATATGGCGGTTGTAGTTACAATATCGAGCCAACGTCCAGCGTCGCGCAATTTTATTCAGATGACAAAAATCATATGCTTTCGTATTATCATTATGGAATTCAGCTGTTATTTTTGTTGCTAATTGTTTTGATTTTACAAATCCGAATTGGATGTCGATTTATGCCGGAGAGACAGCATACATTTAGCCTGACTACTGTATCTTTCCAAGTTTATTCCAAAAACCAGCTCCATACTACTGATCTATCTTAGGAATCTCTTCATGCATTGCTACGGTTTCCAGCTTTCTACAGAAGAGAAGCATCACGCACTGATAATATGAAATTTTCTCATCCATATTTGAAATTCTTTATTTGACCACACAGCTCTTTTTTGTCATCCATGAAATATACTGATAGTCACAGGCAATAATTTCGGAAAAGTTAAAATTTAATGTATCGATGAGTTTTATTTCATATTGATTTTTATTTATGAACGAAGTAGTGGTGATTGCTTTTCTGATGAATTGAACTTCATTTTACTGTGTCTTTCCTAATTCATTCCTGTTTGTCATTAATTTTTAGTTTAATAGAATAATAATACATATATCACTAATATAAAGCAGGCCCTTTCTACAATCCCACTAGGAAACAACACCGTAAGTAAAGTTCCTGCAGTCAAGTACTTAGAAGAATGAATCTCAGCAACAAGCGAGAGCGAAACTTCGGCCATAGACACCAGGTGCACCAAGTCAGAGAGGGTCTATCATTCCTGTAAACGCATCTACACCTCCAAGTACCTCTCCAAGAACCTAAAGCTGAAGCACTACAACTCTGTACATAGTAAGAACCTCTGTACTCTTCGTCTCTGAGTGCCTGTTGATGAATCGAAAGGGCCCACTCAGGAAACTTACGGCCACACTAGCCCCCTGAAACCCTGCAGGCTCACCAACAGCATCCTCATAGTGAAAAGTACGGGAAGGGCTTCCAAGACCAAGTGGATCACCTCAGTAAAATCAGACCTAGAGGAACTACAGATCCTCTTAGAGACCATAGAGAACCAATCTCAGTACCGACAGGCCATTCATCCTACAGGGAGTTCCCCACTTTCCCTCACAAGCAAAAAGAGTACAGCGACCACCAGACCTAAATGGACGGATGGAAGGAAGGAAGCAGGCGCACAGCCTGAAAATGAAGGCATACTGGGCCAAGAAAAAGCAGAAGACCTTTTTTTTGCTAGGGGCTTTACGTCGCGCCGACACAGATAGGTCTTATGGCGACGATGGGATAGGAAAGGCCTAGGAGTTGGAAGGAAGCGGCCGTGGCCTTAATTAAGGTACAGCCCCAGCATTTGCCTGGTGTGAAAATGGGAAACCACGGAAAACCGTTTTCAGGGCTGCCGATAGTGGGATTCGAACCTACTATCTCCCGGATAGCAGAAGACCTTAGCTGACAGTTAAGACGAGCCCCGTGGTCCCTAGTAGGCCAAAACGAACCAAAAATAAAAATATATGGGCTTAGCTACCCTCCCCCTGTGTGGGAGCTGCGGAATAATATCCACAATATCCCCTGCCTGTCGTAAGAAGCCACTGAAAGGGGCCCCAGGGACTTTGAACTTAGTAACGTGGGTTGGCGACTACGGGGCCCTGAGCTGAGTCTTGCCATTGCTTCCACTTACTTGTGCAATACTGCTTATTTTCATCTATCCTATCCGACCTCCCTTGGTCAATTCTTGTTCTTTTCCGACGCGGACGGTATTAGGTTGCGATGCCTACGGAGTCTTTCATTTTCACGCCCTTCATGGTCCTTGTCTTCCTTTGGCAGATACCTTCATTTTCGAAGTTTCGGATCCCTTCCATATTTTTTTCTCTGATTACTGTTATATAGAGGATGGTTGTACAATAATCACCACCATCACCTCAGCTACGCCATCTGGCGCCTTTTAGGTTGCCTACGCATCCAAATGGCAGAGTAAACCAGATCTCTCGTGGGCTGAGTTACCTGACAAGCACCAAATATGTCACCAGAAATCTTTTACATGCTGATGACGTACAACATTGAGTGCCGAATGGACTTTTATTCTGGAAATCGTCTACCGTGTTTCAATCCAGGTTTTTGAGATCCTCTGGCCGACTCTGTGCCACTGATCCACAGAGAAATTAATAAAATTATAATAATACAATATAAAATAATAACATGAAATTATATGATAAAGATATTTAAATTAAATATTGATAACATGACGGGTTCTACACTGTATACTTTTTGATTCATTTGATGTAGAATGTCATGTTCAATTATCTCTCGTAATATGTCAAGTTACTAACATAAAATTTGCTCTAATTCAAAAACAATCTGCTATTCAACATAGGAATCGCAGTCTTTTCAATAATTTGACCTTGTAACTTGCACTCTAAGAATATAGATCTGATGCTGATCTGTGGAACGGTTTGAGCTGGATAGTTCAGGAAATAAAATTTCACTGTAATGCATTCAAGCTGGGATTACGTTCACCAAGAATATTATTGCAATTTCATACTTACTGTCTCTTAAATAGAAAATCATAATTGGCTTAGAATAAATCAAGAGTAAAATTTTGTGACTTCAATAAACGTTGTTATTAATTAACATATACATATGTACAACGAACACGATTTTATTTAGTACTCCCCTGCCCTTTATTATGTCTAATGCCTAATGTCTAGTGCTTTAGTTGTCCTAATCAATTCTCAAATAACGACATACAAAACTTAATACGACGTAGCCATAATGTGTTTAATTACTCCTACTCCAGGGCTAGGCAAAGGTCGGGGTTATGTAACACTAGAAAAATCATAATCGTTTGAAGGTAAACCAGGAGTAACTGGACAACAATATTCAGACTCCACAGACAAAGTACTCAACATTCTTTGGTGACAGTCCGCCAGCTCTTCTGATACGAGTTAGCTCTGACAGTCTGCCAGTTCTCCTGATACGAGTTAGCTTTGACAGTCTGCCAGCTCTCCTGATACGAGTTAGCTCTGACAGTCCGCCAGCTCTCCTGATACGAGTTAGCTCTGACATTCCGCCAGTTCTCCTGATACGAGTTAGCTCTGACAGTCTGCCTGCTCTCCTGATACGAGTTAGCTCTGACAGTCCGCCAGCTCTCCTGATACGAGTTAGCTCTGACAGTCTGCCAGCTCTCCTGATACGAGTTAGCTCTGACATTCCGCCAGCTCTCCTGATACGAGTTAGCTCTGACATTCCGCCAGTTCTCCTGATACGAGTTAGCTCTGACAGTCTGCCAGCTCTCCTGATACGAGTTAGCTCTGACAGTCCGCCAGCTCTCCTGATACGAGTTAGCTCTGACATTCCGCCAGCTCTCCTGATACGAGTTAGCTCTGATGGATCTGACAGTCCACCAGCTCTCCTGATACGAGTTAGCTCTGATGGCTCTGACAGTCCGCCAGCTCTCCTGATACGAGTTAGTTCTGATGAACCTTACAGTCCGACAGCTCTCCTGATACGAGTTAGCTCTGATGGCTCTGACAGTCCACCAGCTCTCCTGATACGAGTTAGCTCTGATGGCTCTGACAGTCCGCCAGCTCTCCTGATACGAGTTAGTTCTGATGAACCTTACAGTCCGACAGCTCTCCTGATACGAGTTAGCTCTGATGGCTCTGACAGTCCGACAGCTCTCCTGATACGAGTTAGCTCTGATGGATCTGACAGTCCGCCAGCTCTCCTGATACGAGTTAGTTCTGATGAACCTTACAGTCCGACAGCTCTCCTGATACGAGTTAGCTCTGATGGCTCTGACAGTCCGACAGCTCTCCTGATACGAGTTAGCTCTGATGGATCTGACAGTCCACCAGCTCTCCTGATACGAGTTAGCTCTGATGGCTCTGACAGTCCGCCAGCTCTCCTGATACGAGTTAGTTCTGATGAACCTTACAGTCCGACAGCTCTCCTGATACGAGTTAGCTCTGATGGCTCTGACAGTCCGACAGCTCTCCTGATACGAGTTAGCTCTGATGGATCTGACAGTCCGCCAGTTCTCCTGATACGAAATAGCTCTGATGGTTCTGACAGTCCGCCAGCTCTCCTGGTAGGATTCAGCTTGTCGGAAGCGAGCTGGTAAGAGCAGCAAGACAGCAATGCATACCTCTGGCTGCGGCTTTCATTGAGTTACAGCCTCAGCATTTACCTGGCTTGAAAATGGGGAACCACGGAAAACCATATACAGGGTTGCCGATGGTGATGTTCGAATTTACTATTTCCAAAATGCAAGCTTACAGCCACGTGGCCCATACCACGTAGGCATATTGCTCGGTGCTTTGTTTCTATTGAGAAACTGTTGTTCATGGACACATCAAAGGAGATGATAATCGTTAAAGTTATAAAATTACCTAAAACATTTGAACGAATGTTGATAGCCAGACGGGTTTTACATCATGTAGGTTATTTCATCTGACCTGAAATGATGTGTCCATATATATAATGATTCTTATGTTACGTTCGTGCAACACAAATATACTTGAATTCTGCCCTATATGGCAGTACATTCTACTTCCTGTGACATATTATTCAAATTTCTGTTCATCCTAGAAACGGTTCCGCATTTATTCTCAGTCGTATTCAAAAGAACTCCATAGAGTTATTTCGTTTCTGATACGTTCACACTCAACAGACACACTTTATTCTATCATGCATATTTCTTTTTTATTTCTTTACAATTTGCTTCACGTCGCACCGACACAGATAGGTCTTACGGCGAGATAGGATAAGAAAGGCCTAGGAGTGGGCAGGAAGCGGCCGTGGTCTTAAATACGGTACAGCCTCAGCATTTGCCTGGTGTGAAAATGGGAAACCACGGAAAATCATCTTCAGTGCTATTCAAGCTCAAAACTGCGAGCCCCTAAGCTCATGACATATGCTTATTTCACTCGGCTGGTTACAAAGATGTACCACAACGTATTTCTCAATGTCATTTCGACTGTCACCAAGGAATCATTGTAGAACTATTTATTTCAGTTTTGTGCCAAAATGTTAAACACAATCTTCCACAGGATGAACTGAGTTCACGGTAAATCTGTTATATGTTACTTAATTACCTTGTAAATGAATATTAATGAGTGGAAGGTCAATCCGCGCGCAAGCTTTTCCTCTCGGTTGTATTCTATGCTAAAAATCAACATCCTTGACTTTGGAGAAAAATTCAGTAAGTAACAGCTCTTGGGGCACTGAATTCTGTTTCTAAAATAACGTCAAGCTACCATTGACTAATTAAGGATAAACTGGCTCATCCTTCCCATTAGGGCAAAGAAATTGAGTATACTACGAGTTAACTTCCTCTGTTATCAGTAGCAGAGTGTAGGTCTCCGAATCCAAAAATTCGGGTTTTGTTGGATTTTTGAAGAGTGGAACAAAACCCATTTGACTCTACATGTCGTATGACATCGACATTTAAAAGATCTCTGATGACACATTTGGTGTTTGGCCGACAAAACTAATTTAAAAATTCAGCCAAAGATAGCTCAACAGAGATTATGTTTACCCTGCCATCTGGTGTGAGTAATATGGAAGGTCGAAAATTACCCGCTGACAGTGTGATTGATGTCAGATTGAAATGATTGCACATGGAAGCTGAGGCCACACGATTATTATTTATTATTGTTATTATTATTTCTTTCTTTCTTTCTTTCTTTCTTTCTTTCTTTCTTTCTTTCTTTCTTTCTTTCTTTCTTTCTTTCTTTCTTTCTTTCTTTCTTAAGTTAGGTACCATCCCGGCATTTGCCTGGAGGAGAAGTGGGAAACCACGGAAAACCACTTCGAGGATGGTTGAGGTGAGAATCGAAACCCCCTCTACTCAGTTGACCTCCCGAGGCTGAATAGACCCCGTTCCAACCCTCGTATCACTATTCAAATTCCGTGCCAAAGCGCGGAATCGAACCTGGGCCTCACGGGTGGCAGCTAATTACACTAACAAGTACACCACAGAGGCGGACAGCATTTTGTTATTATTATTATTATTATTATTATTATTATTATTATTATTATTATTATTATTATTATTATTATTATTATTATTATTATTATTATTATTATTATCGCGTTCTTTGTTATCGTCTAAGACTAGATGATTTTATAACAGATGCTATGTGTTTTGTGAGCAGGTTAAACGATTGTATTTTTATGAAATTTGGATGGGTCTAGTTTTGTAAACATAAATGTAACATACTATAGGTTTCTTGTGCTCGGCCGAGGCGATAAAGGCGTGCTCGGTCCACCCGGTAGGACGTGGGTTCGATTCCCCATCAGGAAGTCGAAACATGTTAGAAAGGAGATTTCCACTTTCGGAGTTGCACATGGCCCTCAGGTTCACTCAGCCTACACCAAATATGAGCACCAGGTTAATTCCTGGGCTCAAAGGTAGAACCAACCACTCTACCCCACCAAGTGCCGAGGTTACGGATAGTGGAAACCTTTACCTTCCACCCTCCAAGAGCCTTCATGGGCTGTACGGAGATGGCTTTGGGGATAAGTTTCTTGCTACCTATATTTGAAAACGTGAATATAATTATATTTACAACAATTCATGTGCCGCTCCTTGGATTAATGATCAGCATAGTGGCTTTTGGTTCAGATGACCCCGGGTTCTATTCCCGGCCGGATCAGGGGCTTTAACCTTAAATAGTTCATTCTCTTGGCTCGGAGACTGGATGTCCCCAACATACTGTATCTGCAACTCATACACCACACGTAAGACTATCCTGCATCACTATAAATCGCGGTTTCCTATGCACGCCAGATGCCACCCACTCTTGCCCGAGGGTCTGTCTAACCAGGCTAGCAATAGCCACAGTAAATTATTCTTCTTATTCTTCTTCTTATTACACTGAAATTCATTTATCTACCTAAATTAGTCACCTGAAACCAAACCCCATGATGCAACAGCCCGAAAGGCCATGGCCTACCAAGCGACCGCCACTCAGCCCGAAGGCCTGCAGATTACTAGGTGTCGTGTGGTCAGCATGACGAATCCTCTCGGCCCTTTTTCTTGGCTTTCTAGACCGGAACCGCTTTCTCACCTAAGAGGGCTCCTCAATCGTAATTACGTAGGCTGAGTGGACCTCGGTCCAGCCCTCAGATCCAGGTAAAAATCCCTGACCTGGCCCGGGAATCGAACGCGGGACCTCCGGGTAAGAGGCAGGCACGCTACTCCTACACCTCGGGGCCTGCAAATCAGTCACCTGCCCAAAATTAAATATAAGAATCAGAATACAGCCTATTTACACGATCGTAACTGCCATGAGGAAGCGGCCAGGTAAAAGAAGCCGCAGGTGTGGAGAATCCCTGCTCTGACATAACCCTCCTGATGTCTTGTCTTGAAATGTGACGGTGCTGATCACCGTCGCTTCCTTGCAGATCGTACTTGTAATTAATACCTACAGACAGCACATTCACAGAGATTGTCGGATAAGTACATAGGGCTATTTATCACGGTTGTTTTTGAGTAATAATAATAATAATAATAATAATAATAATAATAATAATAATAATAATAATAATAATAATAATAATAATAATTGCTTTACGTTCCACTAACTACTTTCATGGTTTTCGGA
Source organism: Anabrus simplex (assembly GCF_040414725.1). NCBI lineage: Eukaryota > Metazoa > Arthropoda > Insecta > Orthoptera > Tettigoniidae > Anabrus > Anabrus simplex. The sequence goes on from NC_090271.1 coordinate 164,713,629, forward strand.
GAAGCAGAGGTGCCGGAATTTAGTCCCGCAGGCATTCTTTTACATGCCAGTAAATCTACCGACACGAGGTTGACGTATTTGAGCACCTTCAAATACCACCGGACTGAGCTAGAATCGAACCTGCCAAGTTGGAGTCAGAAGGCCAGCGCTCTACCGTCCGAGTCACTCAGTGCGCCGTTTGAGTCATCATGGTTTGATGCATCCTACATCTCTTTTAACCTGCTTGTCATATTCACACCTTGGTCTACACCTACCGCTCTTGCCGCCTAAGCTTCCCTCAAAAACCAACTGAACAAGTCCTGGTTGTCATACCTATCATTCTAACTGTTCTCGTCAAATTTAGCCAAATCGATCCCCTCTCACCAATTAGATTCAGTATCTCTTCATCCATCCCACCTTCAGCATTCTTCTGTAACACCACATTTTAAAAACTTCTATTCTCTTTCTTCCTGAACTGTTTATCGTCCATGTTTCATTTCCATACAATGCCACGCTCCAGACGAAAGTCTTCAGAAACATCTTTATAATTCCTATACCAATATTGGAAGTGAACACATTTCTTTTCTTAAGAAAGCGCTTCATTGCTTGCGCTAGTCTGCATTTTATGTCCTCCTTACTTTTGCTATCGTTAACTTATTTTACTACCCAAGTAGCAATATTCATTTACTTACTTTAAGACTTCATTTCCTAATCTAATCCTATCACTAATCACGGTATCTTCAGCAAATTCCATTGTGCTAACTTCGAATACGATAGCATTCATTTGCAACAGAAGAGGGCTACGGCAATATTCATTACCCAAAGTTCGGAATCTGCGTTTAACAGCTGCTAATCTAATCCCACACCTGACTGATCTGAGTTCCTTTCTCGGCTCTACATTAAATGGTCTTATGTTAAACTGGACCGAGTGAATTCTTTAAGGTGTTAATGACACCAAACAAAATCTGAAATCGCCTTCTTTCCTACGCCAGGGAGAACGATGCTGTATTTGAAGTGAATTACGGACAGAAAATGATCGCCACGCAAATGCAGAATAAGCTAAGTTTCAGTGTTGAAAAAAAATTAATGTAGAGAGACGTTCAGTAACATTATATCAGTAATGTTAAGAATTATTTCATATTTGTTTTGTTTGATCAGTAATAATGTATATTCTTCTTTTCATTGTTCGAAGTGCAATATAAATTCGTAACTCTTACAATAATGGCAAATATGTGCATTTCCTGCACGTTATCCGCTCAGAAGTACCGTCCATTTATGTTACCGCATTGCTTTATACGTTATGGATATGAAATGCTTAAGTTGAAGATCGTTAATATGTACATAATAATAAAATAATTAAACTCAAAAAGTATTATTTTCTCAATCTCATACTGTAAGCAAATAATAATTCGTAAGAATGTGCCAAAATTCTTCATTTTTTAAAAAAATCGAAAATTCACGAGTCCGCCTCTGTGGTGTAGTGGTTAGCGTGATTAGCTGCCACCCCCGGAGGTCCGGGTTCGATTCCCGGCTCTGCCACGAAATTTGAAAAGTTGTACGAGGGCTGGAACGGGGTCCACTCAGCCTCGGGAGGTCAACTGAGTAGAGGTGGGTTCGAGTCCCACCTCAGACCATCCTCGAAGTGGTTTTCCGTGGTTTCCCACTTCTCCTCCAGGCGAATGCCGGGATGGTACCTAACTTAAGGCCACGGCCGCTTCCTTCCCTCTTCCTTGCCTATCCCGTCCGATCTTCCCATCCCTCCACAAGGCCCCTGTTCAGCATAGCAGATGAGGCCGCCTGCGCGAGGTACTGGTCATTCTCCCCAGTTGTATCCTCCGACCAAGAGTCTGAAGCTCCAGGACACTGCCCTTGAGGCGGTAGAGGTGGGATTCCTCGCTGAGTCCGAGGGAAAAACCGAACCTGGAGGGTAAACAGATGATGATGATGATGATGATGATGAAAATTCACGATTTAAGAATAGTTTAAGAGTTTCTGAAATAGTATTGGGAAGACTAGATTAAAATCCCATTTAGATTACAGAAATGACGAGTAATGTGCCACGATATAATACACGTCCATCGTTACTAAATACGGTTTAGCATAGGACAAAAATGCACATTTTCTGTTTTCATAATTGAAATAGTAACCATATTCTACGCACAATTCCTCACCATTTTCTTATGGACGAAGTGGAAGAGAGTGGAAAATATTTCTTTACTTTTTCTTGTATTTCATTCTCACTTCAGAGCTGCCTTCGAAGTTAAAAAGCTTGCCACATTACATATCACTTATTGTTATGTTGTTACAATTACCGAGCTCGGTAGCTGCAGTTGCTACCGGTATCCAGTGGGTTTGAACTTCACTGTCGTCAGCTCTGAATATGGTTTTCTGTGGGTTCCCGTTTTCACGCCAGACAAATGCTGGGGCTGTACCTTGCTTTCCACTCCAAGCCCTTTCCTGTCCCATCGTCGCCATAAGACCTATCTGTGTCGGTGTGACGTAAAGCAACTTGTAAAATAAAAAAGCTAATTTCATGTAAGAATACAAATCAATCCCTTCACCATTTCTAGAACGCTATGCCCTAAGTTGTCGCTTTCTGAGTTCTGAGCCTACGTACGATCCAATAATTAGAATCACATTTTAAAAAATGAAACTAGGATGCTTAATTGAGGATGTTCCATCCAATTTGAATCGATTAATTCCAATTATTTCACAAAGAACCATATAAAGTGTCGATTGCAATAAGAATACAATGAGAGAATTGTCATTTGAAACTGTCGTGGTTCCATGGACTGGGAGTCTTGTACCAGTCGCACCCGATTGACGTCCTCTTTGTTCAGAAATATATTGTATAAAAGAGAGCCGGCTGAAAGACAGTGCGTTGGTAACCTTGAAGGAGGGGGAAATCTTATTAAATAATTTGTATTGTATACACGTACTCATACTTTTTCAGAGAAAGATCCATTCAAGGTGGTAAAACCGTGCTTCGTCCATCCAAAAGGTCATGGACTCGATTTCCATCCATGAACATAGGACATCTACAAGGACATGTACAACCGGGCGAGTTGGCCGTGCGGTTACGAGCGCGCGGCTGTGAGCTTGCATCCGGGAGATAGTGGGTTCGAAACCCACTGTCGGCAACCCTGAAGATGGTTTTCCCTGCTTTCCCATTTTCACAGCAGACAAATGCTGGGACTGTACCTTAATTAAGGCCATGGCCGCTTCGTTCGCACTCCAAGCCCTTCCCTATCCCATCGTCGCCATAAGACCTATCTGTGTCGGTGCGACGTAAAGCAACTAGCAAAGAAAGGACATCTACAAACACAATCGCTATTACTCGAAAGGCGCATGATCTTGCACCAGAAATGAGTAATGGATTAATTCCGAGGGAGAAAATTAGCGGAGCGGAGTAAACCACTATATCACGCCTGGTACCGGGGTTACGAATAGTGGAAGCCTGTACATTCCACTCGAGCAGAAGTCCTTATAGATTTGATCTTACCAATGCTAACTCCATTATTTTATTTCTGTATTCAAATTATAAATTCAAAGAAAAAATACATTTCAACTAATGTACATCGACTCCTGTTAACTGGATTACTCTCCTACTTGTCCTGTCAAACAGGAAGTTGTGAGTAGTTTGGTTTACGGCCTATTATTATTATTATTATTATTATTATTATTATTATTATTATTATTATTATTATTATTATTATTATATGTTATCTGTTTTACGTCTCACTAACTGCTTTTACGGTTTATGGAGAAGCTAAGATACCGAAATGTTGTCCCTCGGGAGTCGTCTTACGTGCCGGTAAATCTACCGACACGCGACTGGTGTATTTCAACACCTTTATTCCGTATAGACAATTGTTTCGCCTTTTTACAAAGTGTGGGTGAGAAGAGCCTTCGTATGGTTTAAAGTTCTTTGACCACATCATTCAAGGTGGACTTTGCAAGTTCTCGGAAACTCTGTCATCTCGACTTATGAAACCGATATTTTCTATTGTTCAGCTTTCCAGATCATAGGCATTATAGATGGAGAAAACAAAGCGAGCAATGAATGAAAGCGAACAGAAATAAAAAAATAGACCGCTATTTACGACTGTCTTATTTATACGGCCGGCCCCGTGGTGTAGGGGTAGCGTACCTGCCCCTTACCCGGAGGTCCCGGGTTCGATTCCCGGCCAGGACAGGGATTTTTACATGGGCCTGAGGGCTCGTTCGAAGTCCACTCAGCCTACGTGATTAGAATTGAGGAGCTATCTGACGGTGAGATAGCGGCCCCGGTCTAGAATGCCAAGAATAACGGCCGAGAGGATTCGTCGTGCTGACCACACGATACCTCGCAGTCTGCAAGCCTTGGGGCTGAGCAGCGGTCGCTTGGTAGGCCAAGGCCATTCAAGGGCTGTAGTGCCATGGGGTTTGGTTTGGTTTGTTTTTCTATTTATAGGACGACACTTCATTGTGCTAAAATATAAACTGTGTTGATATTCTTGAGAGCACGTTTATTTTGAGCTATAACTCCGATTTTTCAACACTTTCCTAAGGAAAAAAGAAGTTGGCAAATAAAAAGTAAAATGCCACCGTACTGACGAGGGAAGTATTTGTGTTCAAATGATCCGAATTCCATGCAAATTGGTGGGAAAGCTCAAATATGGTCGCTAAGAACGCCTGTAGGATTGCTTTTTGCGTGAAATTACGCATTTGATAAAACGAGTAACTTAAGTAAAATCATACTATGAAGTTTGTTCGCAACTTTGAAAATGACAGGGAAAGCACCCTCTAGTAATGAATGGTGTTATCAATACAAGCGTACTAGATAAAAGGTGGATTACTTACCTAGTCACACTCAAGTGATGAAATGGACGAGACGTCCCTCCGTACATCTACAGTCAAATATCAAATTGGAGATGGGGGTTTTCAGTGAAGTGTTCGACGCATAATGCAGCGTAACAATCACACTTGAGAGTATCCACATCATTGCACATACCATCTTCAAACGTCGTAGCATACAGTTATGTTAAAAAATGTGCTTTACGTTCCAACAATATAGATAGGTCTTATGGCGACAATGGGATAGGGAAAGACTAAGAGTGGGAAGGAAGCGGCCGTGGCCTTAATTAAGGTACAGCCCCCAGCATTTGCCTAGTGTGAAAATGGCAAACCACGGAAGAACGTCTTCAGGACTGCCGACAGTGGGGATCGAACCCACTATCTCCCGAATGCAAGCTCACATCTACGTGACCCAAACCGTGCAGCCACTCGATCGGTTGCATAATGTTACTAACCGCAATTACTTGAAGTTACTCGTGCAATTAAATGTGTAGTTCTTACATAAAAAAAGAACCCTACAACCGTTTTCAGCGTCTATATTCCTACCAATTTTCGTGTAATTTGGAGCGTTCGTACACAGATACTGCCCTCGTAAGCCGTGATCAAACTTGAACTCAGGACGTCTGAGCCAGTCAACTCGGTATTTACATTATTATTATTATTATTATTATTATTATTATTATTATTATTATTATTATCGTCGTCATTGCCGAACTCTACGTCGGGTCGCCTGTTGTACCTGCCCTGACGGTGAAGAGAGTAAAAATCATGAAATTTGTTGACTTATGTATCCAAATTCAAGTTGGTGTCATATCGAAATGAGGCTGTAGAAGGGGTGAGACTCACCTGACAACAGACGGTATTCCAGGACATGTCCACACTATGTACCACTTGTCTCACTTACACACTACTTCTTGAAGGACTGGTGGGACCCATCGCCTTGCATGTCCACCAGCACAGCACCCCTTCCCTACCTCCCCCCGCCCCCTGCTGATCCTGTTAGTGCTCCACTGGTGTGGAAAACACAGACGTCACTTCCGAGCGCACGTGACACACGAGGGGAATTCACCGTACGGTTCTGGGTTCGATTTGTCTTAAGTGCACGTCTTCTTGGGACTATTCCAAGAAACACACTGTTGCTTTCAACCATACTCCACTGCTTACAAATATTTAATAATGTAAAAAATAAATAGAATTTCGTATTCTAAATGTCCTTATGTTAAATAATCTTCCAATCGAGCACCTTTTATCAGAAACTGAGCTTCCTATTGAATGGGAAAGTTCGACTAATGAGTCCAGGTCAATTGTCAAGCGCTGTTGGTTCTTCATTGATTGTGTGTATGTTGACCTCAGCCTGAAGGCTGGTTGGATCCTCAAGAGATCAACCATTAGCTGTCGTAGATGGCCTAGGCATCACTGAAGAGGCGTACTAGGGAAATGAGAAGTGAGGTAGTTTCCCGTTGCTTTCCTCACTGAGCCAGAAGATGCTATTACACATAGTCTGCCAAGCCCACTGAAATGCATGGGATAACCTACCCTATGAGCAACATTTTCACACCATTCATAGCAGAGTCTGGCTGCATAAGGAATGGCATTGCTAGCATCGCTCATACCTCAGTCACTTTCATATTGTCAAAGCCAAGTATAAGACAGAGACAGATCAATGAAAGTAACAAAATTGCTCTAGCCCGTACCACAAGACATAGTGCACTGTAAACACGAAGTCTCGCCAGCAAATGCATCTTCATTCATTATTTCATTATTATTGATTCGGAACAAAGACAAAAATTCCAACAGGGCTGTGATGAGGTTACGGGTGCAAGATTTGAGGTAGAGAACGTTTCACGTGATAGGCAATGTCGATATAAACTACCTAGACAGATAACTTTTTAAATTTCATGTGGCTATTGCTAGCCTGAAGCAGCCCTTGTAAGGCAGACCCTCCGACATGGGTGGGCGGCATCTGCCGTGTATGGGAATCTGCGTGCTATTGCAGTAAAGGATAGTGTTGTGTGAGTTGAAGGGACGTTGCGGACACCACAATAAACCAGTCTCCGAGCCAAAGGAATTAAGGCTAAAACCTCCGACCCATCCGGAAATCGAACCCGGGGCCCTCTGAACCGAAGGCGACTATTCTGACCATTCAGCCAAGGAGCCGGACACCTAGACAGTAGTGGTCTGAATGTTATTGCTGACACTCCATTTTCAAATTCTGAACAAATTTACATTTCTTGAAAGGCCACGAGGTATTGGGGGGCAGTAGGAATAATCACCGCAAAACTCTCTTCACGGCGCTCGGCCACCTTAACTCTGAGACGCTCCTATTAAGTCTTTTTGACGCTCGATATAGGTGACTTTGAAATTCTGATAAGCTGATTATTTTATTGTCGTGAATTAATTTTCAATTATCTGAAGCCATTTATTGATTTTATGTACATTTTACTAAAGAAAGGAATTCTTTGCAATTCTTCGCAGCACAACTTTCTCAGATGTTCACTATTTGGTTTCTTTCGACGCATACGTGTTCACCTCACTGAGACGAAAATACCCCTGTAGGTAGGGGTGGCAAAATAACACCCACGGTGTCCGCTGCCTGTCAAAAGAGGCGACTAAAAGGGGCACCATGGGCTCTTAACTTGGGAGCGTGGTGGTGGTGATTATTGTTTTAAGAGGAAGTACAACTAGGCAACCATCCTCTATTTAACACTAATCAGAGAGAAGAAATGGAAGGGGTCCGACACTTCGAAAAATGAAGATATCGGCCAAAGGAAGACAAGGGCCACGAAGGGCGTGAAAATGAAAGACTCCCTAGCCTTCGCAAAACCTAATAGCGTCGGGGTCGGAAAAGAACAAGAGTTGACCAAGGGAGGTCGGATAGGATAGATGAAAGTGAGGAGCCTGTCACAAGTAAGTGGAAGCAATGCCAGGACTCAGCTGAGGGCCCCGTGGTCGCCAACCCACGCTCCAGAGTTCAGAGCCCCTGGGGCCCCTTTTAGTCGCCTCTTACGACAGGCAGGGGATACCTTGGGTGTTATTCTACCGCCCCCACCCACAGGGGGATGGGAGCGTGGGTTGGCGACCATGGGACCCTTAGCTGAGTCGTGGCATTGCTTCCACTTACTTGTGCCAGACTCCTAACTTTGATCTGTCCTATCCGACTTCCCTTGGTCAACTCTTGTCCTGTTCTGACCCCGATGGTATGTTTACTAGGCCTAGAGAATATTTTATTTTCAAGTCCTTCGTGGTCCTTGTCTCTCTTTGGCCGATACCTTCAATTTCAATGTAACGAATCCCTTCCGTGCTTTCGCTCTGATCTGTGTTCGCAGAGGATGGTTGCCCAGTTGTACTTCCTCTTAAAACAATAATCATCACCACCACCACTGAGACGAATAAAATGACATCTCACACAACGTGGTATCACGCCGGAATCCAGAGTTACACTATTTTGTTTCTTTTCTTTCAATTTGCTTTACGTTGCACCAGGTCTTATGGCGACGATGGGATAAAAAACGCCTAGGAGTGGAAAGGAGGCGACTGTGGCCTTAATTAAATTACAGCCCCAGAATTTACCTGGTGTGAAAATGGGAAACCACAGAAAACCATCTTCAAGGTTTCCGACAGTGGGGTTCAAACCCACTATCTCCCGGATGCAAGCTCACAGCTGCGCGCCCATAACCGCACTGCCAACTTGCCCGGTACACTAATTATTAGCCGCGAGCTTGGCAATTTTAGTATATCACGATGCGAGCTCGTGAAGTGAACGCATCTCGATACAGTCGTTTAGAGACAAAAAACACACGGTAGGGTAACAGCCCCTTGTGGTCCAGTGGGCTTCATACTATCTGGATCTACAATATAGTCAATTAAGATAATGCGCCCAATAGTGCACTGTCTCTTCTTTTTATCGCGCACTGTCCGGCTCCATGGCTAAATGGTTAGCGTGCTGGCCTTTCGTCACAGGAGTCCCGGGTTCAATTCCCGTCAGGGTCGAGAATTTTAACCATCATTGGTTAATTTCGCTGGCACGGAGGCTGGGTGTATATGTCATCTTCATCATCATTTCATCCTCATCACGACATGCAGGTCGCCTAGAGAATATTTTATTTTCACGTCCTTCGTGGTCCTTGTCTCTCTTTGGCCGATACCTTCAATTTCAAAGTAACGAATCCCTTCCGTGCTTTCCCTCTGATCTGTGTTCGTAGAGGATGGTTGCCCAGCTGTACTTCCTCTTAAAACAATAATCATCACCACCACCACTGAGATGAATAAAATGACACCTCACACAACGTGGTATCACGCCTCGGATACTCCCGGCACTAAAAGCCATTATATCATCTGTAATTGGAGAATTAAATAAACAAATAAAATCAAATCAAATTTCATTTCATCGCAGAGTACCTACCCTTGTACCTATTTGGATAGCTAGTTGCGTCAACCAGACGTGGGGGTCCTTTATCAATTTCTGCCACTGCGAAGAAGAAAACCACGTTTTGTTCGGGATAAATCCAATAGTTTTAAGAAACTGAGTCGTTTCGGAATTTATTCTTGAGAAGGATTTTTGTACGTGTTAGTAAATCTTCTTACATGAGGAGACCATGGGACCATGGGACTTTTATTGTACGTTTCCTTTCTTTTTTTCCACAACTTTCTTAGGCTGGAAATAGCCCATTTTGAACTGACGCTCCACATATAAGTAAGGGTTTGTAAATTACTGTCATGAGCTCCATATCCTTAGCGTATGTGTGAAGTTTTGTTCCTTAACCTGTGTCAGTACCGTCTTTGTACCGTTGTGGGCCTGTTTTTAATAAAGTGGGATTAGGGACAGTGGTCTGTATTTTAGACACAATACCACCATTTGATTGAAATTGAGGTTGGATGGTGCTTGCGGTACTATTGCTGAGTGTAGGATTGTAAAACACTTAATTCTTATAAATTGGCGGTGAGTGAAGAAAGTTCTATAAAGGCCTTTCCAGAGAAGATTTCAACCCAATATTAACTACCAGAAGAGTTTTCCCTCCCTTTGGACTTTTGACGATGTATCGGTGCACAGTATGTTTAGCAGCTCACTTAAATTACATTTTCCATTAGTATCAAAAGAGGACAGATACTAAATGACTTTGATGAAACTGGTAATGGTATTTTAAAATCTATTTCTATTGAGAAATGTCACGTACTATTTCTAGTAGCGCTCGTAAGGAACAAGGAGTTTGAGTCGTGATAGTGGAGTAATTTCGTCACTCGCTTCTCACCAAGCCGATCGTGGTTCGAGTCCTGGCCAATACAAAGGGGGTTTTTGAATTGAAAAGCCGTGTCCTTGTGGTTTAGATTCACCGTAAAATTGGAGGTCCCGTGGCTTTCATCGCGATATCAACAATGAAGCAAAAGAACCCGTGATTCTTCGCTATATGGAACGGGGACACTCTCTCACCGTCAGATAGCTCCTGATCTCACGTAGACCGAGGCTGAATAGACCTCGAACCAACCTTCAGATACTGGTAAAAATCCCTAATCTGCCCGGACTTCAAACCCTAGGCCCCTAGACCGCGGGGGAGGCCAAAATAAAAAGATCTCATTAAAAGCATGTCCTTTAGACATATTTTGTCATATATTTGAAATGATGAAATTGGCAAGTACGTTTAAGCCCCGTAATTTCTCCTTAAAATGTTTTCTTAAGAACGCGACGACTTCGATACATCCAAAAAGATACCCCACACCCACTTAAGCAACCTGTCCAACCTCGTGCCAAATCTCCTAACGACATTGGTTTACGAGATTAGACACACTGGGAAGTTACTCCTTAGGCTGAGGTCTGCAACCCACAGTACACATCTATTGGCGTGTTCTGGGACCTCGTGCGTGGTAGTTTAGAGACCGAGGGTATGCATAACCAATGTTATTTTTCTTCTACTAATTATATTAAAGTTTTACGTCAATTATACTGACCTAGTGTCGAGATGGATTCCATATGGCATCACATAATGTATTATAGAATTTCCCTAGATCTTTCCTTCTTTCTTTCTTTCTTTCTTTCTTTCTTAATCCGTATATCCTCCAGGGCTGATTTTTCCTTCGGAATCAGCGAGGTATCCCACCTCTACTGCCTCAAGTGCAGTGCCCTGGAGCCTGGGACTTTGGGTCGAAGGAATAAAACTGGGAAAGAGGACCAGTACCTCCCTAGGCTGCCTCATCTGCTATACTGAACAGGGACCTTGTGCGGGGATGGGAAAATAGGAAGGGATATACAAGAAAGAGGGAAAGAAGCGGCCGTGGCTTTAAGTTAGGTACCATCCCGGCATGTGCCTGGAGAAGTGCGGTAACTACGGGAAACCACTTCGAGATTGGCTGATGTGGGAAGCGAACCCCTCTCTATTCAGTTGTCCGGAGGCTGAGTGGACCTCGTTCCAGCCCTAGTATCACTTTTAATATGTCGTGGTAAAGCCAGAAATCGAGCCCGGGCCTCCGGGGTTGGCAGCTAATCACATTAACCACTAGCCACTGCGCCACAAAGACCGACTCCCTAGAATCAATGTGAAAAATATAACTAGCCTATCTTGGGATGGTATTTCAGTAGAGTGGATTAAACCCATTCTAGCCCAAGCTATGTAGAGTTCACTCAGTCAGTTGGTTATGCAGAGCTGTGAGCTGGCTTTCAGAAGACGGTTATTTCGACCCCATATATCAATCAATAACCTTGAGGATGGTTTCCCCAGGGTTTCAATTTTCACACCAGGCAAATGCCGGGACTTTGACCATAATTACGACCATGTCACTCGCTGCCATCTCAGTCCTTATCCTGTCCTAGCCCAGTGTCGACCAAAAAAAAAAAAAAAAAAAAAAAAACCTTACCTGCGTTAGAGATAGAATTTAGTGATGGGAAGAGATTTTTCCATGGATATTACCAAAATTCTATACCCTGAAGATAAAACTAGTCCGCCTCTGTGGTGTAGTGGTTAGTGTGATTAGCTGCCACCCCCGGAGGCCCGGGTTCGATTACCGGCTTTGCCACGAAATTTGAAAAGTAGTACGAGGGCTGGAACGGGGTTCACTCAGCCTCGGGAGGTCAATGAGTAGAGGTGAGGTTCGATTCCCACCTTAGCCACCCTGGAAGTGGTTTTCCATGGCTTCCCACTTCTCCTCCAGGCGAATGCCGGGATGGCACCTAATTTAAGGCCACGACCGCTTCCTTCCCTCTTCCTTGTCTCTCCCTTCCAATCTTTCCCCTCCCCCCCCCCCCCGGCAAGGCCCCTGTTCAGCATAGCAGGTGAGGCCGCCTAGGCGAGGTACTGGTCATCCTTCGCGGTTGTATCCCCGACCCATAGTCTGAAGTTCCAGAACACTGCCCTTGAGGCGGTAGAGATGGGATCCCTCGCTGAGTCCGAGAAAAAACCGACCCTGGAGCGTAAACAGATAAAGAAGAAGAAGATAAACCTAAGATATCTATCTTCCTTCGAACTTTTCCACGCTGACGCGAATGTCATCGTCAGCAGATACAAGGCAAGTCCTTGTGAAATGTTTTAAAATTCTATAAACAAATATGATAAGGACATTTGTCAAAATACTCTCTTAACTATAAATTACATCATAGATAATATAGGTCTACTACATACACTATGTAGTACATTTTGGTCTCTAGATTACTTCCTAGTACTGCTGGACCGGGCGAGTTGGCCGTGCGATTAGGAGCGCGCAGCTGTGAGCTTGCATCCGGGAAACAGTGGATTCGAGCCCCACTGTCGGCAGCCCTAAAGATGGTTTTCTGTGGTTTCCCATTTTCACACCAGGCAAATGCTGGGGCTGTTCCTTAATTAAGGCCATGGCCAATTCCTTCCCATTGCTAGGCCTTTCCCCTCCCATCGTCTCCATAAAACCTATCTGTGTCGGTGCGACGTAAAGCTAGTTGCAAAAATATATATATACTGCTGGAAAGGACAACGTTGTAAATTGGTAGGAACTAAAACTCACGATAAATGTTAAGTTCTAGGGAATATATATTTAGATCTTACTGATGAACAGGAAAGGCAGCATGGATAAGTATTATCCGGAAAATTCATGGCCCAAGAGTGGAACCTACCGACTGAAAGCGAACTCTGAATTGTATCAACAGTTGGAAACGGCTAACACTAGCATGCGGCTGAAGTTCCGTGGGCACCTTCTGGGAATGGACACCGGCAGGCTTACGAAGATGATCTGATCCATCGAAAGTTACAAGACTGGATGCATGTGGCTCAATGAAAAAAGACTTAGCTTCCGCTGGGTTTTCTGATACTGATGTCTCAGACCGCCCCAAAGTTTGTAAAGTGGTAAACTCGTGGTCTCCTCTACTAAAGGTTGTTAAATCTCGCAAACCTCTTTCACAGGAAAGAAAGGAAAAATGGATAGGAGGACTCAAGATGAATTGGGAACGAAAGCGAGTATCCAGAAACAATTAATCATAAGGCTCCCTAGTGGGCTTAAATCATTAATAGAAACTGAATATTTAAAAATAATGAATGGCATTAAAAATAATATACATTTAGTAAAATAAGTATTCGTCTCACCATAGTCTTACAGTTTAAGTATATATAACATTTACAAATAAACAAAAAGAAAATGTTTAATTTTACACCAAACAAGTATTCGTTTGCAATACATAATACACATTTCTGCGGTCTTCAATACCAGGTCGGTCCTCTTTTTGATTTCTTGCAATTTCCTTGGCCCTGATTTGGCTAGGTTGGCAGTTGTTTCTGCTGATATCGTTCTCCATTCGTCCAACAATGCTTTCTTCAGATCATATTTGTTTGACATGCCGTGTTTTTGTGTTCTTACTTCTACAAAATTCCGGAAATTCTCAATAGAATTTATGTCCGACGATTGGTAGTGGGGGGCTGTTACAATCCAGTGTGGAGTGTTGTACAACAACCAAAGCTTTGTGTTGAGGGCTATATGTTTAGGGTCGTTATCATGGGTGAAGATGTAGTCCTAGTAAGTCCCACTCCTGGGAAGGCTGGTTGCTGTACTGTTTGTGATCCATGTTACCATCAATAAAACACAGTTCACCAACACCATTAGCACTCATATAAGCCCATACAAGTACGGATCCCCCACCGTGTTTAACTGTAGCCGTGAGGGGCAAATATTCGTTTATAGGAAGGGGAATTAGAGATTGGATTAACTTACAAAGGCAGATGTTCAATAAATTTCCGATTTCTTTGTAATCATTAAAGAAAAGGCTAGGAAAACTACAGATAGGCAGTCCACCACCTAGGCCACAGCCCTAAATGCAGATCACTAGAGTTGGGCCCAAGAGAGTTGAAGTCTGATATTTGAGCGCCGAAAGCAGTAACTGCGAAGTACGCTGCGTTGTCATAGTTACCTCAGTCTGCGGCATATCACTCTTTCATACAGGCTGAGATGCAATTCAATAAACTTAGACTCGTTTCTAAGCTCGTGCTAATAATTCAGGCATTTAAGAAGAACACGTCATTGCCGATAGATATGAGATTTCATAATCACTAAAATGACAATAACCTCATGTTAAATAGAGTATAGAACTGTACAACTAGCTACTGATTAACTTACAAAAAATAAACTAACAACGAAAATAATATTCATGAAACAAACACGTAAATAATTACATAAAGCAGCAACAGCTAACACAGTACTACTCCGAGTAATATCACAAAAGCGACTGAGAGCAAGCCAACCCACGTGCCGATAGCATTCTTAAATGTGGCATCGCTGTTATCGTTGCCATAGCAACAGACCATTTTCGAGCAGCGTTAGTCAATTTTTTCTCGCCGGTGGCGCTAAACGTCAGACTCCAACTATCGTGGGCCCAACTATAGCGATTGATTGATTGATTGATTGATTGATTGATTGATTGATTGATTGATTGATTGATTGATTGATTGATTGATTGATTGATTGATTGATTGATTGATTGATTGATTGATTGATTGATCGATTGATTCGCCCATCAGACCTCAAAATATTGAAATTACTTTCATCTGTAAATACAACCTTCTTCCAGAAATCACAGGCATCTTTTTGATGCTCATTGGCACAGGCAAGTCGCTTTCTTCTGTTAATCTTACAGATTTAAGTTTTTCTTCGGGCTGTTTGGCCATTATACCCAGCTTCATGAAGTACATTTCGTACTGTTTGTGACATAACATGCTTGCGAATTTCACTTTCCACTTGAGACCTAAGCTAACCATCGTCGTCTTGGTTTCTCACTGTAATTTCTATCGTCGTACTCTGCTCTGAATCTCTGTTGTTGGAAATGAATAGGATCTGAGAGCACGTTTCCGTGTACGGCATCGACCGAGTGAGCACAACTACAGTACATTTAGAAAAAATGACTGTCATAATGGCGTGAGCCTACAATGTTCGCTATTGAGCAGTGCACGGTGTACTCAACACATCATCCAGCTCATTTTCCAATCATGCTTGCAACAATAGGAAGCTGCGTGTTTACAATAAGACAATGCCTGCCTTCGTACTGGTACAAAGCGCGATATACAGTACGTTCTTTACGTAAGTGTCCGACTCGTTGGCTGAACGGTCAGCGTACTGGCCTTCGGTTCAGAGGGTCCCGGGTTCGATTCCCGGCCGGGTCGGGGATTTTAACCTTAATTGGTTAATTCCAATGGCACGGGGGCTTGGTGTATGTGTTGCCTTCATCATCATCATCATCATCACGACGCGCAGGTCGCCTACGGATGTCAAATAGAAAGACCTGCACCTGGCGAGCCGAACCCGTCCTGGGATATCCCGGCAGTAAAAGCCATACGAAATTTCATTTCATTTTACGTAAATAAAATGTACCCTTCCTGGAACATTGACCCCTTTAATTCCCGTTAGTGTATATACAATATGTAAAGTTTATTTCGGAATACTTCGCCGGATAGTAACATCTGTATGTTTACACTTTAATTAAAAATAGACCTTCAGCCAGAGCTCTGAAGAAAACTGGCAAGTATATCAGAATAATTAATTTGGTCGTAAAATATTCAACAAGTTCGAATCAAGAATTGATTTTACTTGGAAGTAATACTTCACTGTTATTTAAATAAATTTAGTCGAAATATGGCTGGTATTATGTATAGAGAATTTTGGACATGTGACTTAAAACTAAATATTTACCAAATTATACACTGACGAGCAAAACTTAATGTGTATATTTGCTACCAGTAAAATTTATAAGTTATAAATTCCAAATAATAATAATAATAATAATAATAATAATAATAATAATAATAATAATAATAATAGTACTAGCCTGAGTGGATCAGACTGTAGAAGCATGATCCTTTGAGCCCAAGTTGGCGGGTTCGATCCTGGCTCAGTTTGGTGGTATTTCAAGGTGCTCAAATACGACAGCCTCGTGTCGGTATATTTAGTGCCACGTAAAGAACTCCTGCGGGACAAAATTCAGGCACTTCGGTGTCTCCTAAACTGTCAAAATGTACTCAGTGGGACGTAAAACTATAACATTATTATTATTATTATTATTATTATTATTATTATTATTCTTTCGAATGGGCCACCAGAGGACCACGTGCCAATTTCAATTCCTTCTTCTTTGTTCTTTCCTTTTCTTCCAGTACGCTTTCATTTGTTCACTATGTTTCTTCTTTCTGTCTTCAGATCACTTTGAACCAGTCTTTTTTACTTTCCTACCTTGGAATCCTTCTATTTTCAATACTTTTTCTCGAAAGCCTTCTCTATTATTTATTTCTTCTGTTGTTATATTGTTTTTTCTAAATCCTTTCTTACTTCATTGACCCAGCTTGTCGTTGATTTCTTACCCCACAAATATCTGAAAATCTTACTGGTTAATCTACTATCTTGCATTCGATATAAATGTCCAAAAACCATAAGTCTCCTTTTCCTCATTACATCTGATATATTTTCTATTTTTTTATATATTTCCGCATTACTTCGTAATTTCCAACCTTCTGCTGTGTTTTGTGGGCCTAATATTTTCCTCATGATTCGCCTTTCTAGTATTTCTAGTTTATCTAAATTATAGTTTAATGCCAGACATTCGCTTGCATATAGGCATTCTGGCTTCACTTCTGTGTTGTAATACCTTATTTTTGCATTTTTGGATAGGCATCTTTTATTGTAGATATCTTTGGTGACACCATAAGCTCTCTCCATTTTATGTACCCTCTCCTCTACTGCAGACTTTTCTAAACCATTTTCTTGGATTATTTCCCCTAGATATTTGAATTTTTTATTATTATTATTATTCAACTTCGCTAATCGGCCAACTAGGGACCACGATAAGCCTCACTTTACATTCTGGGATTTGTTCATTTCTCGCTTGATCCACATCGTCTTCATTAGTTCACTGTGTTTAGCACGACGTTCTTATGTCCATTTAGCACCAGTTGCTATTATTATTATTATTATTATTATTATTATTATTATTATTATTATTCTCCGACTCATTGGCTGAATAATCAGCATTGAAGCCTTCAGTTCAGAGGGTCCCGGGTTCGATTCCTGGCCGGGTCGAGGGTTTTAATCATGTCTGATTAATTTTTCTGGCTTGGAGACTGGGTGTTTGTGGTTTTTTCAACACTTTCCCCTTCATGTTCATTCAACACATTACACTATCAAGCATCACACAAACACGCTTTAGTGATTACATCCCTCCATGTAGGGGTGCGACACAGTTCGCACTCGCGAGCCCATAGATGTGGGAACAGCGGTAGATTATTATTATTATTATTATTATTATTATTATTATTATTATTATTATTATTATTATTATTAAATGTACGCCAACGTAATATACTAAAAAATTCTTTTCTGTCCCATTTGTGTTTACCCAGTTTTGTGAATATATTATGTTTTCAGTAACTCACTCCATACAGTAGAGCACTATAAATGACGTTTGCAATCCAGTGTTTGTGGAGATGTGGCCCAAGATCTCCCTCCTCTCGAGCACACCCTCACCTTATCACAATTATCCTCATCATTCCAGTGACTGCACTATGAAGGGTGTCCTTACGTAATCTCCGCACCTGTGTTTACCATCGTTCACTCGCTCAATTGTTGCAAACTTCTTTTGTTGTGTGGACGACGTGTTTGCTCTAGCGACCTGCTGCAGGCGTGGGGTGTGAGGTCGGCTGTAAGGACGATCAGTAGTCGCTAGAATAGCGACATCCTTCCTGCCAATAATACTCGCATGTGCCTCTTGATCGTTGTAAATTAATAATTACACTGCTTTATTTGAGGGGATTACAACCATAGTGACGTAAGTGCACTAATGTAATATTTAAAAATATATTGATATAAATAAAATCGTAACGACCATGTGTCTGTACATTGAATATTTCGGGGAAATTTTCGTACAGTCGTCCGTTTCAGGTCTGCGTATTTTTTTTAGCTTTGGTGTTTGTCGATTTGTCTGTTTGTCTGAGTTCTTTAAAGTAGAAAACTGCTGGATATATTTATACCAAACTTCATATTTAAAATCTACTTGTCCTTGGGTAGGTTTTAGGGCCAAATTCATTTCTAAATCCCTGAATGGACTGGAGGGTTTATAGGAGGTTCGAAACAGTGATTTTACACTCCCACAAAATGTACATGATCAACCTTAATAAATATTTGTTAAATTAATTCTATCGAATGATTGTGTACAACAAACGTTTGGGTATATTTTATTTCCGTTACTTTATGTTCTATACGTATTTATCTAAGGACTGTAAATAACGGAGATGCTTACTAAAAATCGGATTTTTAGTCCTAGTCTCGTGGAATACTTGATGCATGTCACTTCAAGGTGCGTTGACGGGAAGAACTAAAGAGCCATTTTACTTTTTTCGATACAACAAATAATAAGGGAGGTTATCATCAACGATGGGTTTCATTAGTCTTCAGCCACCGAGCTCGATAGCTCCAGTAGCTTAAGTGCGGCCAGTATCCAGTATTCGGGAGGTAGTGGGTTCGAAACCAACTGTCGGCAGTCCTAAAGATGGTTTTCCCATTTTCACACCAGAAAAATCATGAGACTGTACCTCAATTAAGGCCACGGCCGCTTCCTTCCCACTCCTAACCCTTTCCTATCCTATCGTCGCCATAAAAACCTATCTGTGTCTGTGCGACGTAAAGCCACAGCGCCAATCCAGTGGCCAGAGAAACAACAGAATATAACCGAGAATTTCACACAACTTCCGGCCAGTAATTGTACCGTACTCTCTAAGCATCCTTATTCTGTCTCCATTTTGTTCATTTTTATCGTACTTCACGTTGCTGCCGCGTGCTTTCGTAGAAAAATATGTTTAACATGCCGTATTAAACGCTTGAATTCAGGCATGTAACTTCACATAAATTAATTAAGGAAACATGTAATCCATTGCAAATTCCATTGTGAAGAACGGGTACAAGTGATAGTTTTTAATATTTTTCATATTTCGATATATCTGGCATAAAAGTTACTGGAATATATGGTCTATTAAGAGATATAGTGAACCAAGTCCACATTTTAATACCTGATGCATAAGTTATAGGAAACTGTTCTGTTCGCTGTCATAGTGAACCAAGTCACTGAAGATATCTTTGTAAAGAACAAGTTGTTGTTTATTTCACAACCGTACTGAGACAAGTCCGTATTGTAGTAGTGGTAGGCTATATTATAAGTAAGGAAAATGGCTAACAATAATTTTGAATCAAAAACATTCGAGCACCTAAGGTTGTGAAATTACCAGCCACCCCAGTAGGGCTGTGGGCCCATCAGTTGGATTGCTACACCTTTCCAAGACGCTGGCGGCTAGTGCGCCGTTGAGACACTACTACTAATACTACTTACAACCTTTCATTTCCCTCCCTGAAGGGGAGGGGCGGACCACGTGGTAGGTTACGCCTGTTCTCTGACCGGGAACTGAAACGCCACTGTGAGCCTCATCTGTAGGACAACGCGGTGACGGTGCACCAGGGAAGTATGTAGCCTACCTCCACTTGGATACATGCCTGCCTTTGGCTATTATTAAAAAATGACTTCCCGAAAGAAAACCTTAATTTAATTTCATCGATTACAAATGTTAAAAACATTCAAGCTCTTCAGACATTTTCAATCGCCTTTTCAATTGTAATCTCATCGCGCAGAATCTGTCCTTCGTTCATCATTAGAATTCTTAGATGAATTTAACCACGGTAACTGATAGCTTACTGGTTTAATTATTCAACTTTGTAAACTGAAAGGTACTGAAGAGAAATATAATTCAGTAGATAAAAGAAATGAGCGTTTTGAAGAATAAAGCCAGTTTTCAGCGACCTATGACACAAAAATCTCATGAAGAAATGTCTCCATAAAAGAACCGAGAATTCCAAAGAGTTAGAAATAAATACACTTCATTTCGAGGCGTGTGGTGCAGTGGCATGATAAATGTCAAATTCTTGAAAAATTAGGGTTGCATGCTGGCTTTAGGTAAGCTGAGACTCAGAAATGCAGACAGTGCAATCAAGATCTTAGCCAGAAAAGTGAGACAGGTTAGAGGAGGTGCAAAGAGAAGACTGGAGGATGCCTTTGGAGATGACGAAGGGTGCGAAGACTGTGCAGCAGAGATGTTTTAACTTTCAGCTCAGTTTTCCGTAAGTTTGACATTTTCAAATTGATGGAACATTTTTCTGAGCTTCTACTGGCTCTATCCGTCTGAAATGTTGAGGATATGTGCATTACTAGGCTCTAGATGTATTGAAATAGTTTTAATTCAAACCCAAATTAAGTGACAGTTTTAGAGGCCAAAATGTTCAGAAAATGTTTGAAAAAATATACTTAGGAAAAATTAATTTCTCTCTAAAAAACCCTTATAAAGAACAATTGTTTCAGTGCAGACACTACATCTGTGTGCATACCCTGTAAAAAATGGCCCTGTGGCCTACAGTAGTTTATGAGGAAAGATAGGAGATTCAGTTTCCCGGGGTGTAGCGGACGTTGGAGTGCAGTAGGACGCGCACATGCTCACCTGAAGAGTACTTACACTTCGTGCCAGAGCTTAATTTGTCAACACTATGCTTGAAATTTTGCTGGAACTTAGTTCTGAATTCGATTCATATGTCGCGTACGAGACAGAGATATTAATGTGCATGGCTTCAATGAGGGCTAAGTTAACGATAAGTGCATATTTAGAGAAAATAAAGACTCAGGGAGAACTTCCTTTTGCTAAGGAATTTTCGATTAAACCGTTAACAATTTAAAGAACGGCACATCACCAGAAACGATATTGACATTACATGATTTAATTCCTCGCCAAGTTCATTGGAACCGAAGAGAAGCTTTTCTTCCATGCTCACGTTGAAATTGACGTCCCAGAAAACTGTGGTCTGCAGGATCACGTGATTCAGGAACTGAGGGTTCAAACTGCGCTCTTGCATTCATTTCTGTTGTTTACAAAAATCTACCGTGACTCACCTGCGTCACCTTGCACCTCAATTCGTGCCTGACCTTATAGAGTTTAAAGAGACAGTGAAGCGCTAGGAATGTGCGTCCTGAAGAGGTGCGGTGTAGGTGGTTGGTGGCGGGGGCGGGGGCGGGGACGTATTTAATGTACTAGTGAATAAACTCGCACCGGTATCTGGCATTTAAGTGCTTCTAAATGCCAAGTGACTGCGCCAGGATTTAATCCACTAATTTGAAATATAAAATATGAGTAGTTCAACAAACTACACTACGTAGCTAGTTCCAACGTAAGAACTTAGCGAACATAGTGGTGAAAAATATTTGGTACATTTCCTTAGCCTACTCTATGGGTGAGAGCATAAGATACATCCACGGTATCCCCTCCCTGTCGTTAGAGTTCGCTAAAAGGGGCTCTCAATTTGGGAGCGTAGACTGGCGACCACGTGCTTCGTAATTTAACAAGGGGAAATATCATTCATACTTTTCACGCCGAAACCTACCTTGGAATTTCGATGACATAGGCGTCGTGTTACGAGAAGACCACGTTCAAAAAGTTAGCTGCCTGTTTCCACTGCAAGGCTCTAAAACTGGAATACTGTATGACCTGAGAGTAAGCGGCGCGGCGTAGCTGGACATCCTTGCCTCATTGGAGAGCGCCGCTCAACTGTTTGTTTGCCCACAGTGAAAGCTGTGGCGATTAGTGTTACTTTTCAATTGCTTATTGTTTCTGGGCCTTGCAGCTGCTCTTTTCTTTTTGCGTATGTGATCACGTTGCACAGCGATTAGTGTATGTCAGTGAAATATCAAGGTAGGTTTCGGCGTGAAGAGTGTGACACTTCCCTTGTAATTTCCACTTGTTTGCTCCGGTCTTCTTCCCTTGATCATTCCTATTCGACCTCCATTGCTCAACCGTCAATATCTTCTGATCCCAACGGTATTAGGTTATTGAGGTTCAGGGAGTCTTTAATGTTCACACTTTCTTGGGCCTTCGTTTTGTTATATTGATACCAAGTCCGGCTCTGTCACTAAATGGTAAGCATGTTGGTCTTCGATCCTTAGGGGTCACGGGTTCGATTCCCAGCTGGGTCTGGTATTGTAACTTTCATAAAGTTATTTCCTATGACTAGGGTACTGGGTAGAGCCCCATCTTCACAGATGCGCAAGTCGCCTACACGGCGTCAACTAGAAAGACTTGCATCACGCCTCTCCGGAGGCCACTCGACATTCAAACTGATACCATAATGCTTCGATTGATAACACCTCTTCCTTTGAGCCTGCCTCTTACCTGGAACCCTGAGTTCAAATCCCGGCCAGGTCGGTGATTTATATCTGGATCCGAGGGCTGGTTCGAGCTTCGCTCAGCTTATGTGAGAACATAAATAATAATGTTATTGTTCTTACGTACCACTAACAACTTTTTGACGGTTTTTGGAGACGCCGAGGTGCCGAAATTTTGTCCCGCAGTAGTTCTTTTACGTGCCATTAAATCTACCGACATGAGGCTGACGTTTTTAGCACCTTCAAAATCCATCGGACTGAGCCAGGATCGAAACTGCTAAGTTGGGGTCATAAGGCTAACGCCTCAACTGTCTGAGCCACTCGACCAGGCATATATGAGAACAATTGAGGAGCTGTCTGACGGTGAGAAAGCGGGCGCAGCTTAGAAAGCCAAGAATAACGGCCGAGAAAATTCGTCGCGCTGACCACTCACCACCTCGTAATCTCCAAACCTTCAGACTGAGCTGCGGCCACTTGATATGCCAAAGGCCAACAGGGTTGCAGTACCTTTCTTTTCCCTAGTCGTAGGCTTACTTTACCATAGTTGAAATCACAACCGGCATTGCATACTTCTTTAAAATAATATAGACAGTGGGTAGGAATCTTCAGTATAACAAAACTGTTCGTAACGCCTTCATTCATTCACTTCGTATCATTATTGCTATTATTATCATTATTTATTTATTTATTTATTTATTTATTTAATTATTCATTTATTTATTTTTATTTATTTATTTCTCAATCTGTTCACCGTCCAGGTTTGATTTTTCTCTCGGACTCAGCGAGGGATCCCACCTCTACCGCCTCAAGGGCAGTGTCCTGAAACGTCAGACATTGGATCGGGGATACAACCAGGAAGGAGGACCAGTACCTCGCCCAGGCGGCCTCACCTGCTATGCTGAACAGGGGCCTTGTGGGAGGATGGGAGAATTGGAAGGGATATACAAGGAAGAGGGAAGGAAGCGGCCTGGCCGTAAGTTTGGTACCATCCCGGCATTTGCATGGAGGAGAAGTGGGGAAACGATGAGGATGGATGAGGTGGGAATAGAACACCCCTCTTCTCTGTTGACCTCCCGAGGCTGAGTTGACCCCGTTCCAGTCCTCGTACCACGTTTCAAATTTCGTGGCAGAGCCGGGAATCGAACCCGGGCCTCTCGGGGTGGTAGCTAATACCAGTAACGACTACACCACTGAGGTGAATTATTATTATTATTATTATTATTATTATTATTATTATTATTATTATTATTATTATTATTATTATTAGGGTCTATTATTATTGCTAGTGGTTTTAACGTCACACTAGCATATCGAAGGTTTCTTTTTGGCCATGCAGGGTTTGGGAAAGTAGCGTCCGCAGCCTCGATTATGGTATAGCCCCAACATTTGCCTAGTGTGAAAATAGGAAACCACGGAAATATATTCTTTTACAATTTGCTTTACGTCGCACCGGCACAGATAGGTCTTATGGTGACGATGGGATAGGAAAGGACTAGGAGAGCGAAGGAAGTGACCGTGGCCTTAATTAAGGTACAGCCCCAGCATTTACATGCTCTTAAAAAGGGAAACCTCGGAAAACCATCTCCAGGGCTACCGACAATGAAGTTCGAACTCACTACCTCCCGAACACAAGCTGATAGCTAAGTGACCCAAAACACGAGGTCACTTGCTCGGTCCACGAAAATATCATCATCAGGGCTGCCGACGGTGTGATTCGAACTCACCATCCCCCGAATAAAAGCTCACAGTTACGCGACCCTAACCGCGCGGCCATCTCGCTCGGTCACTTCAGCACGCACTTTTTCCAGCAGTGAACATAACACGGTGAATGTGGTGATATCGGTTATTAGCCATAGTCTAGCCTATAATTAAGGTGAAGATGCTATGGTATGCGATCAGTGAGCTCAGGTGACGCCAGTGTCGGGTGTCTCGCGCTGCCCACCTGACACACCGGAAGCGCACTTCTAGCCACCGGAAGTGGATTACCTTACTCGCGCCAGATATCCTTTCATAGACCTTCCGGGTAGCAGCTCTTATCATGGGAATTACTGGTCCCCACGTGACTCGTCACCTGGCCTCTGTCCTAGTCCTAAGATGAGTGACAGAGCCACCAGCTAAGCTTACTCTTAATTTGGTTATTGAAATTCAAGCTTCACGGCCTACTAAAACATATCGAATTAGACATACCTGCAAGGGAACTGACTGTGTTTGTCCAACCCTAATCTCGTTTCTCCACGGGCTCGGGTATGAAGCGATATGAATCTTCGTGGCGAGTTATTACGACCGTATGCCCTTCCTAACGTCAACCTGCTCAGAGGAGTTATTAGATGAAATGAATGACGTGGTATATGATAGTGGGAAGGGAGGGTGTGATAGCCTACTTCTGTCGAATAGCGCTAAGGGGTCTGCTCAAGGCTTAACGTCCCCATCCGCCGGACAGATCACCATCAACTGCGTCATATCCCCTCGCTACATATGAACAACACGGAGGGATTTGGAATTGAAACACCGAGCAAGTGACGGCGCAGTTTGGGTTACGTAGCTATCAGCTTGCATTGTGGATTTGAACCCCGCAGTTTTTCGTGGTTTCGCATGTTCATACCAAGCAAATGCTGGGGCTGTCCTTAACTAAGGCCACGGTCGCTTCCTTTCCACTCCAGGCTTTTGACATGCAATCCAGTGATTAGGAATTGTATACCACCACCTCTCTTACCCTGCCGTCCGGCTCCATGGCTAAATGGTTAGCGTGCTGGCCTTTGGTCACAGAGGTCCCGGGTTCGATTCCCGGCAGGGTCGGGAATTTTAACCATCATTGGTTAATTTTACTGTCACTGGGGCTGGGTGTATGTGTCTTCTTCATCATTTCATCCTCATCACGACGCGCAGGTCACCTACGGGTGTCAAATCGAAAGACCTGCACCTGGCGAGCCGAACATGTCCTCGGACACTCCCGGCACTAAAAGCCATACGCCATTTCATTTCTTACCCTGCCGACCAACATTCTGTTGGCGAATATTTTTCCACCAACGGGATTCGAACCGGCTGACCACGATACCAGACCACATAACTTGACGCCTTTACGATCATGGCCACCAGGTGTGTTTGATCGTTATATGTGACTTCTAATCTTAAACTGTGGAGTCATAAGTTTAACATGGGAACCTAACCACAGGAATATTACACACTATTTTGAATATTTCACCCGCAATGACCATAATTCAATTCGCATCCGCTTTAATGTAAAACTAGCGATGAAGTCACTATGTACCACGCTACTTAAGAAGAAGAATATGGTGACTTGGTTTGTAGAGGAAAGAGGACTTCGTGGCTGAAGGGTCAGCGTTGAGTCCTTCATTTCAGAGGGTCCCGGGTTCGATTCTCGGCCGCGTCAAAGATTTTAAAAGCGTCTGATTAATTCTTCTGACTCGGGGACTGGGTGTTTGTCCCAACACTTCCCTCTTCTTATTCATACAACACACCACACTTCCAACCACTACAGAAACACGCATTAGTGATTACATCCCTCCGTAGTGTTGGCGTCAGGAGGGGCATCCGGCCATAAAACAGGGCCAGATTAACACGTGCGTCACCATTCGCACCACAGCGCCACTGCGATCTGTGATACACAGAGGGAACTAAAACTATACTACCTACTTCTATTGCTACTTTTCACTGATGCGAACTGTGACGCACGTGTGGACTTGGCCATGTTTTACGGTCCGATGCCTTTTCTGACGCAAACCCTATGTAGAGGAAGGTATTCATTATTGCATATTTCTGTGTTGGTTCGTAGTTTTTTGTAGGCATATTGTGTGAATGTTAAGAGGAATGTATTGTCACAAACACAAACATCCAGTCCCCGAGTCAGAGGAATTAACCAGACGCGATCCCTCCCGAGGTTGAGTGGACCCTGTTCCAGCCCTCTTACCGCTTTTCAAATTTCGTGGAAGAGCCGGGAATCGAACTCGGACCTTCGGGGGTGGCAGCTAAACACACTAACCTACTTGTAATTTACTTATTGAAATAAAATTGTAATCGTTGCGTTTTAGTAATCGTTACATTCTAATAACTGTTATGCATCATACGGAAGCATAAATGTGAAAAAATAAATTATGAAGATAACTTTTTCAGATCTACTACAGTGTAACCTGTAGCTTTATCAGTTCTGGATGAGGTACTTTCTTACATCTACAGTACATGCAAGAAATCACCTGCATTTCCCGTATCAAATCTTCTTTACATTAAATCAATAAAGTGAACTCCACCTGTTTGATACTATATAACTTATTTTTGCTTTAAGCCAATTAATTACTTGTAGAATATGTTTCATTCCTTAGGAACAACTTCAGTTACATACATTGCTTAAGTGAAATTACGTAGAATTTTCTTCTTAAAAACATCTAAAAAGAGGACCTTTGTTATGCTTAAAAAACTAATGTAAAAAAATAAAAATAATTAAAAAATATGGGGCGAGTTGAGTGAGGCGGTGAAACGGGAAGGGAAGATGGATCTACTTACGTTCTAACCTAATTTAAAACAATTTCCTGTTCACATAAATACTGTAGGTGTAAAAAAAAATTGTTAATATACAGCACTTTTGTTCATATGTGATGTGTTCAATTTTTAAAAAGTTTGAAAGGGACTTTTCCATGTCGATGTTCAGTCTTAATTAAAAAACTGTTGTCTTCAGCTCTTCTTCTTTTTCGAAGTGAGTATTGTTGTTTGAATTAATTTGGTGAAAATCGGTCTCTTTAATTTTTGTTAATTAAAGGATTCTCTGAAGCTGATTGCTGTTATGAAGAAAGCTTGTTATATCGGCAACCTACTGTGTCCTTGGAGGGTCTAGAAGCACTGATATGGCTTTTCCGTACACTCCAGTATTTCCAAAGACATTCCAACGATGTTCTTAAAATTAAACACAAGTATTCCTTCAGGATCCCCTGTACGGCATCTTTTCAGTAAATGCAAATACGTAGTACAGTCATTAAGTTTTGAGACTGACCGCATGATGGCGCTATGGTGCTATGTCAGTTAGTCTCTCGTCCCTGCAAGAAACAGTTGAGTGCATGCACTGGAAGCAGACGTACGGTCGTTGTTGTGACGGTGATTTGAATGCGCCAGTCGGACCTTGTCATGTCACATTTTGAGCAACGGGCAAACATCAAGTTCTGCTATAAATTACGCAAAAACGCTGCCAAAACGTTTGAAATGATGCAGGAGGTTTACGGTGAGGACGCATTGAGTCGCAGTGTTGTGTTTAAGTGGCATCGACGTTTTGTGCAAGGACGGGACAGTTCGGAAGATGATTGCGTACTGGTCGGCCACAAACAGTTCGAACGGAATGCAAGATCCCAAAAGTTGCTACGATGGTGTGTGCTAACCGCTCCCAATCGGTAGACGATCTCGCAGCAGCAATAGGGATCAGCCATGGTACTTGCCACAACATTCCGACGGATGACCTCAACATGTCTCGTGTTACCAAGCACAGTGTGCCACGATTCCTGTCGCAAGACCAACGTGATGATCGCATGACGATTTGTGGTGACCTCATCAGTAGCGCTGACGATGATCCGTCGTTTCACAACCCGATAATAACTGGAGACGAAACATGGTGTTTCCTTTCAGCGGTGCTTCCAGCAGCTATACAAACGTTCATAACGGCCAACGGCGACTATTTTGAGGGTGGATGTGGTTCTGTTTAAGTGTTTGACGGCCAACGGCGACTAATTTGAGGGTAGATGTGCTTCTGTGTAGGTGTACGCCGTGTAATGCGGCACGGTGTGCAACATGCAGAGTCGTGAGGGTGCCTATCCTTCAGGCGTCAAGCCTCAGAACTTAATGACTGTACTACGTACTTCCCCCTTAGAAGTATTCCTTCAAGTGTCTCTGTACGGAATCGTTTCAGTAAATGCAAATATATATTTTCCCTTTAAGACATCGAGAATTATCGATGAGAATTTTAAGAACCAATTAATTTATTTGCAAATTAAATGGAAAATCGTGTCAAACGCTAAAAGTCATTAACTAAAATAAAAATGATGGGTATCATGTTCAGTTCCAATTAATGCCTCTATGCTGAAAAATCACACAAAATGAAGTAATACATTCCTTTTCCTTGCAGACTCTTGTGTTATACCAGCCCCAAGCGAAAAAAATCAATGATTTCTTTAAGATTGACATGCTGTAAATAATGTAACATTGTAATTTTACCGATTACTTGTTGAAAACGTAATTCGTCATCGTTATTAAGCAGTATTTCTCAAGTAACTGTAATCAAGCCCAGTTACTTTTTTCTTGTATCCTTCCCATCCCTTATTCCTCGTCCTATAAATGAATATATGTCACAATTTGTCCTCTTGAATTCCAACTTGATCTTCATATTAAGATCTTTCCTCATTTTAAAAGCTCTGCTCCAGCTCATTCGTCTAGTAATATCATTCCACACCGTCTCTCCATTGACAGCTCGAAATATACCACACCGAGTGACTTGGCCGTGCGGTTAGGGTCGCGCAGCTGTAAACTTGCATCCAGGAGATAGTGGGTTCAAACCCCACTGTCGGCAGCCCTGAAGATGGTTTTCCGTGATTTCTTATTTTCACGCCAGGCAAATGCTGGGGATGTACCTTAATTAAGACCACGGCCGCTTCCTTCCCATTCTTAGTCTCCTCCTAACCCATCGTTGCCATGAGACCTATCTGTTTCGGTGAGATGTAAAAGAACTGCACACAGTCGAGCATCTCGTCTCCTTACTCTCAAGTCTTCCCAGCCTAACGTTTTGCAACATTTTCGTAATACTACTCCTTTTTCGGGAATCACCCAGAACAAATCGTGATGCTTTCCTTGGGATCTTTTCCAGTTCTCGTATCAAGTAGTCCTGGTGAGAGTCCCATATATTGGAACCATGCTGTTATACCAGAGACTTATACGCCCTCTCCTTTACACCCTTACTACAACCCGTAAATACTCTCATAGCCATGCGAAGAGATCTGGAACCTTTCTCAACAACTAGTTAATATGATTACCCCATTGAAGAACATTCCTTATATTAACACCTAGGTTTTACAGTGAACTCCATGAAGCTGACCGTGCGGTTAGGGTCGCGCATTTGTGAGCTTGCATTCGGGAGATAGTGGGTTCGAACTCCACTGTCGGCAGCCCTAAAAATGGTGTTTTGTAGTTTCCCATTTTCACACCAGGCAAATGCTGGAGCTACAGCTTATTTAAGGCCACAGCCGCTTCCTTTCCACTCCTAGCCCTTTCCTGTCCCATCGTCGCCGTAAGACCTATCTGTGTCGGTGCGACGTAAAACAACTAGCAAAAAAAAATTTTCATCCTAAAACACATGTTGCATTAAATTAAATAAAGAAATTTGCTTTATTGTCTGCGTTCTACATAAATAATGTCTCATTTTTGATAGTAATGTGATTTATGAGCTTATTCACTGGAGTCAGTGATATAATGTGCCCATTTAATTAAGTTTTCATTTAAGTCAGGCGGGCAAAAACAGCTTTTAATGTCCACTGCCTCAAGGAACTCAATGTACCCTATAGTACAACACAACGAAAACCTTTTCCATACCACATAAACTTGCTCGACGCTAGAAAAGTACTCAGTGCTCTGAAAGATGTAGAATATCGAAACTCTCCCTCACGTCTTCGGACCCTGCGCGCACGATACACTAATAAATGCTAGACTCCACAGCATTCATTCCATCCTGTCCAAGAGAGAGCTTGAAAAATTCTGGCATGGTCGTCTACGAAGAAGTTCATGGTATCTTCGTTACTGATAACACTCGTCGAACAGACGAGGTAAAACAAAAAGCAAAACAGGTATATAATCGCCCCACCATCAGATTTGAGACAGCTACGACACAGGCCAGTAGAAGTCGGTAGAAAGGAAAAGAATATACACAGTCCGCATATCACCTACTATCTTAATAAGTACCATCACCAAGACTTTGAAGTTGTGGAAGTAATGATTGGAGCCAGGGGCACGATTACGTCTTCGTTGACTTCTATGGCAGATTAAGAATAAACAAAGATGTCACACATCTCGTCCTCACAGCACTAAAGGAATCCTCAGGATATTCAGATATCACCTCATGTTACGACACACAAAGTGATGCAAATCATAAATCTTTCTCTTTGATATGTATATTTCACCTTAATTCATAAATTTCTTGCAGATTAATAATAAAACATTATAACTACGAAATGACCATGTGATTCCAGCTGCATGCACTAACAAGTCTTGTCACTTCACAGCTGATAGAAACCAATGGAGGGCCATTTTATTTACTGCTGTGAACTCAGACTAAACTAAAACTAAACTAAACTAAAAATACTGCTCTGATAAATGAGCAATAGAAATGTAATTTTCTAGTTGAATATTTATTTTTGAAATAATGGGATTCATAGTTAGTAAACTCTCGATTCAGCCGACCACGGATATCGCGTTCATTTCTTGTTACGATCTTTTAATCACTTGAATTTTCACAGGCTGTACTACATCTTCATAGGGGCTGCGTGGCCGAGGCGGTAAAGGCATGTTCGGTTCACCCGGAAGGACGTGGGTTCGATTCCCCGTCAGGAAGTCGTAAAATTTATGAAACGAGATTTCCACTTCCGGAGGTGCACATGGCCTTGAGGTTCACTCAGCCTACACCAAAAATGAGTACCAGGTTAATTCCTGGGGGCTTAGAGCCAACCGCTCTATCCTACCAAGTGCCGAGCTTACGGATAGTGGAAGCCTTTACCTTCCACTCCTCCAGGGGCCTTCATCTTCATATAAGAAAATAGCTGTTACCCGCGGCTTCGCTCGCGTCGATTTCGTAATTTGTTAAAAGTAATCGTTCCTCGGTACTGCACTATTTTATTATCTAAAAATCGCTAAAGTATAAAAACTCACCGAAAAATTTAGTTTCTTTTACCCCAAAACCTCTTTGTAAACGACGTTTGTTGTATTGTTGTTTGGGGCTAAGATGACCAGGCTAACTCTTGAACATCCGACATAGAACTGTACATGTGGGAAACAGCCCTCTCTCAAGTCGAAAACGAAAATAGGCCTACTTGTTTCTTTCTTTTTAAAGGAGATTCCATACCTATTTCCAAGTCTGAAACATCTTCAGTTTTTGATCTATAAGTATGCCCTTTACATGATTCAACCGGTTTCTCATTCCTTTTAATCCCCCCCCCCCCTAAGTGGATTTTCCGAAAGCAAGAAACTACCCGTTTCTTCATTTTTAAAGAAGATTCCAAATACTTATCTTACGTCTATAATAAGTTAAGTCTTTGAGATATACTCTCTCTCAAAATTCACCCCATTTTCACAACTTTAACACCCCCTAGGTCGATTTTCCGGAAAAAAAGGCGTGTTTATTTTTAAACATTATTCCAAATACCAATTTTTAGGTCCATAATGTGATCACTTTTTGAGATATACACACTTTAAAAATTCACCCCATTTTTCACTTCTTTTCAACCCCTCCTCCCAGGTGAACTTTGGGAAAAAAGAAAAAAGTCTTTCTTAATTTTTAAAGGAGATTCCGTGTACCAATTTTCACGTCTGTAACATCTTCTGTTTTGAGATATAAGCATCCTCATAAAAATGGTTCAACTCCATTTTCACTTATTTTTACCCCCTTAAGAGTGTTTTCCGAAAACAAAAACACGCGTTTCTTTTTTTAGAGGAGATTACAAATATCAACATTTAAGTCTTGAACTGTCAAGTTTTTGAGATATTAGATACAGTCATTTTAAATTCAACCCCCCCCCCCATTTTCCCCCTTAGCGACGGAATATCCAAAAAATCCTCCCTTTGTGAGCACGAACACTGTAATATAAATGTATCCCCAGTCCAGTAGGTTTGGCTCGGCGATAATGAATCTGTCAGTCAATCAGGACGTGACATTTTATATACCAGGTGTATGCATACGTTTTTGCCAGTTTCTGTGGTAAAGAAAACACGTCATTTTGAAGGGAAATTCATTTTTTTTGTTTATTCAAAATAGTGGCCATCGGCTTCTACACACTTCGCTCATCTTTCTGGTAAGTTATGAATAGGCTTACAATGCCAGAAAAACTGCTCGTATTTTGCGGCAAACCATTCGTCGACCCATTTTCCAACTTTCTCGACATTGCTGAAGTGATGCTCTGCGAGCGCGTGCCCCACTGGTGCGAAGAGAGTGATTGTCAGATGGCGCCAGGTCGGGGCAGTACGGCGGGTGCGGAAGGATGTCCTATCCAAGCGATTTCAAGGTGTATTTCACTGGTTTTGCTGTGTGAGACGATGCATTTTCGTGTAACAAAATCATTTTGCCATGTCTTCTGGCCTATTCCGGTCGTCTTTCGATCAATGCGTGATTTAAATTAATCATTTCTTGGCGATAGTGTTGTGCGTTAACGGTTTCACCGGGCTTCAAGAGATCATTGATCGTCTTCGCACTTCCGGGGTCTGCCAGAGCGCGCACTGTCTTTCACATTGAAATCACCAAGTTTAAATTGTCCAAACCATATCTCACATATTTTAATCGATGGAGCGTGTTCACCATATGTTTCTACCAGCAAACGATGACTTTCGAGAGCCTTTTCCTTTTGATTAAATAAGAAAAGCAATACATGCCGCAAATGTTATTTTTCAGACACAAACGTCGACATGATCACCGAACGATACAACACAGACGCTAGTGTTTGGTGGGTTAATGTCAGACGAACAAACTGACGTATGTGTCCAATTCATACGCTGCGCACTGTTCGCTGCGCCATCTATTAGTGAAACCGTAAAAGACTTATGCATACATCTGGTATATATACAGACTGTCCCAAAAACCACTGACAAAGCTTAGTATGTTGTGCGGGATGCCGGACTGATCGATTTTCAAGAAGGAGCCCCTGTCTAGAAATGCACGGTTTGGGCACTAGAGATCGTCGAAGTCTGAGAGCGGTTGTGACAATTTTGTTCCGATTTTGGTGTCTTAATACGGAAGGTATGCAACCTTTTAGCCATCAGTGTGCTGCGGATAGACGACCTCAGCCTAATAACATTCCTGCGCATGCGCTACATTCCTCCACACAGTCCGTGGTGCGCATCCTAGTGCGTTACTTGTGTACTGTAGTCTGCCAGTGCAGTAACGTTGTTAACAGTAGTGTGAATACACAGCTGCGGAACTGACCGACATGGTGCTTACATACGGCAAAACGGATTGCAATGGTAGAACTGCAGCGAGATTGTATGCGGAACGTTTTCCAAACAGACGTACCCCACACCATTCCACGTTCGCGGCCATAAGAGAAGCCAAATAGTTCTACGTAGGTACTATATGCCTCAGGTGTGTCCATTGTACAATAAAGTAGTAGCACTTTGTGCTTGTTACTTGCGAATACGTACTATCCTCATTCTACTGTTTGTTCTCTGTAAAGCGCCAAAACATGTTGCGGGTCGTCCACACTCGGCTCGAACACTATAGTTTGAGGAGGACGTGATGAGAATGTTCGAAGAGGACCCATCCACCAGCTCTTGATGCGTGGCAAAGGCGTCGCTGCACACAGGTAAAAGTGCCGTGTCGCGTGTTGTCCATGAACAGCAGCTCCATCCATACCATCTGCAGGAAGTCCAGGCATTACGGGAGGAGGACTACCTACAGTACGACGAGTACAGTTTGTGCAATAGTATTTACAACAATGCATTCTCCAGCCACAATTCCCGAACTTGATGCTAATCACGGATGAATGCACTTTTACTAGATATGGCGTATTAAACTTGCACAACATGCATGTTTGGACGGACGACAATCCGTGTGCGCAGGTGATTCGAAATCACCAACATAGGTTCGGTACTAACATCTGGGCTGAGATAATTGGTAACCATATGATAGAGTTATATCTACTGCTAAACAGACTGACAGGACAGATCTACCTCACATTTATTAAGAGATGTTTTGCCTATCATATCGGACGAAGTGCTGCAACACGACGGAGCTCCATCACACTTTGCTGTAAATGCGCGGAATCACTTCAACGTCGCATATTCAAATCGAAGAATTGGTAGAGGTGGACCAGTTCCATGGCCAGCACGGTCGCCAGATTTGACACCTCTCGACTACTTTCTGTGGTGTAGTATAAAGTGTATGGTGTATGACACTCCTGTAACGTCAGCGGAGGACTTTATTGTTCGAGTTCACGGAGATATTGAAATTCTTCAAAGACAACCGTACGTCTTGGGTCTTGTGCGTGAGGCTCAGCACCGCCGATGTAGGCTCTGCAATGACTTAAGAGGAACACAGTTTGAATCCCGTTTGTGATGAGCCCGATGTGATACTCATGTTGGGTTTATTGACGACATGTGGAACTAACACCCATCTCACACTTCGATGCGCTACAGCGTCCAAGCGGTGCGTTCGTGAATATCGGTTCCTTTCAAGGTACGTAGAATACAAGGTAGGGATCACGAGAGAGGTGCGCAGTGGCAAAGCAGAGCTGTGACGTCACGCAGGACCCTCGCGTTGAATCTGCTCTGAGTGAGGTAGAGGTAGTTTGAGTAAGAATCGCTGTGCACGCAGAAGCTAGGTGCTAATAGTACACGATAGTAACATATCTATGGTGTATAAGAAACCGTGTGTGTTTATTTTATGAGATAAAACGCAAAAAGCAGTAATAGTGTACACTTTTCAGTATGCTTTGTCATGTCATTGCAGGCTGCACAAATCATAGCAGGCACGCGAAGGAACGAAACATACACTTTCATGTATTCCCTAAAACCACTGACGTAAATAAATGGTGACAGAAGTAATCAAGACATTATCGAAAGTTATCTTTCTCAGCTTCGAGGGTTCGGAAGGCTTTATGACGATCCTCTTCCGACAGCTGTGACGCGAAAGGTGAAATCGTTGCTTTTATCCTCAATGCTTCCCAGGCGATAAGAAATTCCAACTGTTCTCCGGAAGATTATGAAATATTACGCCCAAATATGTACTGATGAACTCGATCAAAACTCGGATATCGTGTGCCAGTCTAAGGCCAGCGTTGAGCCCACAACATCCTATTTTATATCGGAGGATGAGCAAGGGTTCGTTAAAGCCCTTGAAGATCTAGTAAAACAGCTCGAGGGGAGTCGTGAAACCAAGGAGCTGCTTGAAGACTTCACTGGCTATATAGCTTTTTTTTTTTTTTTTTTTTTTTTGCTAGGGGCTTTACGTCGCACCGACACAGATAGGTTTTATGGCGACGATGGGATAGGAAAGGCTTAGGATTTGGAAGGAAGCGGCCGTGGCCTTAATTAAGGTACAGCCCCAGCATTTGCCTGGTGTGAAAATGGGAAACCACGGAAAACCATTTTCAGGGCTGCCGATAGTCGGATTCGAACCTACTATCTCCCGGATGCAAGCTCACAGCCGCGCGCCTCTACGCACACGGCCAACTCGCCCGGTATATAGCTTTTAGGATAAAGAAGAACCACCTCGATATAGAAAGTAATTACGGAGAGAAAACAGGTCAAACTACAAGGGGTGGAAATTAAATTTCAAAAATAGTCTTCTTTTTCTTTTCTTTTTTTTGCAAGTTGCTTTACGTCGCACCGACACAGATAGGTCTTACGGCGACGATGGGACAGGAAAGGGCTAGGAGTGGGAAGGAAGCGCCCGTGGCCTTAATTAAGTTATAGCCCCAGCATTTGCTTGGTGTGAAAATGGGAAACCACGGAAAACCATCTTCAGGGCTGCCGACAGTGGGGTTCGAAGCCAATCTCCCGAATACCGGATACTGGCGCACTCAAGCGAGTACAGCTATCGAGCTCGGTAGTTTAAATTTTACCACGGGAAGGAACTGAAAGAGGGTTCTAACATCATCACAAACCTTACGGATATCCTGAAAAAGAAATTCTCCGAAATTTATGAGCTTGCAAGTTGCTTCGTGAGAAGCCGTTCTTTTATTCGAATGGACGCTTTAAAAAAAGTAAGACATTGAAGAGACCGGGTTTCTGTTAATACAACACCGATAGAGAAAGAAGAAAAGCAAATAAATTCCACTGATTCTATGGATAAGTGTGTTTGATATTATTTTTTTAATATCAGCATTATTCTTTGTGTATAACATACCCGTTATGTTTTTATGAAAGGCAATTTATTATGTTGTATATGAAAGCAGTGCTAAGAATGTTAATATACAGACTCATTAATATGGCCTATGTAATATTAACGTGGAATTTGTCATTTCTTGGCACTTGCAGGAAATCATTTACTGTACTGTTTGTATTGTGGACAGTTTCCGAACATTTGCTGTTTGTGTTGTTGACAGTGTATATAGTTTCCCAATACTGCTTGTAACAACGGACGTATTTCTTTCAGTCATCAAGCTTTATGTTCGAGTCTGTTATTGTTGTCATAGGTGTTGAGAACATGAACATATGGAATGGCCATTCCACTGCTATCACAGTCTTAGCATTCTTACATCCTTTTATACTGATCGAAATACTTCAGAAACGCTGCTGGATTCACACTGTATTTCCTATTATTACTCTACTGTAATAGTGAAGTGGAATGCATTGTCTTAGGTGATGTTAAAATATCAATGAAGTTATCTCTAACTTGTGGCTAAAACAGAATAGCTTACAGCTGTGTATTAGTCTACCTCATATAGAGGACAAGGCGCTGAGGGTTCACGTGACGTCATCGACGGCCAAGCGTGGTTGGGAGACCTGCGCGTGATCCCTACCTCTTACTCTAACTACCTTGGGTTCCTTTTTGGAACCCGATCAGTTTGCCTTCCCGCACAACATACTAAGCGTTGTCGGTGTTCTTTTGGGACACCCTGTAGATCATCACACAAGCTTCTATGTTGGTCAATCACCGGGCGAGTTGGGCGAGCGGTTAGCAGCGCGCGTCTGTAAGCTTGCATCCGGGAGATAGTGGGTTCGAATCCCACTGTCGGCAGCCCTGAAGATGGTTTTCCGTGGTTTCCCATTTTCACACCAGGCAAATACTGGGGCTGTACCTTCATTAAGGCCACGGCCCCTTCCTTCCAGCTCCTAGGCCGTTCGTATCACATCGTCGCCGTAAGACCTATCTGTGTCCGTGCGACGTACAGCCACTAACAAAAAACTTATATCCGACCCACGGAGATGTTTAGAATTTAATCCAGGCATTTGACACGCAATCTAGTGATTAAAAATAGTATACCACCACCTCCCTTTACCCTGCCGACCAACATTCTGATGGTGAACAGTTTTTCAACCAACTGGAATCGAAGTGGCTAACCACAGCAACCATATAGACTTGACGGAACATAATCTGGCAAATAATGAAAGTAATTATAAAATATTTAACGGACATTAAACTGAATACGATTTTAGACGTATTGAAAGCTCTGGCGTTCGTGAAATTTTGAAGCTGACTGTTGATAATTGCAGTTAGAAAGGCATTGAGCAATGACTACACATCGACAAATGTGACCCTTGCAACCAAATTTTAAACCAGGAGATTACTAAAGATGTTCTACGGGGCAAACAGATAGCTGACGACGACGAAGCGGTTTCGGCTGGTCTGAAACATACGATCTACACTGTCTCGTTCTTACGTGCCACATCGGATCCACATCTGACTGCTTATTAAGAACATTTTCTGCAATATAATAAACAGTATGCAATCGAAAAGGCGGCTTGTTGGTGTAGGGGTGTCTGCCTCTTACCCGGAGTACCCGGGTTCGATTCCCGGCCAGCTCAGGGATCTTTACCAGGATCTGAGAGCTGGTTCGAAGTCCACTCAGCCTACGTGATTACAATTGAGGAGCTATATGACGGTGAATTGGCGGCCCCGGTCGAGAGGGTTCGTCGTGCTGACCACACGACACGTCGTAATCTGCAGGCCTTTGAGCTGAGTAGCGGTCTCTTGGTAGGCTATGGCCTTTAGGGGCTTTTGCACCATGGTTTTTTTAATACAAGCGGAAAGCAACTTAACTTTGATGCTTTTTTCAAGCCGAGTTCTCTGTAAAATGTTATTTTCCCGCTAAAGTACATTAGGTAACTTGTTGTCTATGAAATTCCTAAGATTCGTGATTTAACGGCCAACCCTTAGCTACCAACAATCCGTTAAATCGAGAGCTTACCGTATATTTAAATTTTGTAGAGAAAATCTTCCTAGGTAGCGGTGAACTACCCTGAATTGTATTACATCCATAGAGAGAGGGAACCCACTTCTGAAACGCCTTCATTACAGGAAGGATAGAAGTCAGATAGTCAGCACAGCGCTGTTGTGATGGTCCGTAAGAAGGAAGAAGAGTTGCTCATGGTCTGCTGGGAGCTCGTTGTGGTGTAGGATGTCGAAGCGGCACGTGGGGAGGCTTAGCGCGGTAAGCCCTGCTCACTCACAGATTACAGATGATCTGTGAGATAGCCTGCGGACTAATTCATTAGGGACGGCTTCTTCAAAGCAGTAACGCGTGGGAAATTAGTAAGAGCACCTTTCGCTATCTAGGAAGATTCTTTACACAAAGACAGGTTGTACGAGGTCAGATGTCCAAAACCAAAACTCTGAAATTTATAATTTTTAAATACTGTAAATGCAGAAAATAATAGAATATAAGTCTACTCCATGGTGCAAAATCTAAGTGGACTGACTGTTTTATGGAATGAACGGCATAAAACTTAGTATGCCTCGTTGAACGGCCCTCACTTCGTCCAGTCCTATCCCCACTTCTGCTACTCACTTACCCCAACTTAAATGGTGCTAAAAGAAATGTACATCTTGGTAAGTAAAATTGAATGTCGTTGAAGTAATATATATATACATATTCACACCTATATGAACCAAAAGAAAAAAGAAAATCTATCACTATACTAAATAAAAAATAAGAATGAAACATAACCAAGAGAAAACTTCTCCATATTTTCTCATCAGCAGCCAATACATCCCCCTTCAGCCATCTTCTTTTCATCACCTCTCTCATAACGATCTCAAACCTCCTGGCCAAAAGGAAGGTGGCCCACCCCAACACCTCAGGGTGGGGAATGAAAGATCCCACGTGTCCTTTCATAATAAATAACTTGCCTTACTCTTTAATATACATTTGTCTAATATTCCCTTTGTGAGAAGGTTTATTTAGCTCTATTGCGTTAGGAGAATGCCACGCAGCGTTTATAGCAATTTTTAGGGAATGTTACCATTTTAAGTTCATTATTTTATTGAAAAGTGCTGGTAAATCTCCGTATCTCCTTGCCAGCATGTCTCTGTGATAATGTGCTCGATTATTTCGGTCGTGCTTGAACTCGAGGAGTAAAAATTCCTCAGCCTCAGTGGCGGAGAGTGTAGGCCTACTTAAATTATATATTCCTCCTTCTTCTTCTTCTTCTTCTTCTTCTTTTTCTCCTCCTCACTTTTCCCACATCTCCTTTTTCAATTTGCTTTACGTCGCACCGACATAGATAGGTCTGATGGCCACAATGGGATAGGAAAGACCTAAGAGTGGAAAGGAAGCGGCCGTGGCCTTAAATAAGGTACAGCCCCAGCATTTGTCTGGTGTGAAAATGGGAAACCATGGAAAACCATCTTCAGGGCAGCCGACAGTAGGGTTCGTACCCTCTATTTCCCGGATGCAAGCTCACAGCTGCACGCCCGCCCGGTTTTCCCACATCTTGGTAGGGTCGTGGGTGCGAGCTGCGTTCCATATCTGGACTTGACCCAGTTTTATGGCCGTATGCTCTTCCCGACTCCAACCCCATGTAGAGGGATGAATTCAGTATGGCGCGATTCTGTGTTGGTTGGTAGTGTGGTGTGTTGTCTGTAAATGAATACGTGTATATTAAGACGAACATGAATACCTACTGTAGTCCCCGACTTAGAAAAAGCAAGCGAGTTGGCCGTGCGGTTAGAGTCGTACAGCTGTGAGCTTGTATTCGGGAGATAGTGGGTTCGAACCGTACTGTCGACAACCCTCAAAATGGTTTACCGTGGCTTCCCATTTTCACACCAGGCAAATGCTGAGACTGTATCTTAATTAAGGCCACGGCCGCTTAGTTCACACTCCTACCCCTTTCCTATCCCATCGTCGCCAGAAGACCTATGTATATCGGTGCGACGTAAAGCAAATTGTAAAAAAAATTAACATACGCGGCTAAAATCCATTAACCAGCCAGGAATCGAACCTTGGGTCTTCTGAACGGAAAGCCTCGAAAATGACTATTCAGCCAAGGATATGGACAAAATGAAATATTCATTACTTTAATTAATTAATTTTATTTATTTAATTTATTTATTTAATTCTGACAACCACGAGGTTCCTTAAATAGGGCTATTGTTTCGGTGCCCCCTAAAACTCCAGGGCTGCACAACTTTACACGTGTTATTTTCAACTACGGGGCCTGAGCTAATCATCTTACCTTTATAGGCTCCAGTGGCGGCTCGTGGATATCAGCAGTGGGGGGCGCGCCTTAGTTTCATAATTCCACAAATATCTCAAGTTCTTCAAACTATTTTATCAAGATACACACTTCGAACACTATACGGTGCAATGCATATGCAATTATGATGATTATGATGATGTTGATGATGATGATGATGATTATTATTATTATTATTATTATTATTATTATTATTATTATTATTATTATTATTATTATTATTATTATTATTATAGTATGTATGTACAGTCTTCAGCCCTAAGGATGGTTGGATCCACAAGAGCTCCGCGATCAGCTGTCACAGATAGCCTAGTCATCACTGAAGAGGCGTACTAGGGAAATGAGGAGTGATGTAGTTTCCCGTTGCTTTCCTCACAGAGCCAGAAGTTGCTATTACATATCAGTCTGCCAAGCCCACTGAAATGTATGCACCAACCGACCCTATGAGCAACATTTTCACACCATTCATAGCAGGGACTGGCTGCAGAAGGAATGGCATTACTAGCATCGCTCATACCTCAGTCACTTTCATATTGTCAAATCCAAGGACAGGACAGACACAGATCAATGAAAGTAACAAAATTACTCTAGCCCATACCAGAACACATAGTGCACTGTAAACACTAGGTCCTGCTGGCAAAGGCAATATTATTATTATTATTATTATTATTATTATTATTATTATTATTATTATTATTATTATTATTATTATTATTATTAATGCAATTTAGTACAATATAGTGCATACCTTCATCCTCTGATCACGTTCTGGTCCAGCGGTTACCGTTTTTGGTTGCTCTACAGGAGGTCCCGGGTTTGATGCCCAACTCAGCCAGAGAAATATGAAGCATTGATAGCATTTGGTTCCTGCTACCCCATCCTCGACATAAGAAGTAGAAAATCACCTAATGCTGTGGGTGGAAGAGCGTAGAAGAACTGACCACCCTGCCGCAAATAAAGTCCTGCACAGGCTGCCTGTTCTCTGCATGTCTCTTGTTCCGATTCCTGGCGCTCAGTATGAAGATACTTGCTGAGAAATTTCCAACGTCTCGCGAAGAGGTTATTTCTATTTCACAATTTCACAATAAAATCACGACACTTTTTCCTAACACAATTAACGTGAACAGATGGTTTGATATTTAATTAAATTATTTACACAGACCTAATTAACTAACCCTAATTTCTATAGGAAAAATCCATTCGCCGCTCTTTCAATTTCACAAATTTGTCCAACACTTTCTTGTCAAAGTCTGGAGTTGATTGTATCATATCTTTGCTTATAGACATCATTGCCAAAGCGTTCAACCTCTCGTTTTTCATTGTGTTCCTAAGAAACGATTTTATGCGTTTCAACGTGGAGAAACATCTTTCTGATTCAGCCGTTGTCATGGGGCTGGTAATGATAATTTTGAGAAGTTTATGAACTTCACTAAAAACAATTGACAATCTATTTTTCCTCAGAAAATTAAACAAATTAATTGCTCCTCTAATACTCCGGAAATCTTCTCTTCGGTACATAACTTAAAGTTCTGTTTTGAGTTTTTCTCTTTCAAGCATAGGATAAAATGAACAGACATGGTTAAAAGATTCCTGTGGGAACTTGGTAGAATGTGCCTCGAAGTGAACATCATTCAATAAAACAGAAACTTCCAAATGGCCAGTAAATGAAAATCTCTCTCTTACTTGCATAGAAACCACGTCGCATATTTCTTTGGCCGACACTATTCGTCTACTATGTGGAGAAATATCATCCTTTTTCCTCTTTCGATCCGGTTCTGGAAAGTTTTGTTCAATTTCCCTGTGAATTACATCAACTTGTGCTCTTTCTCTCATTACGTGTTTTTCGAAAGAATCAATGTAATTTCTTATTTGAACACTGTCTTTGTTTCGGGACTGAATTTGATTATATAGAAGATCAACGTGAGGAAATAGACTATGGAACACATATAGCCAGAAAACAAATTCAGGATCACAAAGAATACGTCTTAAGCCACTTGCTTCATTTAATGTGATCTTGTTTTTACATTTCTCTTCAATTTCTTCAAGGCAATCTATTAGATTTTCTCTGTTTTCGTACACCACGTTCACAGTTCTTATGTTATAATTCCAGCGCGTGGGTACAACTTTCGGCATTTTCTTCTTAACGATATTTTCGAGGAAATCCGATCTCTGAGACGAATTCGAAAAGAATGCAGGTATCGCTGATAAATTTGAAAAGAAAATCCTCACTTTAGGAATATGATTTGTTGATTGTTCCATGATAAGATTAAGCTTATGGGCATAGCAATGCACATAATATGCGTACGGATAGTGCTCACGAACCTTTGCCTGAACTCCACCAAGAGAGCCGCTAAAAACATGAGCTCCATCATAGCTCTGTGCAATCAACTTATCGCGAGAATGGCCTACCAGGGGATTAATCTGTTCCAGTAAGGTTTCTGTTATTCCATTCGCCGATTTGTCAGAAGGATAAAAGAATCCCCAGAATCTTTCATGTACCGAGCCGTCGTGAAGGTATCTTAAAACAATGACCAACTGACAATGGTTCGAGATGTCGGTTGTTTCATCACACTGTATACCAAGAAATTCAGCCTCTTTAATCTGTTCAGATATTTCCTCCCTACACACTGCCAGCATGCAACTTAAAATGTCATTTTGAATTATCTTTGACGTTCCTTTAAATACACTAGCTGTTTCTAAGTGTTGCTTCATTACGCTATCCAGATCAGCCGTGAAGTTAACTAATCCCTTAAATACACCTGGATTTAAAGAATTATCTTCTTCATTGTGG
This sequence comes from Anabrus simplex, assembly GCF_040414725.1. NCBI lineage: Eukaryota > Metazoa > Arthropoda > Insecta > Orthoptera > Tettigoniidae > Anabrus > Anabrus simplex. The sequence goes on from NC_090271.1 coordinate 164,757,293, forward strand.
CCTCGGAGCGGCAATTCAAATTCCGCACAAAAACGTACGCAAGTGATGAGTCTCTTTAATATTTGCCTGTTCTTGTCCACGATCGAATTATGTTTACGAATAGTTTCACTGTAGTGATCACTTAAACAAGACACGACATTGACTTTACCAAGCATTTCAAAGTCCATAGTACTAGTGATATGTTCTTGGGATCTTTCATGCTTTTTAATTTTCTCATTAATATGCTTGATATCACTTACCCCTGTGGTGATCCATTTATCTCCTTTCCTAGAGCGGGAGAATAGCAGGCAAGGAAAGCAGTAAAAGGTTTCTGAGATATCACTTCCACATATCCACGGGTTCTTGTTATATACGTCAGGAGAATTAATTTGTCTTTGGAAAGCCCTATTTTCATTTTTCTTGATCTCCGATTTTTTCAACGAGAAGTCTGGTGTCGGCCTACCGCACTCCTTCAGTTCGACTTTCTTCTCGATAGAAAGAGAAGAAAACGTAAGTTCTTTAATATGTTCGACGGTAATCATACTGTACGGAGTGCAAACATAACACTACGCCTACATATAAATAACAACCTTTCTCCTAATTTCACCTCGTCACAGTCACCTCACGAGATCATTCATCAACACAAAGCTAAACATCGCGCTCTCCAGTGAGTATGGCCAACATGAGTCAAGTGCGAAGAGACAGTAGTTACAGTCATTACTCGTTTCGTTAGTTAATAATCCTAAAAATTACAAGACTATTTTAAATATTTACTGGCATATTTAACTCAGATAAGTGCTTCAGTAAAATAGTTCCTAGTTTTAGGAGAGAAATGACAGAAATTGACCCCTGTTAAATAGAAATCAAATCACCAATGTTTCGGGTAGGTTGGCTGGAACGATGGGCCGCGGCAGAAACGCGCCGGATTCTCCGTTAGAACAGCACATCTCTACCGTGCCTCTGATTGGCTCCCTCAAGGCCAGTCAAGCGAGACTCGGAGCTTTTGGTCCGCTATGGAAGAGCGCCCTCCTGCGCTGGGCCAGCATGATCCTTGGCCAGCAGCGTATCGGGCCGCGGTACAGTTCAACTCGCGCCCTTGATAATAATCTTATAGTAAAATATTTCCCTTGTTAACATTTAAGATTAAAATTCCCCATTTTAATGGAACCTCGTGGGGGGCGCGCGCCTTAGCGCCTCCCAGACGAGCCGCCACTGATAGGCTCTCACCTTTCGTACATGACCTCCTTTGCCTTTCCGAGCTCGACAGTAGTATGTTTATGAGCTTTAAAACGTCCATTTACTCATTTTGTGTATGTAAATTCAGGTTTAGTTGACTTCTTATTTTGTTACGTGCAAGTATGTTATACATTACGCAGGTAACATACGCTTACAGGGGCCGATACCGCGACTGGCCTACTATTTTTTTATTTTTTTTTTATTTTTAGGTTCATTTATCTTTTTAATTAGTTTTTCACGTAGTGGGTTCGATTTGGGTGATTAAGGTAGTTTGTCGTGTGGTGGTATCCTGCATGTGTGCTGGCTATCCGCACACGTGTGGGATGATACGGAGTAGATGCAGAGGTGGTTAATCTAGTTAAGTAGTTTTAGGAGAGATGTAGTGGTGATTTTTTATCTTTTTTATCTTTCTGTTTTCATTACCTGTAAGCCGATGGTGTATACTAGGTTGGGTAGTAAAGATATGTAGGTATGTAAAAGAAAAAAAAGTAACATACGAAGGAAAACAACATGCAATCTTATATGCAAAACCAACATAAACAGGAAGTTAGTAATTTGGGATTTTGAACGCAGAATTATCGTTCATTGTGTGGCAGATAAATTCCGCGCACTGCCACCTCAAGCCCTGGGGCATGCTTGAATACGACGAGATACATTCATCACCCAAAATTCCAACTTGTTTGGCGCAGGTTATTCCACACTTGGATGACAGTTTTAGTCATTTGCTGAGTGTTAGCAGGGGGATTAGCATGGTGGGATGGCAAATGCTCTCTTCAGTTCACGCCATGCTAGTTCAACATAGTTCATGTCCGCAGAATATGTCTACCACACCATTCGCTGTATGCCGGGCGTCTCTGATATCTCTGCCTCGATGAGCACGAACGTTACCATCCGCCCACTGCAACAACAAATCCTGTAACTACAGGTTGGAGGATGACTATTGTCTCTGTATACCAGACCAGCCATGTTGTTCTGGATGGGAATTAAAAACAGAGGTCGCCTAAGCATGTAAGGCTTGTAAGGTCTGTGTCTTGCACTTACCCGCCTCTTTCTTGCAGATGTCGGAACTCTTCCATCTTCAGGCAGGTGCCCATTAAAACAAGCAAAGCAATATTCCAATTTCAGTTCGTCTACACTGAGGGTAAATCATGCTGAGGAAGTACATGCGACTCACTTTATTTCAAGGTGTATCAGCAGAAGAGCGAAGAAGAGTGATTGAGAGAACACGAGATGCTTTTACACTTGATCGATAACAATTGTTCTTCCCCCAAGTTGGAGTTCGATTCCTCACTCTTGAATGAATGAAAACTGGACTAAAGATTCTGGCTAGCCGATACTGTTTGCTTCGCATGGGAGGACGTGAGTTAGATTACTCTTCAAGAAGTCGGGTCTTACAGGATTATTTTTTTTCTGCACATTGCTCAGAATTTGAAAAGAATGGTATTTCTCCATCGGTCATGTCCACAGTAGCAAGGAAATGTACTTTTTAATTTTCTGTAATGTCTGTCTGTCTGTCTGTACGCGCATCACGAGAAAATGTCTGAAGAGAATTTAATGAAAATCGTTATGTAAAGTCGGAGAATGATTCACTACAATCTAGGCTATAAGTAATTTTATTCACGATGAGTGAAATGGTAGTTTAGGGGAAGGCCTAAATTTAATTCTGAAATATTTATGTTATTAGTGGTCCTATCGATAAATACCGTACAAGAAAAGTTAAATAAAATAAAATTTCGGATGAGTTATGTATTATACTTTTTTTTTTTTTGCTATTTGCTTTACGTCGCACCGACACAAATAGGTCTTATGGCAACTTATACATTTTTACCGTACCGGCTATGATAACAGAGATATTCATGAATTTGAATTTTTGTTGCCAAGTCCAAGCTACGAGAAAATGGGTAAACAGAATTGAATGAAAATCTGTATGTAAAGTCGGGGAATAAGGAATTACAGTCTAGGCTATAAATAATTTTATTCACCCTGGATGATAAATTAGTTTATGGGAAGACGCCTGAAATTTAATTTTTAATTACCTATGTTACTGGTCCTTTAGAAAAGTAAAGAGGTATGCAATTTAATACAATCTTACCCACAACATGTACTGTACTTAACCTAGAATTCTGTATACAATGTAGAATTCAGTAGCGAAGCACGGGTACACCAGCTGGTAATAGTAATAATAATAATCCCCACGGCACTTAACGCCCTAGAAAGGGCGTTGGCCTGCCCAGCGACCGCTGCTCAGCCCGAAGGCCTGCAGATTACGGGGGGCCGTGTTGTCAGCACAAAGCATCCTCTCGGCCGTTATTATTGTGGGCTTTCGAGACCGGGGCCGCCATCTCACCGTCAGATAGCTCATCAGTTCTAATCACGTAGGCTGAGTGGACCTCGAACCAGACCTCAGGTTGAGAGAAAAATCCCTGAGCTGGCCGGGAATCGAACCCGGGGCCTCCGGGTGAGAGGCAGTCACGCCACCCCTACAGTACACCACGGGGCCGGCAATGATAATAATAATAATAATAATAATAATAATAATAATAATAATAATAATAATAATAATAATAATAATAATAATAATAATAATAATAATAATAGTTATTAATTGTGCCAATTTTCTTCTTGCAACGATAGGTCGCACTAAGTCATGAAATTATTTTGGTGACACGGCCATAAGACAGATCTAAGAATGGGAAAGTAACATCTCAACATTTGTCAGGTGGGAAAATGGGTAACCGCGGTTAAATATCTTCAGGGATGCTGATGATAGGGTTCAGAACCATTACCTCAAGAATGAGAACTTAAAGCCGATATAATCATCTTCATCACGGCTATTATGAAATTTCATAAAAGAGTTAATTGAAAAATACATGAAAATTATGATTATGACACATGTAAAATGTAATTTCAATTTCTCTTCTATTCAACGTACTGTTCAAATGTGAAGGGTTTAGACAAGGCTGGCGTTCAAAGTGTGGTACGCGTACCGCTAGTGGTAAGCAGATTTATGGTAGCTTCTAACTGCTTTCAGTGAGCAGATTAGGAAAGAGTTGACCCTGCTCGTTTTCAATAAAAATCATGTTTTGATTCTGTGTATTTGTCTACCACTACACAGAATCAATTATCCTAACTATTAATTGTAAAATATGGGTCAGTTTGTAGCTCTCACTGACAAGGTATGTAAAAGTGCTTACTTACGCTGCATTGCCCTTTTTATTTTGTTTCGTTTCGAAACCCGCTCATTCACTTAATTTTTTCTCACTTGTCAGTAGCAGCGTATAGTGCACTAGTAATTGTAGGAATAATAAATGTACTCGTATATGTATTTCGTTGCTAGGCAATGAAAACCTTGTAATTGTACTCACAAGAAAGCCACGATTTCTCCATCTGCCTTGTGAAGGCTTACCGCGTTGCCTGAGAAGGGAACAGAAGACTCCAATGGTCGAATAATTGGCCTAACATTAAGAACTGAAAATGCCAGGAATGGTTCTCCGGCCATTGCTCACCGCTCAGGTTTGAGCTTCTTCTGCAAATTTAACTCCGAAGGAGTTACGAGGTTTCGATTGCTCAGGGACGATTTATACTGTATATAAGTTACAATACATTATTGTTATTGTTGGGGAACAGGGTGTTGTAGCGGCTTATAGCTGCTTGCCTGTCATCCCGACGACCGTGGTTTGATTCCTGGTGTTGTTGGGATGGCATTTTCATCAAAAGAAAATGCCGTGGTGTCAGGAAGGACATGCGATCTTAAATCCCTGGCTACAACACTTCCAGGTCTCAGTGCGAGCAGGAACCTTGAGCAAGCTGCATAAGCTGCGAAAGATGATGATGATGATGATGATGATGATGATGATGATGATGATGATGATGTAGGCGGTACGCCAACCAAAACGTTTGAATACCACCGGTCTAGATGAGGATAGGTGGTACTCTTTGCCCGGTCCCGCGAGACGAAACACTGAGACAAGCATGAGATAAAAAAAACTCGATCGCCAGTCTGTTTTGTTGGATGATCCATGTTGAAGAGCCCTAATCTCGCCATCAGTTTCAGCACTTGAGAATTGTTGCCGTGCCGGCTGCAATGTAGTCCGCCCCCACCGCAAGGCGCGTGCGCTCCCCGAGATCGGGTGTCAGCCAGCCAATGGGCTGTGAAATGTGAGCCTTGCGCGACGGATTGGCCGGCATCCCGCAGGGAGCGCACTCAGAGCCACTCTAATTAATGAACTCTGTAACCTGCCATATTCAAAGTTGAGAGCGGTGCATTTAGCAATTACTAAAGGAAACATATTTGATCCTAATCCGATCTCTGATGCCATTACTGACACAGATTCCATGGTATTTTTACCAGTATCGATTAGCTTTCTGATTTCTGGAATGGCTTTATTATTATTATTATTATTATTATTATTATTATTATTATTTTCGTCGTCTTTTTTCTTACACCTTTCTTTCTCCTTTATAAGTTTAATTTCTTCCAAGTTTTGAAAGCAAGGAAGAGGAGGAGGAAGATGATTTCTTTCTTGTTCTCCTTCCTTCTTCTTGAAGGAGGGAAGGAAAGGAGAAGATAGAAGAAAAAGAAAACGCGAAAGAAAGAAAGAAAGAAAGGAAGAAAGAAAGAAAGAAAAAGAAAGAAAGAAAAAGAAAGAAAGAAAGAAAGAAAGAAAGAAAGAAAGAAAGAAAAAGAAATACACTCTTTTCATTTCTCTCTCTCTCTCTCTCTCTCTCTCTCTCTCTCTCTCTCTCTCGAGGGAGGAAAAGCATGAGTACTGGGAAAGAAAGAAAGAAAGAAAGAAAGAAAAGAAAGAAAGAAAGAAAGAAAGAAAGAAAGAAAGAAAGACCTTCTACTTCTCCTTTTTATTAGTCTATTAGTTTATTATTATTATTATTATTATTATTATTATTATTATTATTATTATTATTATTATTATTATTATTATTGTTATTATTATTATTATTATTATTATTATTATTATTATTATTATTATTATTATTATTATTATTATTATTATTTCATGTAAAGTGTGGGCTTCATATTAAATATGATTTCGGCATTCTACTGATCTCCGGATGAAATATACTACGAAAAGCCACTACTAGGCTTCTCTTCAGGGGAAAACAACAGCAAAATTGTAATTGTCCCTCTGACCATTAGGCCTAAATGTAGGAAAAATGAAAGATAATGGGTTTTGGTCAAAGAATGATGTTACCGACTAAAGAAGAGCAGACAAGAAAACAGAAGATTCCCTAGAACTCACAAGCCTAAGACGGAGTCAGATGATAACAGCTGATTAAGGGAGGTTAGGTAATAAAGTAAAACAGAAAAACCTGGCGCAAGTAGGGCCTAAGTGGCGAATAATAATAATAATAATAATAATAATGATGATAATAATAATGTGGCTTCTTGGCTGAATCAGAATACTGACCTTCTATCCAGAAGGCTCCGGGTTCGATTTCCGACCAGGCCAGGGACTTTTACTTCATTTTCGTCCTGCAGAAGTTTCTTTACGTGACCATAAATCCATCGACTCGGGCTGGCGTATTTGAGCACCTTCAAATACAACCGACCTGAACCAAGATTTGAAACGCCAACTTAGGCTCAGAAAGCCAGCAGTCTACCACCAGAATCACTTGTTGTTGTTGTTGTTGTTTTAAGGGACCTAACGTCGAAGTCATCACCCCAAAATTGCTGTAAAAAGTAGACCTAACTTAAAAAATCAAACACGTTTATACCCTTACATGGCTGTTGATATCATGATTCCTGATCATGACCATGGGATCTCCTATTTCACATGAAATCCAAACCACAGGATGTAATTTTTCAAAAATCCCACGTGCACTGGTCGGGATTTGAACCTCGATCCCTTGGTGTGAAGCCAGACTCAACTGGGGTCATCAGCCATCAGATCATCAATACACGGCTCGCAGGTTATGGCCTGTTAGACGAATAGGATCATAAATAGGATTTTAGCAAGATTGAGCGCATCCCGTTCAAGACCCTTACGTCAAGTGCGGTGGAAACTATTCTGCTAACACTTGGCAGATCACAGTGGTGGCTTGCGAGACTATTCAAAAGTTATCCTTGATCACAAAAACTGAGGATCTGATTTCTGTCGTTCTAAACTAAATTCCTTATAGAAACGGGGTGGTGGTGGTGGTGGTGGTGGTGGTGGTGGTGGTGGTGGTGGTGGTGGTGGAAATTGCATTATAATCTCCTGTACTGTATCGCACATGTCTGATTTTCTATGTTTGAACACTTTGTAACTTATAAAATAGTCTCTTTTTTCAACAGATCTGCTCCTTTCACCGCATTTATGAGTTGGACTATCGATAACACCTAACACCACATACTCGGGACGAGTTGGAGTATCGGTTACACCTAACACCACATACTCGGGACGAGTTGGAGTATCGGTTACACCTAACACCACATACTCGGGACGAGTTGGAGTATCGGTTACACCTAACACCACATACTCGGGACGAGTTGGAGTATCGGTTACACCTAACACCACATACTCGGGACGAGTTGGACTATCGATAACACCTAACACCACATACTCGGGACGAGTTGGAGTATCGGTTACACCTAACACCACATACTCGGGACGAGTTGGAGTATCGGTTACACCTAACACCACATACTCGGGACGAGTTGGAGTATCGGTTACACCTAACACCACATACTCGGGACGAGTTGGAGTATCGGTTACACCTAACACCACATACTCGGGACGAGTTGGACTATCGATAACACCTAACACCACATACTCGGGACGAGTTGGAGTATCGGTTACACCTAACACCACATACTCGGGACGAGTTGGAGTATCGGTTACACCTAACACCACATACTCGGGACGAGTTGGAGTATCGGTTACACCTAACACCACATACTCGGGACGAGTTGGACTATCGATAACACCTAACACCACATACTCGGGACGAGTTGGAGTATCGGTTACACCTAACACCACATACTCGGGACGAGTTGTTGGAGTATCGGTTACACCTAACACCACGTACTCGGAACGAGTTGGAGTATCGGTTACACCTAACACCACGTACTCAGGACGAGTTGGAGTATCGGTTACACCTAACACCACATACTCGGGACGAGTTGGAGTATCGGTTACACCTAACACCACATACTCGGGACGAGTTGGACTATCGATAACACCTAACACCACATACTCGGGACGAGTTGTTGGAGTATCGGTTACACCTAACACCACGTACTCGGGACGAGTTGGAGTATCGGTTACACCTAACACCACATACTCGGGACGAGTTGGAGTATTGGTTACACCTAACACCACGTACTCAGGACGAGTTGAAGTATCGGTTACACCTAACACCACATACTCGGAACGAGTTGTTGGAGTATCGGTTACACCTAACACCACGTACTCGGAACGAGTTGGAGTATCGGTTACACCTAACACCACGTACTCAGGACGAGTTGGAGTATCGGTTACACCTAACACCACATACTCGGGACGAGTTGGAGTATCGGTTACACCTAACACCACATACTCGGGACGAGTTGGACTATCGATAACACCTAACACCACATACTCGGGACGAGTTGTTGGAGTATCGGTTACACCTAACACCACGTACTCGGGACGAGTTGGAGTATCGGTTACACCTTACACCACATACTCGGGACGAGTTGGAGTATTGGTTACACCTAACACCACGTACTCAGGACGAGTTGAAGTATCGGTTACACCTAACACCACATACTCGGAACGAGTTGGAGTATTGGTTACACCTAACACCACATACCCGTGACGAGTTGGAGTATTGGTTACACCTAACACCACGTACTCGGAACGAGTTGGAGTATTGGTTACACCTAACACCACGTACTCGGAACGAGTTGGAGTATTGGTTACACCTAACACCACATACTCGGAACGAGTTGGAGTATTGGTTACACCTAACACCACATACTCCGGACGAGTTGGAGTATCGGTTACACCTAACACCGCATACTCGGGACGAGTTGGAGTATCGGTTACACCTAACACCACGTACTCGGCACGAGTTGGAGTATCGGTTACACCTAACACCGCATACTCGGGACGAGTTGGAGTATCGGTTACACCTAACACCACATACTCGGGACGAGTTGTTGGAGTATCGGTTACACCTAACACCACATACTCGGGACGAGTTGAAGTATCGGTTACACCTAACACCACATACTCGGGACGAGTTGAAGTATCGGTTACACCTAACACCACATACTCGGGACGAGTTGAAGTATCGGTTACACCTAACACCACATACTCGGGACGAGTTGTTGGAGTATCGGTTACACCTAACACCACATACTCGGGACGAGTTGTTGAAGTATCGGTTACATTTAACACCACATACTCGGGACGAGTTGTTGAAGTATCGGTTACACCTAACACCACATACTCGGGACGAGTTGAAGTATCGGTTACACCTAACACCACATACTCGGGACGATTTGGAGTATCGGGTACACCTAACACCACATACTCGGGACGAGTTGAAGTATCGGTTACACCTAACACCACATACTCGGGACGAGTTGAAGTATCGGTTACACCTAACACCACATACTCGGGACGAGTTGTTGGAGTATCGGTTACACCTAACACCACATACTCGGGACGATTTGGAGTATCGGTTACACCTAACACCACATACTCGGGACGAGTTGGAGTATCGGTTACACCTAACACCACATACTCGGGACGAGTTGGAGTATCGGTTACACCTAACACCACATACTCGGGACGAGTTGAAGTATCGGTTACACCTAACACCACATACTCGGGACGTGTTGGAGTATCGGTTACACCTAACACCACATACTCGGGACGAGTTGAAGTATCGGTTACACCTAACACCACATACTCGGGACGAGTTGTTGGAGTATCGGTTACACCTAACACCACGTACTCGGAACGAGTTGGAGTATCGGTTACACCTAACACCACATACTCGGGACGAGTTGGAGTATCGGTTACACCTAACACCACATACTCGGGACGAGTTGGAGTATCGGTTACACCTAACACCACATACTCGGGACGAGTTGAAGTATCGGTTACACCTAACACCACATACTCGGGACGAGTTGGACTATCGATAACACCCAACACCACATACTCGGGACGAGTTGGACTATCGATAACACCTAACACCACATACTCGGGACGAGTTGAAGTATCGGTTACACCTAACACCACATACTCGGGACGAGTTGGACTATCGATAACACCTAACACCACATACTCGGGACGAGTTGAAGTATCGGTTACACCTAACACCGCATACTCGGGACGAGTTGGAGTATCGGTTACACCTAACACCGCATACTCGGGACGAGTTGAAGTATCGGTTACACCTAACACCGCATACTCGGGACGAGTTGAAGTATCGGTTACACCTAACACCGCATACTCGGGACGAGTTGGAGTATCGGTTACATCTAACACCACATACTCGGGACGAGTTGGAGTATCGGTTACACCTAACACCACATACTCGGGACGAGTTGGAGTATCGGTTACACCTAACACCGCATACCCAAGATTAGATGGGCTATCGGTTAAACCTAGTAGGACCAGGCGAGTTGGCCGTGCGGTTAGGAGCGCGCGGCTGTGGGCTTGCATCCGGGAGATAGTGGGTTCGAATCCCACTGTCGGCAGCCCTGAAGATGGTTTTCCGTGGTTTCCCGTTTTCACACCAGGAAAATGCTGGGGCTGTACCTTAATTAAAGCCACGACCGCTTCCTTCTAACTCCTAGGCCATTCCTACTCCATCGTCTCCATAAGACCTATCTGTGTCGGTGCGACGTAAAGCAACTAGCAAAAAAAAAAAAAACCTAGTAGGCTACCACATACCCGGGACGAGCTGGACTATCAGATTAACGCCCCGAAAATAAGGTCGGTGCGAGCTGATCAATTTCGTTGAAAGAAACGTGTGTTATGCCCGTAAAAAGTGTGCGTTATGTGACACTGTACAACAAGACGAGGAAAAACAATGTAAACAAACCTGGAGGCCGTTTACACGTTAAGGAAAAAGCTGTACAGAGTTACTTTCGATTCAGAATTTAATGGCAGTCTAATTCCTCCTCTGTGAATGGTGAGACATTCAGGAAAGCACATGACTTAAGCATAAAACTTCAGGTATATATTTTTAAACCACTAAAATATTTATTAAGTAATTTTGCCCACTATTTCACTTTCATTGAGACTGTGACCATTTATAGAACTCATGTGCACTTGAAACTGTATCAAAATGCATTTAGCGTCTTTTTTTAGTAATGTTGGAACATGTTGGCTTCTTTTGATTTGTTGATAATATTGAGAACTTATAGGAAACATCAGCACAAAGAAAATGGTTTAAAGTGGTCATAGGACATCGCGAGCGGGAAGATACTCTAGTACTTGGGCCTCTAAGTGGTATGTCATTAAAAATGATATCTCAAATTAGCGTTAGTGTGATGCCAGAATAAGGTGCTCCAGATGGGTTTGGATTCCACCCAGTGAGTTTCAGTCGAAATTGAAAATGCGTACATTTCATTGAACGCTATTATTGGTGCCTCCAAGTGGTACACGAGGTCTCAGGACGACATGTGTGGTGCTAGAATAAGGTACTTCGAGTTGGCTTGGATTCCACGCAGCGAGCAGATCCTCTATTGTTAACAGGAAAACAACAGTGGATCTGGGTATGGAATGGCACATTGTTTGCTTCCCTCACGCGTGCAAATCGAGGCGCAAGAGCTCCGTGCACTGTGCATCGGTCCCGCTCCGTTCAGCTCGGACCAACGCTTCGTCTCTAGGCTACTCGGCTAAGCTCGGCTCAAGTCAGCTCGGATTAAAGGGCGCTACGGAGCAAGTGTGGTAGACGGAGACAGGGGCAGCGAGCGAGACAGGCGTAAGGAAAGAGAGAGTAAGCGCTATTGCTCCAAATCGAGGGGTGGGGGGTTTGCACTCTGGTCAACCAAGGGAAGTCGTCTTTTGCACCGTGCACAGTGCATGCACGAAGCGCATGCATCCTAAGAGGCCCTGGTCTATTCCCTTCGCAATCATTTATGTTGAACAAAATATGAACAGTGATTTTAGAAATTCATGCAGAACGACTTACCGACGTAGTTAAAGTGAAGGGTTGTTTTTCAGAACTCCAAGGAAGAACGTTCCTAGTGCACTCTCAAAGAAAGGCTAGTGTTTTTTTTTTTTGTATCTCGTTAATGGAATCACATCTTTTTAATTTTTGATAACTGTTATGTTCTTCAGTCCGCCGAAAATAATTTTGAGTAACACATTTATTAACTACCTCTGAAGGAAAACATATGGTAACACTATTATACCTGGAAAATAAACAACTTTATTAATATAGATTTTCAGGTATAATTCTGTTACCATAAGTTTTCTTTTTCGAGTATTTTATAAATTCGTTATTCAAAATTAGTTTCGGAAGAATGAAGAATCTCACAGCTACAAATTAACCGAGTTGAAACTGAAAATAATTGGCTTTAGGTAATACAAAAGTAAATCGCAGTTTGCAAAACCTATAGAAAGATTTCATGACTGGAAAGACGACAGTACCAAATTAAATGACCAGGAAAATTCAAATGAACATAGGATGTGTGAATTAACTCCAAAAATTAGATCAGGGTTTGTCAAACTCTTTGTCTGTGAGACCCCCAGAGCGAGGACTGCTTAGCCACACAACATAACACTGCATTCAGTACACTAAAAACAGATTTTTTAAATGATACCATGATTGATTTTATTCGTATAATTTAGGACTAATATTTACTTTATTTGAAAGTTTAACTTAACTTAATTTTCATAAAGATACTTTATACATGCACAGAAATTATAAAATAATGTGACACTTGGCTAATAATTACAACAATCTGGTTGCGGTTGTTGGATCAATGGGATGGACGGTGCTGTCTTCCAAGCGTAGTCACTCGAACCGAAGATCATCCTCTACATTAGCTCTGTTTCTGTACTTCGTTTTCATTTGTGTAGCAGCAGGAAAGGTACACTAACACAGGTATGTTGTCATGAACGAAATTAAATTCAGTATTTCCTTCCTAGAAATTGTGCGGTATAGGGTATAGTGGATCAAAGATGTAGAGTTGTGATATACTCACGGAACTTCCTGGAGCTAAACACGCCACTCCATCTGATTCTCCACTATTATCATACTTCAATCTATGTTCCACTTTCTCTCTGGCAAGGCTAGTTGATCTTCCTCAAGGGAGGGCGGTTCTTGTTCAGCTTCAAAGAAAGGAGTTCTGATCCACGAGATTTTCTGAACCGGAGGTTAACTTGTACCATCTATCAACTAAGTTAAGGGTTACAATATTGTATGTAAGTTATACAACAGTGAAGACACTGTTCCTGAGTTTAGTGTAATGGTCCATGAATTGCGTGTGTACAATAAACTTTCACTCTTCAAATACTTACAACTTACTTTATTATTGCGGAACCCTTGGATTATCGTCACGGCCCCCCTGAGGTCCACGGACCACAGATTTGGAATGGCTGTGCTAGAGGACAAATCGTTCCCAGATCAGATAATAAACTAATATCAGAGTTTGAGACAGAGGTTAGATAGATGTATTAAAACGAGTCCTTGCTGTGCTCATAGACAATTCTATACAAAGCCTACCTTTCATGGATCGCAACTATGCGTTTGGCTCAACACATACCGGAAATTTCGAGATGGCTTTAGAGCTAAAAGCAGAATTATATCCCATTATAGTCGAACATATTATCGTTGCGCCTGAAATAACCACTATGTGACAGTGTTGTCAGAGAGATGCTGACCCGCACTACAAATCTCACCAGCTTAGAAATCTTGCACGTAAGGTCTGTCATCTAATATTCTATAGGCCTATTGTACGAAATGTATTTTAAAAAACCCCGTTGATATTTGAGTCGCTGAGAATACAAGTCCTGTAAGTCTATGGATACTCTTTTCCGATCTTAAATGGATAAATAAAAATTTGAAACACACTTTTTAAATTCAGTGCAGATTTATTTGCAAACAGTAAATGAAGGTACATGTATTCCTAAAGAACTGAAATACATTATTAAAATGTTAGCAAAATTAATAAATATTAAAAAAATGACGGACTTGCTTTTTTGCAAGTTTTAAGAGGACAGTCGTAAATTAATACTTCAATACTGGTAAATATGTTTGGTATATCATCATGGATGCGAGATGTAGTGTTTACAGTGCACTATGTCTTCTGGTATGGGCTATATCAAATTTGTTGCTTTCATTGACCTGTCTCAGTCTCATCCTTGGCTTTGACAATATGAAAGCGACTGAGGTATGAGTGATGCTAGTAATACCATTCCTTATGCAGCCAGTCCCTGTTATGAATGGTGTGAAAATATCGCTCATGGGGTCGGTTGGTGCATGCATTTCAGTGGGCTTGGCGGACTGATATGTAATAGCAACTGCTGGCTCGGTGAGGAAAGCAACGGGAAACTACCTCACTCCTCTTTTCCCTAGTACGCCTCTTCAGTGACGCCTAAGCTATTTATGATAGCTGTTGGTGGAGCTGCGGAGGATCAAACCAGCCTTCGGGCTGAATGCCCAACATATTATCATGGATACTGTTGTCGCTGTGTCAGTCTTTGAAGTATCAACTTTCTTTTCATCATTATCTTCGTCTTCACCATGTTGAGCTTGTTTTCACTGGTGAGTGTTTGACAAAGTTGGAAGATACTCGAAGAAGGAATAGTAGACGGGTAGCAAATCCAAGTGCATGGCGTGGCGTATACAGGAGCTCCATATCAGGCAGTGAGAGCGTAGGTCTTCCTAATGTGTCTTCATCAAATTAATATCGAAAAACTCTGTGTCGGAGTTTAGGCTTGTGTTTTACTTTATTGGAAATTCAAATCCTTTCCTACACCTTTTCCATCTCATCTGAAGCCAGTTAATATTATGATCCATCAATAGTTTTGTTCACATTCAGTGCCCCAAATTTTCTTGTTGAAAATAATTATGTGTGCTTAATTTCTATTACTTTGAAATGATCTTTCCAATTCCAGTGTTTTTCAAGTCAATAGAATTAAAATAAATTACGAGAAAAATTAAAATCACAATCACAACTCATAGTGGCGAGTGGACGTGTCTACTTTTATTTGGAAGAAAAGCAAGCGGATTCAGTGGTCCGATAAAGTGCTGCCATCTAGGCTCAGATAATTCAACTATGGACTCAACATTAGTCCTCTGAAAAGACTTCACGCAGATGAGCATCTTAAAGTTCCTACCATATAATAGTAATTTTTGAACTTACACCACTTGTGTCCTGTATTATTGCCGCCGGGGCGATCAATAGTCATATGGCAGCCAATGGCCATTAGGGTAATACAAACATTTTACAAAATAAACCACTCGTTATTACAGAACTGCCGATCACCTTCAGAATCTCAAAT
Source organism: Anabrus simplex (assembly GCF_040414725.1). Taxonomy (NCBI): domain Eukaryota; kingdom Metazoa; phylum Arthropoda; class Insecta; order Orthoptera; family Tettigoniidae; genus Anabrus; species Anabrus simplex. The sequence continues at coordinate 164,772,964 of NC_090271.1, forward strand.
ACCTTGCTCCAACCAACATTATCGAATGCCATTTCTAGATCTACGAACGCCATGTACGTGGCTTGTCCTTCTTAATTCGGTCCTCTAAGATCATACATAAAGTCAGAATTGCTTCACGTGTTCCTACGTTTGTTCTGAAACCAAATTGATCTTCTTTCAATTCAGTTTCAATTTGTCTTTCCATTCTTCTGTAAATAATAATACGTGTTAAAATTTTGCATGCGTGAGGTATTAAATTTATGGTGCGGTAGTTTTCATACTTGTCAGTGCCGGCTTTCTTGGGAATATGTATAACAACATTCTGCTGAAAATCTGATCGCACTTCTCATGCATCATACAGCTTACACACTAAAGTGAATAACTTCGCCATGCTGGTTTCTCGTAACGCAGTCAGGAATTCTGAGGGTATATCATCAATTATAGGTGTCTTATTCCTATTTAGATATTTCGAAGCTCTGTCGAATTCTGACCTAAAAAATTGGGCCTCGCATTTCATCAGCGTTTCCTGTTCCAGAAACATATCATCTATCATATTTACCTTAATATACCTGTTGGATGTGTTCCTGCCACATTTCTGCCTTCTCTTCTTTCCCTAGAAGTGGTTTACCATCGGATATCTTAATACTCATACGTCTACTTTTCCTTTCTTCAAATATTTCCTTCATTTTTCCGTATGCAGCATCTACTTTTCCAAGGACCAAACAACCTCCAACATCCTTGCACTTCCCTTTCAACCATTCTTCCTTAGCGCATCATTCGTACAGGGAGAGCTGCGTGACCTAGGGAGTTAGTTACGGCTGTAGTTCCCCGTTGCTTTCAGCCGTGTAGTAGTATCAACACAGCTAAACCATGTTAAGTATTATTACAAGACCATATCAGTCAATCATCTAGGCTGCTACCCTCCTTTCGATGAACCATTCGTTAGTGTGGTCTCCCGACAGATGCCCATCCGATATGGTTGCGCCTACGGTTCGACTGTCTGCTTTACTGAGACGCACAAACCTTCCTGTCGCGGCAAGTCACATGGTTCGCATGGGAGGCACTGTGTGGTATCTGTTATATTTCCCTTCACGGAGTTTACATATGCACTGTGTGTCCCGCTGATGGTAATTCTTGTTCCGGCAAATTTTATGATGAAAGCCGTGCACTGAGAATATAGTCATTATGTGACGTAGTTAGTACAATGGCGTGATATCATTGCGTCTGTATAGTGGAAATCGCTCCATACCCCTTCCCTCTTCTTCT